>NW_026099575.1:22080400-22176497 GCF_025091365.1 Daktulosphaira vitifoliae | reverse complement strand
CACTATCTACAGATTTGCATCGAAGCGTTTCTTATGATAGTGATTTTAATCACTGTCAGATTAAATCTAGACTGAACCCAACTATGCAATGTCTCCACTATGCCGCGACCCCACTGTGCTACCGTTTTATTTTAATAGAAGTTGATGTTGCTTTTGCAATTAATCAACAATTTTTTAAAATTAATCACTATCTACAGATTTGCATCGAAGCGTTTCTTATGATAGTGATTTTAATCACTGTCAGATTAAATCTAGACTGAACCCAACTATGCAATGTCTCCACTATGCCGCGACCCCACTGTGCTACCGTTTTATTTTNATGCCGCAACCCCACTGTGCTACCGTTTTTTTTTGTTTGATTATTTTTAAAAAAGTTATGACAGTTATAAGTAAAAAATTTTTAAAAAATGTCGAAAAATAGCGATTTTTCAATTTGTAATTTTTTTGGAGATTTCTCCCATTTACGGGGAACAAGACAAATTATTTTGGACTGCGTTAAAGTCAATTTTTTTATTTTTTGTCTCTAAAACATAAAACGTAAAAACAATTTTTTTTTCAAAATTTTAATAAGTCCTTTTTAGCTCTATTTTAAAAAGTATTTTTATAGGTAAATAGCAGTTTTAGAATATTTTTACATTGAGCTACAATCATTATAACTCATTTTGAGGATATATTGGTGGGTACAGCTCGCATTGGTGTTTGTACATTCTCCAAGCACTACATTCCCACCTTATGTATTAACCTTTTCATGCATAGTGGTATCATATGATGTCACCAATTAAGAATTATAACTTTAAAAAAAGCCATTTTGGCCAAACTAGTCGATTTACATAGAGGAATAAATGAAATTAATTTTGTTATCGAAGAATAGACGAATTTGCTCATGTAGCAAATTCGTCTATTTCTCAAAAACAATCAATTATGCATCGTGCAAAAAAAATTTTCCACATATTTATTTATTAGTTTCAAGAAAAAAAATTTTAAGACAATAACAATCTAAGAAAAAACCCAGCACAGGGGATTCGCGACACAGTGGTGACGTGGCATAGTTGGATCAAGTATAATGATATCTGACAGTGATTAAAATCACTATAAAAAAAAAAACGCTTCGATGCAAATCTTTAGTAGTGTATAATATTAAAAATTGGTGTACTATTCCAAAAACTACATGATCTGCTATTTCCTTATTAATATCCTGAATGAAATAGGGATTATTAAAAAATATTATTTGTCATAAAAAAATTGTGTTGATCCATATACTTTTCAATAAGTTATAGCATTATAAAGTTAAAAATGTAAAAAATAAAATCGAGAATTTTCACACAAAAATAGCATTTGGTAGCCATTTTCATCACGAAGACAAGTCCAGAGGTCAAATTTTTTTTTTTTTCATAATAAATTACATTACATTAGCTTTAATTTAAGATATATATTAAAGTGTCAGACCTTCCGGAACATTTTCAAAAGTTAAGTTGGAAAGTAAATTTTTTGTGAAAAAGTTGTCATTTTAAATCACCCCTTTTGGGCAGGTAAACGGTCAGATTTATAAAAACAATATATCAAATGATAGGTAATAGTATTATTCATCTATATATAAAAAAATTATATTGATATGTTTATTTTTGAAAAAGTTACGGCAGTTTTTNTAATATGTTAATTTTTGAAAAAGTTACGGCAGTTTTTAGTAAAAAAAATTTCGAAAATTTTAAAAATTAGCGATTTTTTAATTTGTAATT
The DNA here is from genome assembly GCF_025091365.1 of Daktulosphaira vitifoliae. NCBI lineage: Eukaryota > Metazoa > Arthropoda > Insecta > Hemiptera > Phylloxeridae > Daktulosphaira > Daktulosphaira vitifoliae. The sequence continues at coordinate 22,174,761 of NW_026099575.1, read as the reverse complement.
TTTTTGGAGGTTTCCCCATTTACGGGGAACGAGGGAAAATTTTTAAATTTTTAAGGGTAATGTCTTCGACTAGATACGATTTGTGATCTTTTGACGTATCGTTGAAAGAAATCCGTTCGGTGAGAGCTGAGAAAAAGTAGTAACAGACACAAAAAAAACACATCATAGTAAAACCAATACCTTCTATGCTTTGGATCGAAGCTAAAATACAAGAATCTATTTTTTTTATTTAATTAAATCTGGGTACCTAGTGATTTAAATATAAGTTTGTGTACTGCTAATAATAATGCGAATGATGGATATACTGTACAAATTGAAGTATCGGATCATGATTAGACAGACTTATGACATATTCGGAAAATAACTTATCTTAAAGTTGTAATCATACTATCAATTTTTTGCGAGAAAGGTGTAAAGGAGCACCAATGGCGACGGTAAACATACTGTGGGCGCAATCGAGCGAAGATTATGGAACAAAACCGATGATAGTAGTTGGTAGTAACACACGATGGCGCGCCCACTGAATGGAGTAATTCGTAATTCTCTGAATTATGAAATATAGGCTATCGAATGTAAATAAATAATCATCAAATATATATATATATATGTATACAGGGTGGTTTTTTTATCATAACCCACTCAATTACTTACAGAATAATAATAATTTAAACATTTTTTTTTATTATTATCTTTAGTTACACATTATTCTTGAATTATTAACTATGTAATACTTTTTAGGTTCATCCCTTATGCCTGGTAAGGGGGTCAACTTTGTTTTTTTTAATGGTAACACATATTTTTAATTTAATAAATTGTTTGAGTTTTTAATTCAATAGTAAATGGTATTTGAATTTTTAATGAAACTTAATTTGTTTATTAGATATAAACATTTAAAGTTTCAAATTTTTGAGTTAATGTACAGGGTGTTCAGTAAGTCAGGAAACGGGTTTCTATTGTTCTCATTGTTACAAACAATGAGAACAATAGAAACCCGTTTCCTGACTTATTGAACACCCTATATAGGTATAATACAAATAAAGGGATTATAAATACAGGTAGCTAATTGATTTTTTATGACATCGATATTAGCAGGTACACAGCATTGTTATAATCAATGAATGTTTCATAATACATTCAAGACATCTAAATTAGTCCTTGTTAGATACACCAAGCAATTATACACGCCATTTTCACATAGAAGATATATCGTTGGGACAAATTTTTTTTTTGAACTTATAGATCATAACATTAGCTATATTATAGCATATGTTTGAAGCTCGGAGTATTTTCGGAACATTTTCAAAACTTAAATTGAAAAATTTTAATTTTTGTGTAGAAGTTACTATTTTGAATCCCCCCTGTGGGCAGATAAAGGGTCAGATTTTCAAAAAATTTATATCAAATGAAAGAAAAATATCTATAGATTAAATATTAAAAATAATTATTTAGATTTGTTCATTTTTCAATAAATTATGGCAATTTTTAGAAAAAAAAGTTTAATAAATATCGAAATTTACCGATTTTAAAAATCGTAATTTTTTGGGTGATTTTCACTATTTATAGATATTTACGGATATTGTCTTCAACTGATACGATTTGTGATCTTATGACTTATCGTTGAGAAAAATCGCTCCAATGAAAGTTGAGAAAATGTAGTGATAGACACATAAAAAAATAAACACATCTTAGTAAAATTAATACCTTCTCAGCTTCGTATCGAAGCTAAAAATTAAGTATTTGGATTTTTTTTTACTTTTATCGTGTATAAAATTGCATAGGACTTGATGCAATACTTTTAAATAAAAATGTTTGTTACTTATTAATAAATACACTGAACTATAAGCACTTTCATTGGAGGCAAAAATATACTTCTCTAAATCAACTTTTTACTTAGTTTTCAAATCTGCAATTAGACTTTTTTTATCACTTTATTAATTAATTTATTTAGAGACGCTTATTTTTATAAACAACACATAAAACTACCAAATTAGTTTTGATGTTGCACATAATATTTGTACTCAGAATATTTTATTTCAAAACTTTTATTTTTAAATATTTCGTCAAAAAATGGAATATTTCAATTGACAGGCTAAATTTGACAAAAATATATTTATATTTATATATTTATGCTTAATTTAATAAAATAATGGATTTAGCGAGCAAAATGTCATACATTGACGTGGCTAAAACGTTTAACTAATTTGTCTGTCAATAGATAAATGGATAAAATTTTAAAAATACGCCTCTATATTAATATCAAAAAACAAATCAAAATATATTTTAAAGTGTTTGTCTGTTAGTATTTTAAAATAGTCATGTAAGGTGGTTTGAAATTATCAGTAGCGATTTTTAAAACTATTAAATTTTTAAAATGGTAAGGTGTTATTCAAAATATATCATTGAAATATAATAAATATGAAAAATAAAATTAAAGCACTGAACAAATGATTGTAATATTACATCAATTTAAACAAATATTGTAACATTAAAATATAAAATTAGTATAAATTATTACATTTATATGAACAATTATATAATTGAGACATTTAATTCCAAAAGAACCCATATCCAAAAAAAAATTATTTTGTTATCTTACTTTTTCTAATCTAGTTATAAATTACCTATACACAGTTTTATCTTAGATTTAGTTATAAATTATGTATACAGAGCGATTCATTAAGGATAAGACACTCATTTTCTCGGAAACAATAATAAATATTTAATTTTTATAAAGAAACTATTGTTTGATCCTAAAAAATGCTACAATAATAGTATAATTTTTTTCCCCCTTCAGAGTTAAAAGAAATCATAGTATTATTTTTTTTTAAATGAGACACCTTATTTCCACCTTGATAATATGATAGAAAAACTATTTTGTTCTCATAATTTTATTTATGAGATCAACCATTCGTCTGTACCAGCATGTAAAAATATATGTAATTTTAAACTAAATTTCTATTGTTACTTTTATGATAGTTATCACAAAATTTTTTCACACTATTCGTTCAACAATGTATGACAGTAAACTTATATAAAATATAATAGTATGCGTCTATTAATGATATATGTATACAAAACAATAGAATAAAATTAGAAATTTGGTTTAAAATCACATATTTTTAACATGCAGGAACACTTGCACACAAGATAAAATTTTTCAACCTAATTTTGAGGAAATGTTCCGAAAATACTGACACTTATATATATATATATATATATATATCTTAAATTAAAGTTTATATAATAATATTACACAAGAAAAGTATATTACAGTAATATATTTTACTATAAAAAAAAAAATAAAATTTCAAACTTTATTTTGTCTTTGTGGTGAAAATGGCTACCGTATTCAATAATATGCTATTTTTGTATTATAATTCTTGGTTTTGTATTTTATTTTATTTTAAAATACCTTACAAAAGTTTTTGAGTTAAAAGAAAATTTTAACCTATTTGTTTATTATCTCATTTAAACTTAATAAATTCAATGAATATCAAGAACCTAATCACTGTAGTCTCTCCCTATGAGAAGAAATTTCTTATTCATATTATTTTATTATGTAGTTTTTTTTTTTGTGGCTGTCACTTATTTTCTCAGTTCTCACTTGACCAATTTTTTTTTAACAATACATCAAAACTAATATTTAGTTAAGTTTGTTATCCTCAAAAATTAAAAAAAAAATCCCCTTTATCAAATAAAAATTGCTTAACCAGCTTTCTCCATATAGACAATTAAAATCATTCATTTCTAATGTTTTTAATGTATTTATTGTAGAATTAGGTTTGATTTGATAATAGGTTTCAAATACAAAATTAAATCATGTTTCTTTGTAATTTATTAGTTTTTTCACTCTGTCTGTGTGTGACTACCAGTCTATAATATTCCAAATTTTTGGTTACGTGTTGCTATATAAATAATTTCAAAAAAGAAAGATTTATGTTTCACCTGAATTTAGCAATGCATTTTTACAATTTTATAATACGCTACATTTTTTAACAACTTATTGATTGTTTTTTATTAGTTAAAATTAATTGAATTTTGAATATTTTTAATACGTCATGGTTTTTTAACTACATATTATTGTAGAATTTTTCGAATCAAACAATGGTTTTTTTTATCAAAATTTTTAATTGTTTCCGAGAAAATAAGTATCTTGTCCTTAATGAAGTATCTGTTTATAAAAAACCAAATTAAAAAAAAAAATTTTTTTAGACATACGTCATTTTAAAAATTAATATTCAATTAATAATCTTTGATATTGAAGTATTTAACCCCATAAGATACTGAACAATATTGTAAAAATACACTCACAAAATAGATTTTTTAACTTATATTTTATATGGCTTTGTATAAAGGCTAAAGTTAATTAACATCTTGAACATTAAAAAAATATATAAAATATTCGGGCAATTCAATATAGGTCAAATTAAGATGATAATTTATTTCCAAGGGTGTTGCTTTGCATTTATAAATAAGTGCTAAGCAACACACATACAAACATGAATATTATTTATAAAAGGTTATTAGTAAAAACAATAATTTATAAGATATTTTATGGTTAAAGAGTAATTTATTTTTCTATTATAATTGTAGTAATTTTTGTACAAAAATGGACAAATGTCTCTTAACAAATTTATTTAAACATACGCAGAGATCAAATTTTGAAAAATATATTCTATTTAAATAGATTGATACGAATATTATCGTAAAAAAAAAATACTCATGAATGTGAAATTTTTTATTTAATTTATGATTACTTTCAGTGTGGTTTTTTTTTATTAATAAAAAATACTTTTTTTCAATTTAATATTTTACTTATATATGAGTAAAATATTAAATTAAACATAACATTTCATTATTCTATTCATACTTCAACTGATTTTTAGTGAATTTTTGAGTAGTTATATATTTAAAAAAAATCCAGCACAGGGGGGTCGCGGCACAGTGGTGACGTGGCATAGTTTTTAGTAAAAATTTTTTTAAAAATTTCGAAAATTAGCGATTTTTTAATTTGTAATTTTTTTGCATATTTCCCCCATTTACGGGGAACGAGGGAAATTTTTCAATTTTGAAGGGTAATGTCTTCGACTAGATACGATTTGTGATCTTTTGACGTATCGTTGAAAGAAATCCGTTCGGTGAGAGCTGAGAAAAAGTGGTAACAGACATAAAAAAAACAAATCATAGTAAAACTAATACCTTCTCAGCTTCGCATCGAAGCTAAAAATGATAATATGTACAAGGTAATTGATTAAGTATTTCCCTCGCATATATTATATACAAAGTGATTTATTAAGGATACTACCCCCTATTTTTTCGATAAATAATGTTTTTTTAATAAAAATGTATATAATAAAATTTAATTAATTTTTATCAACTAATGTAAAGTTTATTGTAAGAAAAATTATTTCTAAGGTTAAATTTTAGGGTTAACTTTCGAAAGTTAAATACGAACCTATTATTATTGTTTTACTATTATATGGAAAATTGTCTAAATAAAATGTTGTATTATTACTTTTTGAGTTGTTCTAATTTTGTATATAAGTGAACAGGGTGTGAAATGTACAAGAATTCTTATCTGTGCGTTATGGTAAAAATAGAGTGTCACTAACTAATACTCTCTCCTCTCCTTTTATATATCTTTAAATGCTAATATCTCAAAAATTAATAATACAAAACTAGTTATCGACCACTCAAAATTTATTTAAACTATTCTTCATTAAGTTGTATAAAAAAATAATAAATTCCTATTTAACTTTCGAAAATTAACCTTAAAATCTACCCTCGTATATAATTTTTTTTACAAACTTGTTATTTACAATAGTTTATAAAAGTTAATTAAATTTTAATCTATATATTTTTATTAACAATCATTATTTAACAAAAAAATATAGTGTAATGTACTTAATATATGTACTGAATAAATCGCAATGTATATAGTTTTTATCTTTTTTATTCCTAAGTCGGAGAAAGAGCGCGGTTGACAAACGTCTAGTAACAGAAAAATTTAAAAAGTTGGTACCCTAATAAGACACAAGAGATGGTTATGAAAAATACTTCATAAATGATAAATTGAGAAAAACATATAACAAAGAGAAATTAATATTGAAATTCTCAATATTATAATTATATTAAAATAATTAATGATACATATTATAATATTTTTTATTATGAAAGAATCATATTGTTTATAACTAAACAAAAACAAATAAAATTAAAATCTAACAGCTACAATTTCCCATTAATGGGAAAATGAGATGTTTTTAATTAAATTGTTCTTAGTAGATGGTATTCTTTACTAAATATGATATCATTTTAGGTTATAAAAATCTGATTAAAATTAAAAAGAGGTACATCTATGAATAATTAAAATTTGAAAAGTTATCACATGCGCCTAGCTCCTGAAGAGTTTATCTTGCGCCGACGTCATCAAAACATGGGGCTCTGTAGTACTATTCAGTTTTGGCGGGTGGCAGTCGATTCTGGCATCGTTAAAATAACCCTCGTCTCGTATCGTTTTGTTACATATACCACGCTTAGTTTACTTGCTATCCACGTGAATTGATACCATTTTTTTAAAAATTGATTAAACACTACTTTTTACAACGTCATATTTTTAATTCCGTTAAAAAAAAAATAACATTTGTGCGTCTGTGAAAATATTTTCTCATTCTTTCATAAAGGTAATAACAAATAATTAATTTTTGCATATATAAATCATTTTACTTGTATAGATTATCAAATTGTCTGATGTTGAACTGTTATTAATATCAACGATTTAATATTAGATTGTTTAATAATTATTTATTTATAATGTCTATTAGATTAATTCAATTAATTGTAGAATACAAGGGTTCATAAAATATTTGGTTTCGCTGTATGCTCAACAGATCCACAGTTGAAGGGGATTTATTGAGCTCTCGCCAAACAAACTGCGTTTTTTTCAGAATCCTAGCCAAAGTCGCAGAGAATAAAAATAAGAAAGCAAAAAAGGGCTTAGCCCTATCAGTTGACGAACTAGTAACCAAAAAAATGAAAAAAGATATATGTTGTCATATACGGGATCACAGTGATCCGTAAACTCATTTAAAGTTCATCTAATTTAACAAAAAAAAACCTATCATGACAAATTGCTTTAAAAACACATACTCTAAGAATATTTCATTTTCAACATCGGATCAGATTTATTTTACTAAAAAAGGTTAAACAATTTTTTTTGTATTAATTATTTTACACAAAACATTTATCGAAATATTGAATATAAATTTAATACTAACTTACTCCTAAGTATTTTAATATGTATTACACAAAGTAAATATACTATTTTTAAAATCAAAACGATCGTTTCCAACATTTTTTACTAATATTTCATAACTTTTCGCTAAAATATAATATCACTCTTGTTTATTTAAAACAATATTACTTTTCTCTAAAGCTCTAAAATTCTTTCTGATATCTTAACGACTCACATGATAAGACATAGTAGCTGATAGATGTATTATTTGAAAATATACTATACCTAATATTACTATTCGTGAGGGGAAATAGATTAAGAAAATTTTGGGGAAATGATATATTTTAATACTTTACCTTACTTTAAAATATGTTTCTACATAAGAATATATAGGGTAATCTGTACGTAAAGAAATAGGTCAGTTGTTACAAACAATGAGAACAATAGAAATCCATTTTCTTACCTACTGAAAATTCCGTATACAGGATGATCGAAATCTGGTAAGACACTTTTAAAATTTTTGTAAAGAGAAAAATTATTAAGTTTATAAAACTCTACAATAATATGAAGTTAAATAGATTTTTTTTTTATCCCTTCAGGGATAAAAATGTTTATTTATAATTTTTTTAAATAGGAACCACTAATTTTGATTTCATAATATGATAGAAAAAAAAAATTACAAACAATTTTGTTCTAATAATTTTTTTTATCCGAACAACCGTTTACGTTTTATAATTGTTTAAAGATTTTGACTTCCAGAAAAAATATTGTCATTTATTACGTTTCATAATATCGGTGGCAGTACAACCGGTATTTTTTTAGATTCTTTAGTCTTACGAAACCATAGACTTAGCTATTAATAATACACCGAAAACCCGGTTTGAATCTATTATTGCTATCACTCCTTTGGTGCGTAGTAAATTTTTATAGCTAATTTACCTGTCATAACTTGATCAATAAAATTTGGTTTATGCAACAGCAAATACAAATAATGACTTCTGTATTTAATACAGTAAAATGACAATAGAAATTTGGCCTAAAATCACTAAACATTAATAAGCTGTAACGGACGAACGGTTAATCGGATAAAAAAAATTATAAGAACAAAATTGTTTGTAATTTTTTTTTCTATCACATTATAAAGTTAAAAATAAGGGATCCCATTTAATAAAATTATGAATAAGGGTTTTTATCCTTGAAATGACGAAAAAAATAATGGTTTAACTATACAGGGTGATTTTTTTATCATAACCCACTCAATTACTTACAGAATAATAATAATTAAAAAATTTTTTTTTATTATTATCTTTAGTTACACATTATTCTTGAATTATTAACTATGTAATACTTTTTAAGTTCATCCCTTATGCCTGGTAAGGGTGTCAACTTTGTTTTTTTAAATGGTAACACATATTTTTAATTTAATAAAATGTTTGAGTTTTTAATTCAATAGTAAATGGCATTTGAATTTTTAATGAAACTTAATTTGTTTATTAGATATAAACATTTAAAGTTTCAAATTTTTGAGTTAATATATAGGTATAATACACAAGGGATTACAAATACAGGTAGCTAATTGGTTTTTTATAACATCGATATTAGCAGGTACACAGCATTGTTATTATCAATTGTAGTAAGGCACATTGTTATGAGTTTATAAATACACTAACTGACAATACAGAAAGTATATCTATTGATAATCATAATTGATAATAAACAATCCGTGACTGAGACAGCAATGTCATAAAAAACCAATTAGCTACCTGTATTTACAATCCCATGTGTATTATACATGTATATTAACTCAAAAATTTGAAACTTTAAATGTTTATATCTAATAAGCTAATAAAGTTATATTAAAAATTCAAATGACATTTGTTATTGAATTGAAAACTCAAACATTTTATTAAATTCAAAATATGTGTTACCATTTAAAAAAACAAAGTTGACACCCTTGCCAGGCATAAGGGATGATCTTAAAAAGTATTACACAGTTAATAATTCAAGAATAATGTGTAACTAAAGATAATAAAAAAAAAAAAATGTTTAAATTATTATTATTCTGCAAGTAATTGAGTGGGTTATGATAAAAAAATCACCCTGTATATTATTATAGAGTTTTTTGAACTTGATATTTTTTCTCTATAATAAAATTTAAAATTCTCAATATTTTCTGAGAAAATGAGTGTCTTACCAGATTTTAATCACCCTGTATATATATTTTTTGAGGAAGGTTAATAAAATAATTGGGAGAAAAGCCTCCTCCCATGGAGTGTTATCGGGGAACAATTCTGCATCAAAAAAAATAATTTTCCTTTTCATAAATGTAAAAAAAAAAAGTGGAAAATTTAAATACTTTATCGTTTATTTGATAATAAAACCTGCCCCGATTTTAATAATTATACATTCTAATTATAATTATTCTAATCAACAATTTACCATAAAAGTTTTTTTGTTACTTTAGATAAACTATTTAGTAGTTTTTTGTATTATCTATACAATTTAGTACCTCTATAAAGAAATGAATTAATAAAAAACCAAACCATTTTCAAATATACTTGAATTAACACTTGAATAAATAAAAACAAAATATAACTATATTAGGTAATTATCAAAAATGTTATTTATATTTTTAGTATTAGGATAAAATAAGTGAATTATTGATAAGAAAGTACTCTCAAACTATCATATGCATTCAACATATTAAAATTAAATTAAAAAAAAAAAAGGAAAGCTTAGGTAACAGCGTACTTGGTCAAACTAAATGTCATTAATCTATAAAAATAATGTATTTTATCCTTAAATAATCCTAATATAATTTAATGAAAATATTTAACGATTATGAAAATTGACCATACAATAAGTCAAGGAGAGCAACTGTCTTATTTTGCCCCCTTACAGACGCTAACTATAGAATATAATCAATATTATATATGCCTGTAAAGAACATTTTATAGTAAAGACCATTAGTAATATATTTTATTTTGGAATTTTTGTATTTAATTATTATTTATGCATTATTGATGCTAATCGTAAATATGATATATTAAAAATGAGCCTTTTGGCTATTATACTGGTTTGCTTTTGATGATTTTACATTAAATTATGACTCGTAGGTCTGTTTACAATGATAGCAATGTCTTAGAAATAGCGGCAAAGTTAAATATAACCGTTATGTATAGTGATATATGAAAGAATATTCTCGAGAAAGTTTTTTTAGTAACAAGAATATTTTACTATAAATTATTAAAAAATTTTAAAAAAAATAAATATTTTTAAATAATTTCTTTCGGAGTATTTAATGAAACTTAAAAATTATTTAAAGTACTAAATATTAATTGAAAATTAATTATGGAAATCTTTTATTTGGTCGATAATTGCAAGAAAAGAGAAATATTAGAATTCTCAATACATTTGAGTCAAAAAAAGATAATATGGCTTTTCAATATATTTAATTTTATGACTTCTTGCTATTTTTTGCATTTTAAAGGTTTCTTAATGTTTTATTTGTTGTCTAAAGACTATTAATAATAACCCTTCANTAATTTAAAATAATATGATATAATGATGTGATAATAAACAAAATATGTATGTCTCAGGAAAATTAAAATTTCAGATTATAAGGCGGAATTTNTGTTGTCTAAAGACTATTAATAATAACCCTTCAAAAAAATACTTAAGTGTAAATACAATCGATGAATTATCAATCCAAAAAAAAAAATTCCGTATAATTACCGTAAATTAGGCTCAATCTGGTCGTCAAATATGAATTTGGTTACTTCTAAATATAATCTAAACATTAGACGTTATAAACTCAAAAATAAAAAATTGGATAATTGGATAACATTTATTCGAAGTAGATTATGTCTTTAACTTCATTTGATCGAATTATCTAAAGCAAAATATATAAATTTGCAAGTGACCAATATTTTACTTGTTGATTAATTCAGGATCATTTTAAAATAATGTAAAATATAATAAAAACAATTTAAAAAAAATGTTCTTGTCTTTTGAGCGTATTCTCAAATTTATAACTGTAATTTTACTATAATATGATATAATGATGTGATAATAAACAAAATATGTATGTCTCAGGAAAATTAAAATTTCAGATTATAAGGCGGAATTTTAGTGTAAATCTTTTTTGCATTCTTAATAATCTCTAAAAAACCATAGACGTTTATTTAATGGCGTAGTTTTAAAGCAAGCACAGACATAGAGTAGTCCACTTTTTGAGGTTAGGCTAAAATTAATTTTCTTCCCTCCAAAAAATAATTTTTATAAAACAATGTATATAATTTTACCAAATTTTTGGAGGTCTAAATTGTAAACTGAAAGGACTGAATCCCTTTAGTCTCCCAACTTGACGCAAACGAAACCAAGTCTTGTTTTCATAGAATGGAAATGCGTTCGCAGCAAAGTGCACAGAAAAATTGCAAGGAACATTTTTATTAAAACAAAAAAACTAGGTAGGTACGAGCTCATTGTTTTAATCGATAGTAATTACAGACTTTATTTTTAAATCTAACAGGCGTTACGATTACCCAGATAATATACTAAAAGACTCGTACAATCCTACACGATAAAAGTATTATATATTTTTCAATATCATTAACTCAATAAAGTTGTTCAATAAGTTATAGTCGTTTCTCGTTCACAATAAAATAACTTGTGAAATTCGTATAGTGTGTGTTTGTATGTAAATCACATATAGTAAACGTCAACACTACTGTAGAATTTGGATTTGTATTAAAAAGTTCTGTAAATTAAATTTTTCAACTTTAAAAAACATTTCGGGAGGTTTTGAAATCCGAAAGACGACTTTAGATATCTTAGACACTTAAAGGTTGTTCGAGTTCAAAGTTCCAAACTAATTCAAATATCAAAAAACAATATTTTTTTTATATGTCACTAGATATGAATTTAAAATTGTCAAACAAAAAATTAAATAAGAAAATTATCTATAAAAAAATTTTCTTATTATTTTTATAAAAGATCAATAGTTTTTGCGATACAAGGTAGACAATATGAATATGTTAAAAATATAATAAATTTTTTAATGTTAATAAGTATAAATTGTGTGTATGAGAAAAATATCTATAATTCAGTGTTATTTTAAATTTTATACTAACGACCCCCTTTGAAAAAACGAATATTGATGTACCCTTTTTGAAATCACAAGTGTATTGGGATAACTAGAATACGTTCGTTTTCAAAGCACCTTTGAGGTAAAGTTAAGTTAATATATTACTGACTTGTACTTGAATTACATCCAATTGCTTCAAAATAATTCACTAAGAGTATCTCGGCACTTTGAACCTGTATGTACTTCTATATACTTAAGTCACAGTAAACGTTTAATCATCCAAACAAGTATTAATGTATAATATAAACTATTTATTAGCTGTTATAGAGCAAAACTAAGAAGCAGTTCAAAAAACTCAAACAAATCCAACAATGTATTATAGGGCGTCACATATTTTCTGTAAAATCCCTTTAATTCTACTGAATAACTGTCGATATTTTCATTTTTGAAAAATGTTTAGGATTCTAATGGTACCATAAAAAATATATTCAAAAAAAATTATTTGAATAATAAAGAAAATAAAGAGAAATAAAATTTAATTATACTACACATAGAATGGTTTGTTTCTATGACTCACGCAATACCTTTAAAAATATTGAACATATGATCTTTTTATCTACAAAAGTAAATATTATCCTATGTTTTATAAATTTAAAAAAAAATGGTTCTATCTCCTCTTTCCAATTTAAAGGAGAAAAAATTTTAATTTTTTAAATGAAATCATATACGTTAAATGAACAAAAAAATGATTTGTCAACAACAACTTTGATAATAAGTGTTAAAATGTTATTATCGAACTGATATTTTTTTAGTTCAGGTAAAATGGTGTGGGAAGTTCACTAAAAAATTTTACTCCTTCATGTTTACATTCAATGTGTAAAAAAGGAACGTATTCCTTTTGCTATTTATTGAATTTTTTTTTTTTTTTTTTTATCAATAGTTTATTTGTAGTATAATTATCTATTAATATAAACGAATTAATTGAAGAAATCCAATTTCTATTTTGTAGCTCTGTTAAATATAGAGTTATTAAATACCGCGTGACGTAGTTGTTATCATTAGATTATAAACATTTTTAAATTAATTATCTAATTTATTTTTTATACGTGACAAATAAATGATACCATCATGTAGAATATTTAATAATTAAAATATATTCAATAATTTTGTTTAATTTGTAGAATCGCACTTACTCCTTTATTGTGGCAAGTGTGACCCTCATTTATTTTTGCTCTAATAATCACTGAAAATTTGATATTAATTTATTTGAACTTTTTAGTATAAATGCAGATATTCTGATAATTTTTGTATTATATATGATAATTATTTAACAAAGGAATTATACAAATCATTTTATGACCATATGTTTTATACTTTTAAAGATATTGCACTAATTATAGTTAATCAATCACTTTGTGCAACAATTATTACTATTTATATTTTAATTTTTAGGATTTAATAGATATTTCAACAGATTGCTGATGTCAAAAGGTTTACCATAATTTAAGCACTTATTAGTGAGTATGGGCAAGAGAAATTCAAAACTAAAGCAAGACACAATTGAAAAATTAATAGAAGACACATACTGTGAGTAAAATTATTTAATCATGAATCGTAAAAAATTAGTATAAGATTATTTCAAATTTTCTTTTTAAGTAAGATTTTTAAAAAAATAATAATAATAATGATCCTAAAATCAATTTTTCGCACTCAAATGTTATTCAATTGTTTTATGATTGTGTGTTATTATCAACATCATTTCTTTAGTAAATATTGGATATTTTGGAAAATATTAGTAAAATAATAAATTATTTTTATAATAGGCATTTATATTGATAATGTGATCAAACTAATCTAACGCAGTGAAAAGTTTGCTTTGTGTTTATATTTATGATACATTCCAATCGGAGTCAAAGAGTAAAATAAAAAAATTATTAACTGTTTAAGAATAGATTAAGCTCTAATATCTTAGAACACTATAAAAAAATTTACCTTTAACGTTAAGTCTTTTTAAAATGGAAACCTTTCAAATTTATAATACTGATTCATTGAATAAAGTTATCAGATTTATAAGTTCTTTTAAGATTTAATAACAATTCGTTTTTTTTTTTCAAACAGAATATAAAAAAACCCAGCACAGGGGGGTCGCGGCACAGTGGTGACGTGGTATAGATGGATTAAGTATAATGATATCTGACAGTGANTTCAAACAGAATATAAAAAAACCCAGCACAGGGGGGTCGCGGCACAGTGGTGATAAATAATTTATTTGCATTTTAACTAAACTAACTCTTAAAGGATTTGATCTATAATAATACCTCACCGTGAGAAATCATCATAAAAATAGTCATTTTACCGATTTAGTTATAAAAAAATCTAATCACAACATTAGTTGTATTATGTAGTTAAACTTTGTTTCATTGACGATGAAATTTATTTAACGTTTGCTGTTGTCCTAACAGATTTTAGTATCAATGTTGAACATGAAAAGATTTTTGTGTAATACATTTTGACAATAGAAAGTTGAATCAATTTATTATTTTTTCCGGTAGTCTCCATCAAATGTATTACTGCTTGAAATAAAATGACAGAACAAACTTTTCTTTTAAATCATTTTATTAGTCGTTCATAGCTATGGTAATATAAATCGATATCTAGAGTATCAATTTTATATATAATTCCACAGAAAAGTTTATAAGAATGGCGGGCTAGGAGTTTTTCACAGCCTCAACCTCTATTACACCCGTAGAAATAGTTCTCGTTTAGTTTATTATTTGTCATTTGTTTTCCTCTATTTAATTTAGTTGGTTTTTCTAAGAAAAAAAAATCCATCCCGAAATGATAAAAAATTCAACACATTTAATCAGTACGTACACTATTTAATTTTTTGGTTCAAAATAACACTAAATTTTATTTTATTTGATTTAACTTTTGAATTTTTACCATATTCTGTTATATCAAATCTTCTTCATTTATTAAAAGTTCAAAGTCCCCATAGACTGTTTTCGATGGATTTTTATTCCATTTTATGTCCGGTATACCAGATGGTGGCAATACAATAGACAATATATCGTTCACCAGTTTTTGTTTGATTATTCGATCGTTCATTGAGGTTGCAGATAATGACGGCGAAGCATTAACCTCGACCAGCCACGGTTTTAGTTGATCATCAATGATTATGTCAAAGCCGTAACATTCGAAGCAATGTCGATCATTAACCATTACATTGCTTACTGATTTTAATGTGTGCACAATTAACCACACAATCTTGTCAAACATCATATCAGTCGCCTGTCAAAATGTTTAATTACAGTATTGTATTTTACAGGTCTCCAATAATATGGAAGACTTATAATACGATATATTATATTAAACAGCGACAAAAACATAACATTTTATAAATGAATACTCATTTATTCCCAATAATTAAAATTTCTATGTGTATGTTTTAGCTGATATTACATTAATTGTAATTAACGTAAGTAATATTTTAATTTTTGTGGAAATTTATCTTGAGTTACAAATAAAAATTTACACGTACAATTATACAATAAAAATCTATTGTTAATAAATTTAATATTTATTTTTATTATTATATTACTTATTTTATTTAAATAGGTTTTTCTTATTCTAGTATATAAACAAAAACTATTGTGTGTTATTTAATTGTCATTTATGTAAAAATTGTTTTACTTAAAGATTCCACATTCTAAATTAGGCCAATCAAATTTAATAATCAAATTATAAAGTAACCCAAAACTTTTATAATATTAAATTTAAATACATTTTCAGTAATCTATTTTGGATTTTATTTTATTGTCACAGTAGGTATCTCATAGAATATTATACCTATAGTTTGAACATTATTTGAATTCAGTGATTAATTTTTATTTTTATAAAATAAAAAGAGAAAAAAGCTCAATAAAAATGTAAATTCATTACTTCAAAACACTGAAAATGTATATTAAGGTAGATTTAATTACAACTCAATTTAATAAACTATAGATTTGAAAAATATTTAGAAATATAGAAATTATGATCAATATGTCAGTTACTGGACAGGGAGAGTCAAGTTGACAATCTTTAGATTTAATTCAATCTCATAGTAAGAATATTCACCATAATAACTTCATAGTAGGCAGAATTATAAACTTAGAATGTGTTAAATATTTAAAAGAGACCATAAGATCTCTAAAGTGTATTCCTGGATAGTTAATAGGTTAATTTTTTTGAAATAGTTCGACTAATTATGGGTATGCAAATTATTTTATAAATAGAAATTTCATATACAAATAAAAAACTATCCCATTTCAGTTTTATTCAAAGATAGTACTTGCTAATACTCGTCTAGTATGAATAACACTTAAAATCACAAGTACTTTTTATTCGTGATGGTTTTCTTTAGTTATTGCAATAAAAAAAGTATCATTTATACATTCACGCTCAAGTTTAAACCTTATGCCGTAAAATAAACAATATTATGTCGTTCTTGCAAAAAAAGTATACGTGCATTCAAAAAAGTCATATGTGTTTATTTAAATTCATTTTGATAAATTTGTCATTGTATATTTAAAAATAATTCGAAAAAAGTTCACAATTATTACAATAAATTTTTTAATTCAAGAATATCATCTTGAACTAAACATCAACTGGCCCCACTCTCCCCAACAATGATCATAACTAACCCTTATTACACTTATTAACTTTAAAAAAATTGAATTAATAAATCTGTACTCTATATTTTGTTATTTTTTATACAAACCATGTACACTTTTATGTAAATAGTTTATTAATAACATTTTTTAAAAATATTTTAGTAATATTTAACATTTATTGAAGTAGAATTTTACTATAATTCAATAAAAAAACTTTAAACAGACGATTATATAATTTTCTATCGCGTGAAATATGTTTAAATTTGTTTTATGTGTGACATAGTTAAATTTTGTTCTTTAAAATCACACTGGGATAAATTTTACATTTGATAAAATTAGAATGTCATATATTTACGAGGTCGATTTAATAATGTTACAACCGAAGTGGTGACATGAAAACAAGACGTGGGTAAAAGGCAGTCTATTTTTAATAGGAATATGGAAATCATTAATCAGTTAGTGTCAAATTATTCTAGAAAATATGCAAATTAATGAACTCTTGCGGTTAAAGTTGTATTAAAATTAGCAAAGTTGGAAAAATTTTAAATTAACATTAAATGTAAATTTAATTTAATCTAAGAATATTTGATTGCAAGTTTAAAAATAATACAAAATAGTTATATTATAATAGGTAAAATCATATTATCATTGATCAAAAAAACAAACTATCAAATGTCATAAATAAACTCAAAATGTCACGAAGAATATTTATGTATAAATTGAGAAAAATCAATTGTTTTAATACAATCTAAAAATCCATCTCATTGAAAATATTTTATCTTTTAAGAAACTTTAGCTGACAACTGGTAACATTTCACAGCATTGTCATTTTTAGCTCAAGGAACGTCGTAAAAAGCTTCAAAATGTTGATATTAAATTGTACACGTATAAAATATATTTTATTAACATAAATAAAATATTACAGGTTCTGTTTCATTATTAAAACGAAAAAAGTGTGCATGCGCAAATACTGTTGTCAAATGATAAAAATACGATTAACTTAAACATTTTCTTATATAAATAATTATAAATACATAAACAGTCCAAGTATTTGAAAAATCAATATCAAAATTATTGGGCTGTTATTTAAAAATAAATAAATTGTGCACTTTTTATTAAAATATTAATGATTGAATATTACTTAAAATAAAATACAAATGATTGATACAATGCAAGAGATAGTAGAATATTATTGAATGCGATATGAGGACGGCTGATGTGAGCGTAGATGATGTGGGAGATCGTGTCAAGTGGAAGATTAGGATAAGGGTGGACGACCATAAGTAGTTGGGATTAAGGCGAGGAAAAAGAAGAAGAAGAGGAGATAATGGAATGTATCATTTAAAGTTAATTTTTTTATAATTTGTATAAAAGTCAATAATTTATCTCATTATTGATTTGAACACATGATAAAGTTAAATTATAGTCAATTTTCTATTTTAATCGTGTTAAAAAAAACATTTCATAATGGGATATTGCTTTATTAAAGTTATAGATTATTTATCATTTTTAACACCAAAATCCAACCACTTTTTATTTTAACATAACTTATAGTCTATAAATTCATATAAATATACTAGTATTAATAAATATATTTATTGATGAGCTAACGGCTATTATTTTTTATAAATAAGCTAAGCATCCTTTAATATAAGAATGGAGAGTAGCCTTGTTATAACATAAATATTTTTTTTTCAAAATTTACTGTTGTTTCTTGAAAAATTAAAAAAAAAAAAATGTCTGACCTGTTTACCTTTTGTGCCCTCTAACAGGAGGCGAAAATTGTGTATTGTCATTTTACTGCCGGTTAAAGAGTTGTATTCTCGACCATTTTTTTGTACAGATACATTGGTTAGGTGCACAAATACATTGTCTATGTCATCTAAATTAGTTTTATACTGAACCGTACAGAACCGACAAAAGCCAGACTTGTACATGTAAGCTTTAAGTGGCTTAAACGATGTGACCAGCACGTACATTCGCAAGTCACATTTGCGACCTCCAATAAGGAGTGGTCGTTCAATATACCTCGATATGACGTAATGTTCTCTGGGAGTATTTGGATTATACGGTTCTTTACTCTCTTGAGCCCACTTTTTTAATTTGGTCAGTTTGTTAATCAAAAATATACCCACTCCTCGTGATCTTCCCACCGGCTTAACGATCCACATACTAGGTCCGGTACCAAGAAACTCTTGTTTGAAAATATTGTACTCTTCAGGCAATACGAAAGTGGCGGGTATGAAGTCTAAATACATGTAACGTTTGGTGTTTGGGTTTATGGCAGCAATGGGGTTACCAGAACGCTGTAAAATTCTTCTATAACGTTTAATGTTCCTTACGAGGAGGTCTTTCCGACTGAGTTCGTAGTGGTTTGGGAAATGGTTAACAATTTGATTTTCATTCAACCGAACATGACTGTTGCGGCGAAATAATGTTCGTACACTTTGTGAGCTGGCCCAATATAAATTCCATTTTTTTTCAACGGAAACTTGAATCCATTTGAGTTTTTTAAAGTTGATATTCAGCACTTTATAGTCTGCATCGACGTTTCTGTCCATACAGTAAGAAACCTTCATTAGATTTGAATAATTTATTTAAAAATTTTATAACATTTAATAAGAGATTTTTTTTTGTCATCATGACAACCATTAGTTTCTTTTTTTTTACAAAAAACAAGAATTTTGTTTGAATATAAAATTGTAAATCCAACGGAAAAGGTCAAAATGTAATGGTAATGCAATTTAATAAGAATAATGGCGTCCGCATATTTTAAAATAAGTTTTTGTTTTAATGGTATACTAAAAATGTTCATACATAAAATAAAAAAGATAAGATAAAAATACTACGATGTTATATTATATTGTTATGTTAAATTTCTTATTTGTAATAAATTTCTACAAAATAAAAAAACTTTTATTGACAAATAGTTATGTTTTACTTTTAGTTAATTTTAATGGAACTTAATACTAAACAGTTTATAGTAAAAAAAAACATTAGACTTTGAATAATTTGTTTAACTTGTAATGTCTTGATAGTTTATTTTATTTCATGTCTTCAAAAAAAAAAACGGTAACTTTTTCTTGTCAATTCGGTTGTTGTCACGACCACTCTCGTAATGCTACACGTATGAACATTTACACAAAAGTTTCTATTTACTATGCAAGTCCGAAAAAAGATTAATACGCTTGGCAAACTGATTAGCTTCACTCGAAGGAAGTTTACTGATTTATCGTTTTTAGACTTCACAGTTGTCAAGTATAACACTACCCTTTGAGTTAGCAATACATTGTGGTAGAACTTACAACACATATAAACTCTACAATGAGCGTTATGACAATTATATTAAAACAAAAGCCAAGATAATACGTCTCCCGAGACCATGTTTATCGATCCACACTGTCAATAGTCCCCCAAAACATAATTTAAATTATGAACTCATAATTTATGTGGTAAATGTATTAAACTTAACTAAACGCCTAATCAAGTTGAGCACTTATGTTGTGTAATATCATTTCAAGCAAAGTGTATGTCAAGAATTGACCGGACTAGAAATATTTTTAGCAGTTATCCTTGAAGTTTTCCACGATTAAACTGAAAAATATTTATTAAGCAAAAAATTATTTTAATGCTATATGATATTTTATAAAAATGGTCTGAAAAAAAAATTTGCTAAAGGTCATAAAATACATACGTTAAGTTGTTTTATTTGTTTGTTATGATGCTGCAAAATTATTTTTAGATTGCGTAAACGACATAATGAGTATATTTGATTTTGTTTTTTATAGAATGATATATTCATAGTTATTTGCAACACGTTTACAAAAGGTTAAGTAAAGGTTTTTTAAAACTTGTTTAACGATTTCACTATTTTTAAGAAGCAAATAAGATTTTTTATGTTTCTATAGTCTAAGTTTGCTATTTGATACATCCGTCCTGGATGTATATATTTCAAGTTTTTTTTTTTATATAAATGGTATCTTAAATTGTTTTATATTTTGCTTTTTTAAAACTTAGTATAAAATATAATAAGAACCAATGGCTTATCTGTTGTCTTGATTTTACACTTTTATTAATCGATATTTTGCGAAGACATAATTATGATTCGTAAATAAAAATATTGGTTGCATATAAGTTGTTTGATTATTTCTATTTAATTTTATTACAAAAAATCTGAATTTACGTTTTGAATTAATGAGTCATCTTAGTAATATTGTTGCCTCTTTCATTACGAATAAAATTTCGTTAAAATCAAACATTAATTAATTAATTATTATGTATTTGTTTGATTTTTGTTATGAAACTCTTTCAGAATAAAACCATTTTATATAAGTTACATCAAAGAAAAAAAATGTTCTGAAAGGTTTTTTCAAATATGGAAAACTAACGTTCTTTATAATATCACTTAAACGGTATTTATCTGAAGCTTATGTCATATAAATAAAAAAAAATTTATATTTTTTTATCCTCCTGATATTGAAATTTTATTGTTCATATAAATATGAATAATATTCAATAATTTTATGACATTAGCAGAAAAATCGACTAGACCAAATATTATTCCATTTATTAAGTAGGTACTAAGGGCGATTCTGATAATTTCAATAGAATAACGTTTTAATATCTCAATTATAAAATAGTATTATTTATTGAAAGTACATCTTAGGTAACTAAAGGTCACCCAAAAAAAAAAAAACGTTTAAATTATTTTTATTCTATAAGTAATTGAGTGGGTTATGATAAAAATATCTCCCTATATATAATACAGATTTTTATAAAGACATTTTATAAATAATCCAAGACACTAGCTAAAGAAATGATTAAAAACACTAATCAATAAAAAAGTTCAAACGATTATAATAATTATTTGTAATCCGGACGATTTCTATCGATAATATGAATTATTTCAATAAAATATAATAATTTTTTTATCCGTGTCTATAAAACGCCTTATATAAACTTGTTATGATGCACGCATTTTAATATTGTTTAATAATATGTGTTATTTTTTGTTTTGCTGCTCAGTTTCGGAAAGAGAAATAAGACAATGGTAAGTAAATATTTAATTTTGTTCAACTATTAAATTTTCTTTACAAAACCATTTTAAAAGAATGACGAAATTGTTCGATTGTAAAATAAAACACAAATAAGTTATAATCAAATTTCATTATGTTCGACCATTTTTAATATAAATTAAAATAAAATTATTAAAATATATTTCCTAAAAATATAAATAAATCTAATTTTAAAATTGATTTTATTCAGCTAAATAATTTTAATTTAACTAATTTATACATTTTCATTTTAATCATATAATAGCAAGTCATTAATTTTAATTGCTGAAAACATAATCATTGGTGTAGTCGTCCGCATTTCGCGGTCGATGATCTTAAGTGTGTATGGGGTAAATTACTCCTTCACAGAAGTTTTTTGGGGGCACGTGAGGAAGGAGTGGATTTCCTCCCCTAGGTTAGGGTCATCTAAGTCTATCGTATCATCCACCGTTGTTGCTGGCTGTCCCCCTGCCGCAGTTGTTGTTGTCGACGATGTTGACATGGTCCCCCACCACTTTGGCGTAAAACTTTTTGCCTGCGTTTGACAGGTGATACACTTTACAATAAATAACGTCCCCGGCGGTGTATTTTGTTGTGATGTGCCCGGTCGGATGCGTGTTGGTGATTTTTGAGGTTGTTCGCGCGCTAATCGCTGTCATTGATGGCGACTATATGTTGTACTGACCGGTCACCGGACCGTTTCCGTTCCCTTCCCAGAACGTATTCCTAGCGCATCAAAAATTGTTTTTGTTGTCCCTGAGCCTATTGGGTCCATCTGTTTGTTTTACCCTTAGACGTTCTAAATCTATACAGACTACTTTCCAGAGCTGTCTAGGTCAATAGCTAACCCAGCAGTAGTCAGTAGCTAATTAAAACAAGAAATTGGTCGTTATACTAACGCTCTAGTACTCCCCTCCCCTGTAAACGGTCGGTTCAGAACGCGTCTTTTGTTTCGGTGATGGCGTAATATTATCAAGAGTGGCGGTGCGTGGGAACGGTTGTGTTGTGAGTGCGCCTGTTAAATTGTCGTCGACAAGGGGTCCCACCGTCAGGGGCGTGACAATAAGTCCGGCGCCTTGTAGTGATTGTCGGGCATGTGTGATGTGATGAAATTTAGGTTACTTGGGTGTAATGCTCACCTGGTCAAATTACCGTCATTGTCTTTCGATTTGTGTAAGTTGTCTGTGTACCATTCAAAAGGGCCATATTTTTAAAATGACCTTTGTCTACCACTCATACGATCGCTAAATAATTTCAACAGCGACGTGACGTTTTTTACATCTGATAACTTTTTATTCGAATGCATTTCTTTCGGCTCATTACCGCGCTGAAATAATACAGTACTTTTTTGTGTTTTTGTGTTGTCTGGGGTGAGTCGCTTATCGCTTTTTGATGTGTTCAAACGCGTTATGCCGTCTGTGCGACACGACCGCTTTTACCTCTTTTTCATTGGTTCGGTTCATTTAAATAATGTAAGCGACATAAATGGTGTTGTCCCATTAGAGGCGCTTGTCATACCGGAAAACTGGACGAAACCAACGATTGTGTAAAACTGTTTAAAGAATCGCGCGAGTAACGTTCACAAATCAGACGGCGGTGTTCTCGATGGTGACGTACGTGAACGGACTTTGAGATGACTTCAACGTGCGTTTGCGGCGTCCGATTGTGCGGCCTTTGCTGGACTTTGTACGGCGGCCAACCTCACACTGGGAAACTACCACGTAGTAGACCGTCAAAGGCGGCGAGGGTCGCGGTGCGACTGTGTCAACGTCAAACGTACTAATTATACACAACGTTTGAATTGCGTTATGTAATATATATTTAAACGTTAAACAAAAACAATGTTGTGTTGAAAACTATGTCACAATATATTACCTCACTTTGAATTCTGGAGGTCTATTTTTGAGCTTGGACTAATCATTGACGAATGTTTTAGCACACTAAAAAAATACTTCTAGCCTCTATGGACGTAGTTCGTTAATTAAACTCGCTACAACATCTTTTGTTGGTCTAAATTTTTGTACAAATGCCCTTTCTACTATGTAAATATCATTATATTAATGTAAATAGAACATATATAGAGGTGTTCAATACGTAAGAAAACATATCAATTGTTATAAACAATGAGAACAAAAGCAACCCGTTTCCTTACTTACTAAACACCCTATATGTTAATTTACATGTTATAATTAGTTATGTGACATACCAATAAACAGATATTCCGTTGTTATTTGAGCTCGTTGTTGTATGGTCGCTGTCTTGACCTTTTTTTGGATAATTTATAATTTGAATATAATACACATTAACATGTTCGATTTATCCATTAATAAATTGATTTACAAACGTTATAAATACACCAAAAATTATACGTTTTCATACAAAATTAATTAGAATAGTAATTAGAGTATACTAAAATCATGATCGGTATGTTAGATACCCACAGAGTTCATCTGAAATTTTAGTACACTAATAAATATTTTTTAGCATACCAGCATTTAAAATACAGTTTTTTTAATTTCATACTGAGAGTTGCACAAAAACGACATGTTTTAGTATACTAAATAGATTAGTACACCAATATAAAATTAAAAAAAGACTAATTAATAATAAATACATGTTGGTTCATTTTCATATTGGTTGAATACAAACATTATTAAGATTAGCATAATACCAACTAGACTAATCATTTAAAGTGTTATTAGTCAAATAGCATTACAATTATTTTAGTTGGGATTGAATCGAAATTAAACTATTTAGACAATTGATAAAAATATAGCGTGCAAAGAGTAAATTTTATTTTTGATTTCCTGAAAAGTAAGTTACTGCCTTATTCGTTGCGCATATCAATTTAATGACTTTTTTAGGCTAAAAGTATTATTTTAAATTAAATTGTTCTAGATTTGTTAAATAATTGCTGCATACTAATGAAATATTATAAAAATGTTATAAACTATATAAATATCGTTAAAGCAATCTCAACATTTTTATTAAACACACTACTCAAAACTTATAACAAAACCGTTATTTTTATGTAATAATATAAGTACCTAAAATTATACTTTCACTAATAACTAAATCTTATAAACAAATTTAATTTAAATTTTACTTCAATATTGTAAATCTCATGATCTTTTTGAACACATAGTTTTATTTTGAAAGTAGAAACCAAAAGGATTTGTTTATCAATTAACATAATTATGATAAATTTTGTTGTACTTAATTATTCATAACATAAGCGCACGCACATTTCTTATAACGATTTTGATAAAACATCATAAATCATTTGTTGGCTTGATTATTTTTGAATTTAATGTAGTTTAATTATAAAAACATATTAAAAACATTAAAAAGCTTTTGATTGATTTTTTTCTTGTCATATGCGTCGCATAAATAACATTCGATTATTTGACACGTGATAATATAATAATACATATTAATTAAATCTAAGCTAATTTACTAGCAAAATAATACAAATTTAAGCAAAAATATGAAAATATATCAATTTGTTTAATAAAGCTTTTATTATAGAGAGTGTTTAGTAAGTAAGGAAACATATTACTTTTTATAAACAATGAGAACAAAAGAAACCAGTTTTCTTACTGAACACCCTATATAAGGGAACTTGTGTTTTTCTATCTTATAGTGCACGAGGTAAGATAACTACAAATTGTATTTTTGAGTTCCTAAAAAATGATCTCAACTTTATTATTTACATATATTATGGATAAGAAATGTTGGTTCGCATGCTTTGCATAATTTCATACAGATATAATAATTGTAAGATGAATGCACTGTGATGGTGTCACGTTTTCATAATCGTGAGAATTATTTTAATAAAATACAGACAGCACATCCGCTGCCTGAGACTGGTGAATTAACAAATAATATTTATTGCCAAATCGGCAATAGGTGTAATTATTATAAAAACCCAATAGACCTGACCATCGTGGTCAGTCGACTCCAGTGCCTTGTGTCATTCATCAGTCTCAGTACTCGGTTGTCGCTGTCCGGCTTACTGTTTAAAGTAAAGTCTTTGTTTATTCCTTTTCTAACCTATATACTCTTTTCCTCGACATTTCAGAGTACTTGTGTCTTGCACTTCGTCTGCACCTCGTACTCTGTTATCTTTCCTCACCTGGTACGCCTAGTATTTGTGTCTTGCACTTCGTCTGCACCTTATACTCGGCTACCCCGTTCTCTCTCTGAAGTACTTGTGTCTTGCACTTCGTCTGCACCTCGTACTTCATTATCCTCTCCTAATAACTAAAGTACTTGTGTCTTGCACTTCGTCTGCACCTCGTACTTTGTTATACTCCTTATCTGGTACGCCCAGTATTTGTGTCTTGCACTTCGTCTGCACCTTATACTCGGCTACCCCGTTCTCTCTTTGAAGTACTTGTGTCTTGCACTTCGTCTGCACCTCGTACTTCATCATCCTCTCCTAATAACTAAAGTACTTGTGTCTTGCACTTCGTCTGCACCTCATACCTAGGTGTTACTCTTATTCTCCCTTCCTATAACAACAGCCTTTCGACACCCACAGCTAACCCGGAGTGTCAGCCGAGCACGGTGACTGCTGTACGACAACACGCACGTGAATACCTAGACAGCAGGCACCACCTCCTCATATTCATCTTCGTACACACAGTTACACATTTACCTTTCACACATTTACTCTTTCCTGTGTTACGACAGCACTGAAAATCAAAATGACATATTATAAATAAAACAAAAATCTAAATTAAAATACAAATGTACTATCAATGAGACAGAAGTACCTAATAATATTTTACTCAATACTATTAGTAGGTCAAATTTTAAATATCATTGACAGATAGACTAAAAACCATACATTATATTAAATCATAAACACAGTGAAATATTTTTTTTTACAAACTTGTTTCATGATGCTACTTAATTTTAAGCATTGGAGTCATTTTTGTACGCTTTTTATTTTTTAATAACAGATGAATAGATAAATTAACAACTCTTATAACTTTTGATTCAATTAACATTTTGTTGTTTTGTAATGATTTATCTACTCATAGGCTATGTCAAAATCATACATTTTTTTTAATAATAAAAAATTTATTTTTATCGTTTTAAGTTTTTCCAACATTTCAAAATAGCTAGTTCTTACGTTTTTATTGCGAAAATGATTAATGGGTTGATAAAAATTTTAAAACGAGTAATTATTAAATTACTAACATTGAATGAGTGTCTAGTACGGGCAGTGTATACATTAGAAATATACACCAGTACGAGGTGTACCCACTAAATGTATTAAATTCTTTTAACTCAATAAGTATTTTCCTAAAGTTATTATCGACCCACCAATATTTTTTATAAGAAAAGATCTGAATAATGGTAATTTTTAAATAAAAATGTATAGAAAAATAAATATATTTTTCCCTTACTATAAAGACAAATAATAAAAATATAATTTTAACAAAATTCAAGAATGTATAAATTATTAAAAAAAAAAAATTGCAACGAATTATTAATTATATCGAAATAATAGAGTATTCAGTTGAAGATGTTTTTTCAGAAACAATTACAAAAGACTGTATGAGTTCTTATTGTGAAAAATATAAATATGAAAAACATATGAATCATAATTAATGTTTTAAAACAAAGATACCCAAAATTACTTCTTGTACTTTACTTAGTGTAAAAAATATATTAATGCTTAGAAAAAATTAAGACGAAAATTTTTCGGTTAGTCAATTAGATGATTTTATAACTTTTTTTTGTTTTAACAAATTTAAAGTCAAATCAAAATAATTTTTAGTAGACGAATTTCCAAGGTTAACTGTTTTTCGAAGAAATAAATTGTCTTAGAATTTAATTGAAATTTTAGTCATAAGTATACATAAACATCAGTTCTTAACATTTATATTTTGTTCTTAAAAATTATACTTACTTAACCATTATTAAAAACTTAAGTAACTTTTTGCTTTGGTTTAATTAAATATAAATGTACATAATTTAATATAACATTGAACGTAACATCTAAATGAGTATTAAATCAGTATTTCTAATGTAAAATACACCTGCTTTGCTAAAACTTAACCTAGCGCACTACTGTGAGCTCAGATTAAAAAAAAAAGAAACAAATAAGTAAATATTCAATATGAATTTAAGTGGTGTGTGATTTAAAAAGTTATTTCGGTTGAACTAATTTTATCGCTAATTCCTGTGTCAACAAAGTGGTAGTTTGTGCTATCTTAATTAAAACTTTTTAATCGGCAGAAATCATAAGTCATCTAAGTGAAAGTTATACATCGCAGAGAATAATTTTTTCCCGTAACGCGCCTATAAAAATTGTTAAAATCTAATTATTTTGAAGAACTGTTAACATCTCTACAACTATAATGTTGTGGTTCAGTGTAATTCCAATAATAAAATAACTTTATGATGGTGTCATAGGTAGTTTCTTTGGTAAATTTAGGATATAATCAGTTGTCACGCAAAATGATTATTATTAGTAATGCCAACTGATAATTTCATAAAAAAACCTACTGCTGTAATATTACTTTTTTTTTTGTTCGTTGTTTTCATATTTGTTCGTCATTATACTTCATTGTTACCTGGATACTAAATGTATTCATACCTTTAATGGTTGACAGTATTTTCCAAACGGCAGTAAATGTTTCTTGACATTATGCTTTTTCAAAGCTATAAATTTACCTAACTTTTAGTAGTTCATAAGATGACTGTAAAAACTGAATTTTTTTTTTTCTTTCATTCCTTGAAAACAAATAGAAATGAACTTGTGGTCGTTGGCTTGTGATAATACCACAATTTTACTCGACATTGTAACAGGCTTTTGAGCTTTAGTTTACTCACTATTATCTTTTATTGTCTACATGTTGGTTAAGTTAATTGTACTAACAGCTTTTTGCCTGATATCCACTACGTCATTGCATTGTCTGCTTAACTCTGCGGTTCATATATGTACGTGGGTAGTGATTACAAGTTGATGGATTGTAATTCTCCGACTGTTATTATGATAATTGATAACAGTCTACCGACTATCTAAGTGTAAAACATAATTGGGCGATACGTTTATTGCAAATGGAAAATGTCGCCGCCTCGTTGCAACTTTTTCAGTTTGTCACGACGTCAACTACCCCTTCTTACTGTTCATTAAATGTATTTTTATATTTATGTATTTTTTACGTGTTTTGTGGCATGTTTTTTATTATTATTCGAAACACTATAATAATATATCACATTTGTGTATTATGTTCGCAGGCATAAAGGATTTCTAAAGGATTGCCCAAACGGATTGCTCACCGAACAAGTAAGCAATGTTCCAAATAATTGTATGCTAATACTACAGCAAATTAAAAAGTGGACACTTAAGACCGTATTAAGTGTGAAAACCGTGTTTAAATAACAATAATCTTATGCCCAGTTTAATTTATCACAGCATTCAATTTTTAATCGTTACTAAAAAATGTAATGTGTGATCTAAACAAATATCACATATGAACACTCGGAAAACTTTTAAAAAATGTTTAATATAAAATCATAATGAAGAAATTTATGCTTACTTTTTTTACTATTAATTAAAATTCTATATTAAAGAAATTATGAGTCGTGATCGTGCTAAAAATCATTTACTTAAAAAGACCGACAATATCATTATTTTATGTGATATTATTCATAATTTTTATGTTCTTTGGTTTAACAGCATTATGAATAATAAACGAATTAATGTTGGTAATGAAGTGAATAGGTTTTAGCTTAAAAAACATTACTATATTCAGTACTAGTACTCAGTAAAAATCAAACACAGGCCACAGTAACTTTATAAATAACAGATTCTCAAATTTACCATTACTTAAATAAATATTTACTTAGATAATACTTCTATTGTTATATAATGACCGTGTTATTAAAAACCATTTATAAAACTTTACTTATTAAAAAAACTCTATTTTACTTTTAATAAGTTATTATTTGTTTTCCTGTCCTTAATCATTCTAAATATATTGACTTAACTTGAAAACTTAAAGATAAATCCATGAACGGAAAAATAATTTTTATGTGTACAAGATATACACTCACATTTTACTACTTCATTTTATCTGTAATCATAAACAATATATTTGTGATAAAATTTCAATAAAAATATACACAACGTAAGATACATGGAAATATATTCAAATTAAATTCAGTCACTAAAAATAAAAATAAAGATGTAAGATGTATGAAATTGTAATATATGCTTAAACGTATACATATTAAGGTTTTGTAAAAAAGCATAAAATTAAATTTCAAAAGATTGTTCGACAATTAAAATAATGTAGTTGTCAATAACAATATATGTTGTCATACTTCTGTTTTTAAAACGGGTTTGAGCACTTACTATATTTTTAAAAGTTCCCAAATTATACATTGTCCAGAATAAGAATATATTAAATTTAAAATGAAATATTTCAAAACAAAAATGAAAGTGATTTGTAGGGCAGATATTTTACCATTGGTTTTTTTCTAACAAACAATGGAACTAGAGCAGTTAACCGAGACTAAAAGAGTATTTTTCCGTTTCACATAAATATATATTTCAAAAGTTAGGAAACCCATTTGAAATCGATTTGTTTGTAATATCTTTTCTTGTTTTGTGTAAAGTTTGTATTTCAATTAGCTTAATGTATTTTTATAAAAATAGAATTATATTTAATGCGTCTATAAATATTTTTTAGGGCTTCATAAAAATTTACAGACAGTTTTTCCCTCAAGGAGATCCGACAAAATTTGCCTCGCTTGTATTCAGAGTATTTGACGAGAACAAAGTAAGTAATTTATTATAGTAGATACTAAAGTTAGCCAAATTTATTACCTTAATATGTATTTTACGAATAAAGAAACACCATCACAATGTGTAAGAAAATTAACTATTGGAATTCCTATTTATTATTCATGTTGTTGTTGTATACTGTTGTTTAGACTGTGATTAAACATATAAATTTTGTAGTCGCTGGAAAAATGGATATTGCCGGTTACTTAATTAACTTGTTCACTTAATTAATATAAGTCAAAAATATCCTAAAAGCAGTTGCACATAATAAATATTAAACTCAAAATAATAAAATCAAATAACAATAGACTCTTTGTAATCTGACGATAATCCGGTACCCAGTAATCCATCTATTATTCTTCAATGTAATAACCATATAAATACTATGGCATATGACGAACATGACTGATAAAGTCTAGATGAGCCTAAACAATTTTTGAATTTAATTCAATTAATGTACATACGATGTGTATTAATTTCAAATGTTTATGTGTAACCGGGGACTTGTTAGCCTGAGTGCAAATCATGGAAAGTACTTACTATTCGTGGGCGCAAACCGAATTAATGAGAGTCTGCCGTAAATAAAGAATTAAATTAATAAATAAGTATTCACACACATTACGGACCTTTTGAAGCATTCGTTAATAATTTAATATTTATTTGTTCATGGAACAACGTTCCGACTACAGCTGAGCTAACCTTAGCGCATGTATTTAAGGCGGAATACGGTGGAGATGGACGGTGACAGAGGTTAAATAACACCCGACTTTGTTATTAATACAAATATGTTAATATTTTGTATTAATAAAATAATAATAACAATAAAGATATACATAGCAAACAGAAATACTTACATTATTATTAAAAGTTACACTAGACTAATTAATTTTGAAATATAAAGTATCTCATGCCTGTTGCAAGCTCATTCGCATAGTTTATTGGATCTCTAAAGTTGAGTTTTAGTATCATTTTTCAAAAATAAGCTGACTTATACTTCATTCAAGCTGCTGTGAGGGATAATGTTTCCATGTTAAGTTATATAGACTACCTCTAACTCAAGGTAGCAGCTTCCAAGTGGTTAATTTTTTAGTACCCATAGAACAATAAAGAATTGTGTCGAGAATTCCCGTCGAGTGATTTTATGATTACCCTCAGTTATAAGGGCAAGTACTACGACAATGAATCGTAAATAAGATGATTTAAATACATAAGGGTTACATGAAGTTTCATGATATATATAATACATATTGTGATCTACAGTTTCCGCATTACACGCACGAGCAAATAAAAATCATTTTAAATCTTATACATTATACTTAAATAACACGTTATATTTATTGGCAGAGTGAACAATTGCAAAAGATAACAAAGATATTCGTAGGAATTGATGTGTTACATATGTTATCATTTTTATTATAAAAAATTATATAAACGTCCAAGAGTAACACAAAATGTATGATGAATAGTAATTCATTTATAAGAAAAACTTAGTTTGTAAAATGTGTAATAACTTTTGTCACATTGTTTAAGCGTAAAATTTCCTTTTTGCTAACGATTTTCTCATAAAAGCATTCTTATGATGGCTAATCTTTCTATCTTTTTGTTTAATGGACCATGAAATTCTAGATTGAATTAATCTCGGATCGTAAGCATCCTCGTTCTCTTTTTCTATTGGAACTAACTGATCTTTTGTAGATATCATTTCAAACATTTTAAGCGTACTTAAAATCTATTACAGTATTAAAGTTTATATGAAAAAAAATCATTTTCGTTTGAGTGCACTATGAAGATCCAAAGGATAATTACTGCTTTTCAATGTTACATTATGTTTCGTTTATGGCATTACCTATTATGAACTCAAAGT
The DNA here is from genome assembly GCF_025091365.1 of Daktulosphaira vitifoliae. Taxonomy (NCBI): domain Eukaryota; kingdom Metazoa; phylum Arthropoda; class Insecta; order Hemiptera; family Phylloxeridae; genus Daktulosphaira; species Daktulosphaira vitifoliae. Next base: position 22,142,059 of record NW_026099575.1, on the reverse strand, counting down.
AAAGTGAATCAAGAATAGATCAATGTAATTTATATAGCAAGATATTTATTTATTTTTCTTGATGAATATTTTATTTACTTTTAAAAAATAGGAACAATTCAGAGCTTTGTTCAAAAAATATTTCAAAAATATTTTTGAACTACTTTTCAAATTAAAAATTGTCGGTTTTTTACATTTAATCTTGAGTTTATTTTTTATATTTAAAAAATGAAATAATTCTCAAGAAAATTATATTTTTTAAGACACTGTTTTTAGTTAGAATTTATGTAGGGAAACAATTATTATATTAAAAAAGTGATTTTGATACGCTAATATTACTTTAAACTTAATATATAGCCTTATAACTCAATATATTATTTAACGTCATTTACAAATTTGGTTATTTTTAAATTAACTAACAGATAATCCAATTACTTTTTGAATTGAAAAGATTTGAATTATTTACTAATTTATCTAGACCAAAGTAACGGTTAATCTAATTATTGTTTTGTAAAACGAAAATCTTTTTATATTGTAGATGAAAGTCACCAATGTATTAAATTCGTTTTTTATTGATTACTAAGGAAATGATTTATACGTGATTTAATTGGGTTCGTTTTAATATCGTAAAAAAAATCACGTTGTTAAATTTTATGAGTCAATTACAGTTGAATGTAATATTCCAATAAAAACATGATAAATATATCTATGTAGCACATAACTATACTACTTTTATCGTTTAATTGGTATATGTAAAAAATAAAACATTACAGCTAAATTACTATGGGGTTTGTTTTAAGTGAAGAGATGAATAGGTAGATATAAATTATGATCACACGTGCATTTGATATAAAACACGAAACATTTAAAATTCACGTTTCCATTAGTGCTAGTTTTTTACTGTTTTAACACATATTTCATAATTTCTTTGCTACAAAAAGAGACACGTCAGATTAATAATTGAAAAATCATAAAAGTTCTGTCAAATAATTCTCTAGAAACATTTCAAACAAACACATTAAATTTAAGAACGGTCGCATAATATTTAAATTATAAAATATTTTTTCTTCATAACGACAAACTGTGTACGCTGCGCTGTTTGGTCGCAATACAAGAAATTAAAAATAACAATGCCCTCTTTATTATAGAAACCAGCAGGGTTTCCCCATTTGTTTACTTAAAAAATCCTAACGAAGAAAAAATGAAAGTATTTTAGCCTTTAGACCTGTGGTTAACAAATAACATTATGTCACAAGTGTGCTTTTTATTTTTAAAATTAAAATTTATTTTAAGTTTTAGAATAATGTTCTTGTTGATACGGTTTGAACCGTCTGAGTAATTTCTAATGTAATTCTGGTGTAATAAAAAAATATCAAAAGCCAAAGTTATTCACCGTTTTTATTTTATTTTCTCATAAACAGTTTTAACGTTCTAAAATTCCATTTGTATCGAACCGATGCATTGTATTCCATGATGTGTACTAGATTTTCGGACACTTTTAATATTCTCTAAAATTCTTTTTGCATAAAAAAAAAAACTGTGTAGGTTTAAAAAATAACTCTGTGCAACTGATATTTACGTGTAGAACCCTTAAGCATGAAGGTACGTCGATCTAAATTACATTTATCCACAAAATAAGTACGTTTAAAGTAAATGAAAAATCTGATAGGATTTTTTTTCTTATTTGTTATGAAGTTACCACAAGTTTCTTCCCTCTTGCTTTTATAAAATGAGTAATAATGGAATATACTAGAATCATATCCCCCCCAAGAACACTATAGAGTCGCAAGGGAATACGCCACTAACGCCAAAGAGCCCGTCGGAGAGATAAATAATTGTTTAAAAAAAGTCTACAGATAATACGCATTTATAGTTGATTAACTGTTGCTAATAGCATAAACTTTTCCGTGTAATATTACAATGTTTACGTCATGAGTAGTTTTCTAGTTGATTTGCCATATATCATTGACCAGTGTAACACAACAATAATAATAAGTTTTATGATTGGAAAAATGTAAAAATATAGTTGTCTTTTGAAAGTGAAAACCTCGCCACTTTTATTGTATTGTCATACTACACTGCCGCCAACGCACAAGAATTATTACCAGTCATTTTGGGGTGAAACATTTCAAAAACTTATGTGCACTTAGATGCCTGAATTTTATAGCTATAAAGTTTTATTGTTTTGAACTAATGTGGAATTCTTAATTCACGACCTTTGAAATATTTTTAAATTGTAAACCACTTAAAACACATTTTTAACAAGTCCTCAATTCGTTGTTAATTACATCGCAATTTTATTTCTATTTTTCCCTCAATAAAATTGCGTGAGACATATGCTTTTCAACATTTTGTGTTAACATTAAAACTTGAGTATTCTGAAATGGTTAAATTAAACTCATTTAAAAATCAACTTCGTTTAGACTTTCTGTGTTAATTTCCTTCTATTATATAAATCACTAATTAACAAGTAAACAATCTGACAAAAATCTATTAAAACATTTACAAGCCCAACCTTAACTAGTGTACAACAATTACACTTTTGGTCATTCTATCTTCTATACTTAATACTGAGCGTCATTGTAACTTATTTTCATTGAAATCAAAATGTTTATTTAATGATGCATGTTTTATTTTTTTCATTAAAAAGGGTTTTGTCGATAGGCCCGGAATACCTCTCTCAAGTTCATAATATTTTTCATGTTAAACACCAAAATAAAAACTATGATATCAATAGCCCCATGAATCGTATGTTAATTATTTATAATATATTAAATTATTATGATTTTTGTTTTGATAACTATCTGAAATTCAAATTGTGTACCAAAAATGTATAGTATTTCATACTATTCGTGAAATGTTTTATCTTTTGTTATATTTAAACTAATTTAACTCTCTTTAGGTGTATCATATTGTACTCTTTGCTCCTCTGCAAGGTATTAGTTTATAAAATTAATAAAATGAGTTTTAAAACGGCGTTCTATGCAAAGTAAAATATTTCACATTGTATTACACATAATCTAACATTAATTTCAATAATTATAAACAAATTCATAACTGAAAATATGCTTATATCATAATGCAATTCTTTTCATATTTTTCAAACAAAAAATAGGAACAAAAGGTTTATATTATAATGTTATTATAGGGACAAATATTTTTGCGATAAAATGTCAGTCATCATATAGTTTCATAAAATGAAATACGAACCTCATTTTAATTTTATTCATTTGTAACGTCCTTTTTAAAAGTTACTGCTTATGTCAAATAGGACAGAAAACTTAACTTATATAGATCAGTGCAACAGAATCAAAACACGGTATCTTCGCACTAAGGTATGACACGAGCTAGGTAGGCCGCCTTTATTTATTTATTTTAATTGAAATGAACGTTCAATGCGTTATAAAAAAGTGAATAGGTTTAGACTTTATCTTCGGAAATATAAAAACCAGAAGATGTTATTATCTGTGCTGCGAGACTATTATAAACCTTCCCTAGATAATCAGTTAACAGAACCCTGTAAAGCTTATTTTAAACCATTTTTCAATTTTTATTTTTTATAAATTGAGTGATACTTATGAAATATCTTAACGCTATTTTCTTTGATTTACCAATGTTCCAAAAATAATTATTTTTTACCTAGTTATTATTAAAAATTGTATATTGAATTGTTAGTTTTTCGGTTTATACAAACTGATAACTTGTACAAATTATTTCACTTTTTATAAATTATTTATAAACCACATAGCTGCCTTTAGTTTAATTTGTTTAAGTATAATTATTATATCTGATAATCATAATATTGTGGCTTCTCCGACAAGAAAACGATTTTCATGTACTTTAAAGATAATCTTGTTGTAACACTATTACTATTTAGTCGAACATAAAATACCAACACTGTTCATTCCGTCGATTAATCCTCGTATTTGTCTCTCATAACCCAAGACTTGGAACTCTCATTAATTATAATCTCTCATGGATACAATTTTTCGAGTTATCCAACTTCAATTATAATAATTTTAACTTATTACTTAAAAGGTAATCCAATTATTAAGTGTAATTTAAAATAATACCGATATTGGTCTTGCATATATGAAATACCTATGTATTTATTACATAAATTTTAAAGTTACATTTAAGCAATTAATATTCAAGTTTAATTTTATTTGGAAAAAAGTAATGATTCTTTCCAGAGTTGTCATATTTTTAACACTGCTTGTTTAAAACACCATAAACATCAAAATTTACATTGGTCTTAGGGACGTTTTAAATTGTTTATTTATGTTTTAAACAGATTTAAAAAAAACATGTTTTGAACAACCCTGTTCTATTTATATTCAGAACTTTATTTATTCATGACAAATAACATATATTACTTAGGTATTTAACAGCTATAGATCTTGAAAAAACATAATCAATAATTTAAAAAAATATTTCTATATTTTTTAATTTAACTGTCATATCAATAACTTGTATTTCTAAATAGTCAAAAAAATTGTTATAATAAAAATAAAATATTGAAATTATGAAATTGATGCATAAAATACAACAACACATTTAACTATCCTTATGTAACAAAATTTTAAATCTACAGAATGATCTATTAAAGATAAGATGTATATTTTTGATGGGAAACTATAAAAAATATTAAATTTTTATAGGGGAAAATATTGTTTGATTCAAAACAATTCTGAAATAATATGTAGTCAAATATATTTTTTAATTCTTTCAGAGGTGAAAATCCTAACTTTAATTTTCTCAAACAGGATTCTCATTAAAGAAAATTAAAGTTTATTTTTATAATAGAAAAGATGAAAAAAATTATTTAACTACATATTATTACAGAGTTTTTTCAATCAAACAATATTTTCCTTTGAGAAAATAAAAAATATTCAATAGTCTCCAAGAAAATTAATATCTTATCCTTAATCGATGACTATTTAATCGCAGCCTATATATTGATAAACTGTGTTACTATTTTAGATAATTTTGGTGGAAGTTTACTTTCATAAATATATAATATATTATACAAATTTTATCAAACGCTGGATCATTTTGACATTGTTTTCACTTCGGATGAGTTGAATTACTTGAATATTCAAACTTTACCATACGTGTAGTTTCTGTCAGTAATGATAAGGCTTTAAATAGTGAAATGATTGATCCGATATAGTTATACAAATATCAGAAATGAATTAATACAAGGAGAATTCTTTAACATTTTATGAACAATTGTTAGTTTTTTCCTAAGAAAAGCATTTTTTTTTGATGATTTTTGTGAAAACTTGCAAAATTGATAAATAATCGTTTGTTTTTCTCTACTAAAATTTCTTGTTTTTTTTTTCAATTGCGCAATGTAAAATTACTTTTAAACGAATAGTTATAATTTTATTTAACATAGTATTATAATAAAAAATATCATTGAGGATTACTATAAATACAATAATTCTACGTTTATTTTCATAATTTATACTCGATTGGCGTCGAAAATCTTTTTACAATTCCAAATGGCGAAACTGAACAAAGAAAAATAAAACTTCACGTGGCTTGTCTAACTTGAAAATTGAGTGGACAATTGTAACACTTATCAATTGCATCACGTATTTTTTGATAACCAAGTACAAAAACGCAGACAATCATTACTAATACTAAATATGGTTCAGTCGTTCTTCAATTTAAAATGCAATCACATTTCATCTGCAAATTTAAGATCATTTTTTTTTTGTTGTTGTTGCATAGCTTCGTATTTTCCTGACATGAAGACTCAGAAATAATTGTTATTAAAGTGTATAAATTGAGTAAAATAGGACTTTAAAATGACTCCGGTAAAATGTTTTCGGTGTATAATTTAAACCACTAACAATGCTGTTATTCTGAATCGGTTAATAGAACCCTATTTCTGAACTATCAAAACATATATACTCAGACATATTAACTTTAACGTACTGTAAAATATTAATAATGGAAAAACATTGAGATAAACTTTAGGAAAAACACATCTGTGTGTTACTGTGCATTCCCTAAGGAATTTTATGATGTGGTTTAATTAATATAAACAATGTGTTTTAATTAATAATTATCATTTCTGTCAAATTAATTTATTTTGTCGTTTTTACAATTTAGTAATTTTATTTCCTTATGAATGCTGATTTTACAATGACATGATTCTAATTTTAAGATTTTACTACAATAGTTATATATTGGTCATTTTCTTAGTTAGATTGTTATCTAAAAAATAAGCTAGTTAATTATATATGTTAATATGAAAAAAATTAAGTTTACACCCTTATGAGGTATAAGGAATGAACATAAAAAATACTTAATCATAGATAAATCGAGAAAAACATATATAAAAAAAATTATCGTTATTTTTATTTTATCGAAATACTACTGGTTTATTAAATATGTACATATATGTTTCTATTAAAAAACTTAGGTTAATACTATTTAAGAAAGGAAAAAATAGGGATAGGAACTTTTTTATTTTTTTTAAAAATTATAGAACATAAAATACGATTAACTATCATTGTTAAACAATTACCCTGTGTATATTTGTATAACTTCTTACAATTAACAAAGATATTAATATACAGATATTTCAAAAATTCTACTAAATGAAAGTTTATAGATTCAAACATCAAAAAATTTACTTAAGCTACTGAATATAATGGAATATTTAAGTTTTAAAACTTCAATTGATGTATGTCTAAACATTTTATAACAATTTCATATCAACAGTTCCGAATTTTATCATTTATTTCATTTGTCGAAACTATATAATAGTATTTTACTTATCTATCAGTTATATTCATAATGTATAATTCATATTGTACAGATTTTTAATAATGATTACACGTGTAATAACTTTTTGAATAACTACTCTTAATGCTTGATCATTTCGCAGCCTTTTGAAAAAGTCTTTTTCTATTTGTATATTGTATAAAAAAATAAAAAGTGTGTCTTTAAGCAATATTTGTCTTGTGAATTACTTACATTGTCAAGTGTCTTTTAAGGTGGCATGGTATTTGTACGTTGATATTTAACATATTTTATCATGATCAGTGTCTTGTAGGAGTTGCCTGCTTTATTTTTATTACAGTGAGTATATACTGGCACTTTTACTTGTTATGTGTACTCATACAATATCCTTATTTCAGTATTTATGCGGTAAAATTTTTCATCACAAATGGATAAGAGTATCTATAGATACATAATATTGAGTGATAAATGTTTATCGTATGACTACTTTGTAAAACTGAATGGATTCAACTCTTTTTTACCTCGAATAAACCTTTCTTAGAATCTTACCAATCATAAAAGTTAACTAAGTTGTACAAGGAGAACTTTTTAAATCAAAGAAAAAATATTGTACACTTATAAAATATTGTTGGTATTACAAAAAAAAATGAACGTAAAATATTTTACCAATAATTAATATTTTTTTTAATGTATACAATATTATATTTTAAAGTTTTACTTCAAGTAAAAAAATTGTGGTAAGCTTTATATCAACAAAAACATTTAATTGAGCGTTAATCCATAGAGAATTTTACAAAATAAAAATAAATACAATCTATACACTATTTTATATGAAAATAGTTATCATTCAAATTATTCGCTGTATTAAAATAGCTACATAAACAAGCGAGTATTTTTTAGTAAAATGGGATTTGTACGTTAGCATAAAAGTTACGAAGTTAGTATAACAAATAATCTGTGTTTGTAAGTTACATTGAATTTTCGAGAAATTATTTTTTTAACTTTTGGGTTTAATGTCATTAAAACTTGGTAAAAGTAAGCTGATAAACTTTTCTACGAATCGATACTATTTTTATGTGCGAAATCATTTGCACGGAAGATTACACAATTATAAAATAATTTTACGAAATGTTATATTATTTAATTATGAATATATAAAACTCTTTTTACTTTATTTTATTTTACCGATAACACAGATGATATCATTAGGTTGGTTACATTTTAAATAGGAAATTTACATTTTAAATACTTTATTTTTGTTAGCATTTTTTAACAGTGAAACATATAAGTATAAAGAACATTTTTATTAATTTATAAGTTTATTATATGAAATAAAATAAATCTTCACAGTGTACATAATATATACTGTAATTTATATTCAGATCTTAGATCTGTTTATAATTTGTCATAATAAATTTGTTTTACAATTTTAAAGATCAATAAATTTTTAATTGCCCGATAACCAGATGAGTTACCCTAAACCATCCAAGAAGTTTTAAATAAATATTTAAAAGCCACATAGAATCTATTTTAACAACTCAATAATTCAGTAACGTTCTAGTCATGTTTTTTAACGTCGTAATATATTTTAATGCATAACATTTTATGTTAATCACATAACATCATTTGTATTTCAAATTATGAAATTAAACTTAAACCGCTTGCAAAAAGATTAAATCTTGTATCCAACAAGAGTAATTTAAAAGCAAAATTTTCCGACTGAATTTATCTCACTTACATTTAGTAGGTATAAAATGAATGATTAAAACAAGCTTGACATGCTAGTTTTAATTTCACTACAGTATAATAAAATTAACCATAGCTTTATTTTAAAAATGTTTATTAAGTTATATCTTTAATATGACATTTTGACTAAAAGAAAACAAATATTAACATTTTAAACTTATTAATAAGAGAAATAGGGAATAATATAGAATCATACGAATGCGTACTTAATTAATTATTACTTTAAAAACAAAACTGGAATAGAACCTTTTTAATTTTATAAAGCGATAGTAAAATTATAATTATATTTTCATTAAGAACTTACTTTTAGCTCCTGCATTTTATACTATTACTTTTTCTTTAAATTGTAATAAAACCACTATAACAGTTTCATAAAAGACCATCATTTTCTTTCCAATAATTATTTTAAAGTAACTTAATAGAGATAAAACATAATAAATATAATCATAACACTTAAAGAAAATAAAACAATATCAGTTAACGATGACACAAATAAATGATGAAACAGTTAAAGATTTTATTTTGGTGGAGAATGATAGTGTAAAAAAAAGAAACTTGAATCAATGTGTATCATTATAATTTTGTAGAAAAACACCATCTTACTAAAAACATAATATAATATATCCTTTCATATGCCTCAAAGGGGTTGACCTAAAACACTCAAAATTTACAACACTTCTAATTTTCACATAAAACAAAGTGCGGAGTACTCCTATCGAGTTCTAAAAGTTGGTCAAATAAAGACCACCCTAATACTCATAATTATATTTGTAATTTTATAATTAAATCAATTAGGATTAATTTCATAAATAATAAGTTTACTCAATTTTATTATTCTTTAAATCTATTTTATCTAACATTAATCAACCTAACCGTGAGACAAGTATTTTATTTTTAAGTTAATTTCGTAGTACAAGTTTATACAAATAGAACTTAATTGAAGACACAAATAAAATCTAAAATTTATTCTCCGGAAGCTGGAGTGATGTTACCTCGGCTTCCATAACGTTTTTTATGACTAAAATAAGGAGTTCGTACAGATTTTATAAAGTGCCATGTAAGTTCATATAATTTAATTTCTTTAAACAATTTTATTTGCAGTAAAAATGTATATTAAATATTTAATTGTAAACATGAAATTTTATACAATGATTATTCGAGTATTAGCATTCTATATTTATTTAATTCATCTGAAAAAGTAAGTTTGTTGTTATTTTTCAACTAATTGACTAAACTAAATAGACATATAATGACTTGAAAAATTATAAATTATAAGTTAGTTTTGTATTGTGATGTTATTTTGTAGCATGTAATCACTATTGCTTGCCATTGATTTTTAATGCTTAACGGGAAAACGAATTACTTTATTATGAGTGTTGGCGTAAGTTATATAAATAAATCATCAATCAAATTTTTTTAATACATTTTTATTTTTAAATTAACGCTTGTAATGAGATACACAATGAATACCGATAATAATATATTCGCATATTGAATACTATTGAAAGTTCTACAGGTTTGCAATTTTATCCATGTCATATAATACACACTTAATATGTATATGGGATTAATTTTTAGGCTTTGTATCACGTGGTTAAATTTTAAACATACAAAATGAATATATCAATAAATAACACTGAAAATTTATTGATTTTAGAAATGTTATTAAAAGTTCACTGAACTTATAGAACACTGATTACGTCAATAAATTTCAAGTATTTAAAAACAAGTATTAATAAATATTTACTGTCTACAATTTTCGTAGGAACCTAAAATTGTCTGATTAAACTTGTAAATTTTCTGTTAAATTATTTTTAGCGTTGTACACATATTTTTGATAGTAGCTCAGTCTATTTTTTGTAAATGGCGCACATTTTTAAATTAACAAATTAATATAATCTGGTTATAAAAGTAACCTTTTATATAAACAGGATATGGAAGTAAACAGCGATGTGGTGATGTTTGTGTCATGTTGTTGTCGATATTTAAAAGTCAATTGATGAGAGTACCATGGCGACGGCTGAAGAAAGTCCGCTACGCCGTTGTCGCCATAGATTTTTAGTATAATTCACTTTTGCAGCGAAGAATGTAATATATAGCCGTTGTTGACTAAAAATAACACCAGAAACGGAGCATACATACAAAACACTGTTGTTACTTTATGAAATTATTTTTGGGACCCGCGTTAGAGTTTACCTATATTTTACGTGTTTCTCATTGTGGAACAGTAAAGGCTTAACAATCAAAGTTTCTCGAAGTTAACACGTTCTTCCTTACTTACAAAGCCTTAAATGTAAAATAAAAAACATTACCAAAACCTCTCCAATTAATATTTACAAAAAATTAATGATTATACACAAAATTATGATGTAATTATAATCCACATACTGTAATCTGTTAATCAGATTATAAAATTCACATTGAAAAACTCGTCTAGTGATATAATGTCACGTTTTTAGCTCACGATTAATTCTTGTTTGTCAGTCACGTGTACCACAAAAATATTTAGTAAATTTAACGATCTTACATATTTTGATTTGTTTACAATTTATATTATTTATTTTCTAGTAAATTTATTAATTAAAAATTTCTTGTTAGTGAATAACTATAAATTCATAGCTAAATTTATTAGCTAAATAATAATTTAATTTATTTTAATTAATAAGTACATTATAGCGTGTAATTTAAATTTTTTTAATGTTGACTTGGGGTAAAAGTCCAACTTGTTTTTCTAAAAGAATACATTTTATACTTATTTTAAATTAAATAAGTTTATATATTACTCAATTAAACTTACATAATTTGTACTACTTTTTAATTGCCTTATTTACTAAAAAATATTATTTTTTGAGAAACAAATTGTATTTCTAAATGGTTAGATCTTTTTTTACTCATTATAATTAACTATTATGATATTGAATTTCTAATTACTAAATTTAATAAATTTTGTCATTATTTTGTATTTTCGTGTAAAAAAACCTGGTTAAACAGTTTTTAATTTTTTAATTAATTGTTAAAACTTTCAGAATACTAACTAAAATCTTATCCTATCAATAAGAAAACGCTTTTATTTATGATTTTATTTCAGTTCATTACTTCATAGAATTCTAATCTCACTATTTTTACTTAATTTGTTTTTTTTATAGTTTACGTAGCTAAAAAAAGTGTTCAGGAAGTAAGAAATCTGGTAAATTGTAACAAACAATGAGAACAATAGAAACTCGTTTCCTTACTTACTGAACCTCTACATAAGATTTAACAATAATGTCAACGTTAAATATGTTGAAATGATCTGTCATTAAAAGATCTATGATAATATACGAAATTAATACATGTGTAGTAAAAAGTTATGGTTCAATATTTTTAACAATTAAAAATAATACATTAGTTAATTTTTATAAAAAAAAAAAAATGTTTTATTTTTGTGTGATTAATCAACAAAAATTACAGACATATCAAATCACGTTTTAGATATTACTATAATAGCGGTTCATTATTATGACACACATGTGTTCACATCATATATAAAGTGATGACATTGAACTGCTGGTCAAGTTTTTTAAAGTAAACATTGTGTTATGATATATAATATTCAGATAATTATAAATAATTTATTCATGATTTTCATTGAGTATTTAAATTTGAACAACAGTTTATAGAATATATAGATTATTATTATTATCTGTATGTTCTATACTACCTTAGTCTTAATGGCATTGCAGTAAACATAAACTGACATCAATTTCATAATGAAATTATTGTGTTTCTGAGTAATATAACTTATTTTATTTTCTGTACATATTTTGTGTTAAAAGTATTATTTTTTTCTTTTTCTCTAGAGAAAAATAGACCTATTATATATTACAGTTAATGTTTTTACATTATAATTTAAGACCAAAAATTATTTAAAAAACAAGATACTGAAAAAAGTTACCATTGCAAAATAATTTAAGAATAAAAAGAGTACTACTCCAGAGATATAACTTGGGGACAATTTATATTACAGCTTTAAAGAAGTTTCAAGTTAGACACAATTTTATTTATAGTAAAAAAAATCATCTTTTAGAGAGTTTTTTTTTTCAACTTAACTCAGGCACCTGTTGTTATACAATTGTATTACATTATAAGATAATTTTAATGAAATGTATGTTTATGAACAGTCCAATGAATTCTATTTTCATCATAAATACCTTGAGATGTTTTTTTACAAGTAATTTTCCTATTCACTTAAAAAATATAGGCAATAAGACGCCGAAATAAATAAAGACATATTACATAATCAAATCTCTTCATATTAATATTAAAATTTACTTAATTGAATTTCTTTTTCAAAATTATTAAGTAATTTTTCTTAAGTCAAATAAAACAAAAGTTTTAATTAAAGATTTTTTTTTCAGGATGGCTCAATAGAGTTTGAAGAATTCATCAAAGCATTATCAGTAACGTCTAGAGGAAATTTGGATGAAAAACTGCACTGTAAGAAAAACATTTTTTTTCTTTTCTCTCTTCAATAATAGTTTTTAGTTTTTGCTCAGTTATTTTAATTTATTATTAGTACAATAAAATAATATAATATATAAACATTCGTTATATTTAATTTAAATTACTGGTAATTCAAATGACATAATTAATATAATTGTACTTTTATTTCATAATTTAGCTAATAAATGTAAAGTTATAAAATTGAATAGACTGTCCATTGTCATATTTCAATTTAATCACAAATAATCTTAATTTTTTTCAAATAATATATTGAAACTGAATATCTTAATAAATAAGTTGTTAAATATGATTTTCTTGGCGACTATTAATATTGACCATGTAAAATAATCTTTTTATTCAATTTTATAATATATATTTCTCAGCGTTTAGAATAAAATGTGTTAATCACATAATGTCAGACAATTAAAAATAACATTTATGAATACAAATGGAACTAAAGTTTTAAGTAGTAAATTTTTGTTGAACTTTCGTTAGTTAAACATATTTTTGAAGTAATGTGTTTTATTTGAAGCCACACAAACTTTTTTTTATTATTATAGAATAAAATACAGTTTGAGTAACTCGATAGATAGTTAGCTCAATTAAATTAATTATATGTGTAGTTAAAATATAAATAATTTACATTTATTTCAATACACTATGATTATAATGGTTAACCAATTTTAATAGTTTTTGTTTAGCAACCTTAATTATTAAGAAGCCAAGTTAATTTTACTGTGCTAATAAAGACAAATAAAAAATAATATAAGTTTTATTACAGAAAGAACTTAACTTGAAATATAATAACGTTAAAAATATTTCAACACTCAAATTAAAAACTATTTGTACTTGAAAACATTTGCAATTTTTAATTACAAATTCAACTATTTAATAAAATAAAAATTAATCTAAACAGTTAATTAATTTTAACAATTGATAAATCATAAAAAATAACAGTGATATATTTATGTTAATAAAATTTTCTTCATTATATTATTAATAATGCCAAAAAAAATTAAAATATTTTTGATGTTTTTTATTTCGTTTATTACTAAGCAATGTAATGTAAGGTATAAAATATGCTCAATATGAACTTAGTTATCACTAGTCAACTTTAAGTTTATTGGTAGTATGCATTGATGGTAATTCTGAGAAAAATTATTTAATAATATTATTTGACGGTAAACATAAAAACTAAAATCTACACATAAAAAAATTTCTTTAAAACTTAAAAATTTTATAAAAAATAAATTCAAAATTTCAAATTCATCTTAACATAATTTATAAGAACTGGAAAAATGAAATACTAACTTATCCATTTTCAAAAGTTTAAAAATTTTAACCTTTAGAAAACAAATAAAATTAAATGATATTCATAATACAATAAAATATAAATGAAATTTGTGTCTACGAGAAAAAATAAGTTAACAAATATTAAACTTCCCTGATAGCATTTTTTTAAAAGTAATATTAATATAGTAATTATTTTATGTTACTATAACATAATATTAATCTTATAGTAATATTATTAACAGTCGATATTTTTTAAAAATTTTATCTGTGTCGTTTTTATGTATAGCATAACGGACGTTTAAATGCAGTTGTTATCATGACATACCTATTGAGCAATCATTCTAAACAAATCTTAAAATCAGTTTTAGAAGATCCATGAATATTTTTCCAATTTTGTTTTACTAGAAGGAATGTAACCAAACTATTATAACTTGAAACACACTTTACTTATGAAGAGAAAACTTTAATTTTTTTTAATATAGCTAGGAAGATGCTTATAAATGAAAATGTGTAAAGTAAATATTGAATAATTCATTCGAAAATTTAAATGAAAATTCTTTACTTAAGTTTGAACGCTGAAAATATGTACGCAAAAAGTTTCAAAAATGAATTTTAATACAAAAATATGAATACAATGATATTAACATGATCCAAAATTAGAAAAAGTTCATTTCTTAATAAAAAATTATAAAGCATGCAAAAAAAGTGCGCTATAAATGTATATTTTAATTCAATGATGTATGAATCGAAATTTATACTTAATGAGCATTGCCCTAGAGAATTAAAAAAAATATTCTAATGCTACAAATTCCTGACTATAATTAAGACTCTTAACATGAAATAAAAATTACATTTATAATTTTTAAGTAATCATCTAAATAAGCTAGTACATCTATATATGTTTTGTTGAAATTTTGTACTTTCGAGTTCAGTTATTTACTCTATCGAGTTATTGCCTTAAAGATTTTAAAATTGAAGAATGTTTTTTATATCAGTTAATCGCATAGTTTTACGAGCTAATAATGTTTTAATGATGTATTATTGATTACATAAATATTTATTAACTTGTATTGATTATTTAATTTATCACACAGCTCTATGAAAATCTTACTTTTATGTATATTTTATCGTCGAATTGAAAAAAAAATATCTTAAGGTTGTAGCCGTATAACCAAAAGAATTTAAAATTAAAAAAGTGTTGTTTTAATGACATGCTGCGTTGTAACAAACTTGTCATGCATTTGACTTAAAACACACGTATACTTCTAGTAAATAATAAATATTGAATTTGGACAGAACAATTATCCCATTTAAATACATTGCTAAAATTTAAAAATCAAAATCTCAAAATATCAGTTTTAATAATTATTTTAGCATTTATAATCTTTATATATTTCTATAAATGTTGTTAAGCACATGTTGAAAGGATAAATGGTGGTAAAGTTTTATTAAATATTTCTCTTAACAATAAATATGGTAAAATAAAAAAAGTTTTAAATTAATGTTTAATTTCTATAGATGTATTTTGATCACTTTAATTTGATAATCATTTATTTTATCGCGAGTAGTCATGTCATCTCTTTTTCGTTTTCATTGAATACTTTTTAAATAACGGTTTAAAAAGTTTGTTGATCCTGATTAGCCTTTTAATAACTACCCATCTATATGAGCAATTAATTAGTTTTACTAAAACTTTGACATTATTCTGCAAAGCTATAGTAGAAAATTAAATTATTTACCTCTCAAAAGCATTTTGAAGTTAACCATAAAAAACTTTGAATTATAATTCAAGTGAAATCGAGTTGGTTTTGGTTATATGTAAATCAATATTATCAGTAAAAACATTTATATTCTGGTGAAAGTAGACAAACAATTTAGTAAATTTTTTCTTGCGATTATTTAGTGATTTACTCAATAAATGTAAAAGATATTTTTATTTTTATGTTAAAAATATTTATCTTAAATTCAAACAGATATATAACAAGAACAATATTAAATTAATATAATGAAAATCATTATAAAATAAAAATTTAGATAGGATACATAAAAATGTCACATGGTTATAATTTTATATTGTTTGAAAACTAATCACGGAAAAAATTACACTACATTTAAGAGTTATGATATCTTTTTAATTATATCCGTGAACTTTTTCAATTAAATTACATTTGGTTTCTGGTTTAATTACAAGACTGTGACTCAAATTCAAAAGTTAATACATCACATAAATAGATTTTTAAGATTTTTAACACATTTTATATAATAGAATATTCTTTGTCAAAAAATGTTGAATAAATTTATTAGTATGGCTTGTTTTTCATTTCAAAAATAACAGTTTTCATAAGGCACCATTGAAAAGTTTTTGTTGTGCTGAAAAATTACTGAAAGTAATTTTAGCTTTATGGTAATTAGCTTTAGAAAAATAGCTACAGAAATTATTTTTCAAAAACTTGTTTTTATAAACGCATTTCGAATAAAATTAAAAATGTACCAAAGTATTTATATTTTTACATAAAATGAACATTTATTGAATTATATTTACATAAGTTTATAAACAATTTAAAAATAGGGAAGTAATTTCGTGTTATACGAGAGATTCAATAACTAAATTTTTAGTTATCTTTGGAATCAATTTGATCATTTGTTGTTTGAACCAACTTCTACTATTTTAAATAACTTTTTTTAAGATCATACTTCAATATAAAAATACATTATAAAATATATACATCCATTGACAGTACAATATATATTTTTTTTTACACTGGAGGCAATATTTTGAACTCGCATTTATGAATTTAAAAGTATTGATCATAATTTTACACATACTCGGTTGCTATTATGGCCATTGTAAATGTCTTGAATACAATAATATTTTTGAAGATCAATTGGGTGTAATAACAGTTACGTTATGAAACGAAAATGATGTTAAGTAGAATATTACACGAACAAGTGCAAATAGAGATATGGTTCTAGTCACGTTTTTCGTTTAAGTGCGGATCGAACTTCGTAATGATGTTTGTTGCTATTATAAGGTTACGCAATGGGAGTAGTGAAATAAATTATTTTACTTACAGCTTATGGACAATATTGTTATCATCACCAATAAATGTTAAGACATCGGTGAGATCATTCACCATGAGATTTGAAATTAGATGTTTTTAGACTTGATGGGTGAAAAATAAAACAATTTTTTAAATATTTAAATTAATTTTACAATAACAATCGTTAAATTAAGAGAGCTAATAAATAACTCAAAATAAAAATAAAATGCAGGATTGTATGATTATATTTAATTATTTTCACTAAGTATCATTACTTAAAATCATTTAAATCTAATTTTTAGAATTCTTCGTAGCAAGAAGCTAAATTTTAGACATAAAAATAAAAAATATAAATATAAATAGTAGAGGTGTGTTTGAAGTGATTAACAAACATTTTTTTGATATCAAAATTCTCTTGGAAATTAAACTCCAATTTTACTAAATAAGATTTATAATGTAAACCGCAGATATAATCTTTTTTGTTGTTGTGTGTTAGGTTATTATTTCTTATTTTAAAGCTGATTTCGAATTTGTCATGAACCACTGTCCACATTCAAAACCAATATAGAAATAAAACTCGTAATTTATATAGTTATGTATAAGATGTTCAAAAACTAACATTTTTTATTGGTACCATAATTTATAATTAATTGACTTAAATTCTTATTTATTAACCTCTCTACATAACTCTTGATATTTTATTATCTGATAAAAAATTACAAAAATTTTGTAAACATGAAAAAAAGAGGTACTCCATATAGTTTTTTTTTTAACTTTGAATAATACTAAAATAGCGAAATAACTCCTTTCGTATGAAAATATAGCAATGTAAAATTTTAACAGAAAAATCTTTTTTTATACATACACCCAATGTTGAGAAAATCTTAGCCATAATGACTAGATATTTTTATATATGGTTATTTAAATGTCATCAAACATAGATTTTTATTATCTAATTAACAAATATATCGATATTTTATTAATCGAATGAGATGTTCAACAGTACTTAAAATTTATTCATTTTTCCAAATATTATTTTATTATATTTCATACACTATTACATAACACGTTAAGTTAAAACTATAAGCTATAAATGGTTTATGAATCATACGAATGAATCTATTTTCAATGCATCATACACTCAAGCCAGTTTCAAATAAAATAGATTAATTGGCACCATAATATTTTTATTATGGTTTTATTATTTTATTAATATTTTTTACATTACAAAAAAACTCAATGTAATTTGAGACATTTTTTATATTATTATTGATTGATATCTAACAGCTTTAAAATCACTGTCATAAAATACATTGATGCATATATGAAACAAATTAAAAAAAAAGTTTCATATTCACCAATAAATAAATATTACATTATTATTGACTTAATTGGCCAATAACTCAAAGATGACAAGTCTTTAGACATTTTTATTTGTATAGTACACAAAAAAATCTTATATTTTATTTTTGTTTTGAATGATGTAGATGTTCCGTTGCTATGCAAAACACTTCAAAATTTTTACAAAAAAAAATTTACGATTTTTCATTTTAATTCCTTATAACTCCTAAAAATCGAGGTTTCGGATAGTTGATAATGTTTTGGTAGCATCTTCTTATATTAAAAAATTAATAATGACAATGATTAAATTATACGAAGTGGATAGTGCACCCCACACTCCCCCCAAGTGAACATTTCTCACTAATTCATTTTCTGACATTTTACTATCAATTACATTTCATTATCATACATTTTAATACGTAGACTCCATAAAATTAAACTCGAAAAATTAAAAAGCAACAGTTTCTTTTTCATCTAATTGCTTTCTTTTTTCTAATCAAATACGTAATATATCATTCTGGGCAATTGGTTCAAATTATATTATTATATATAAATTATATATTATATATAAAAAATATTATTTTTTTTTTAAATAGTTTTTATTAAACCCATAGTAAAATTTATTTAAGCCTATTGTTAGACACCACTTAGTAGTAATCAAAATATAAAGATTTGTGGAGATTAATTGACCAATCTGGGATGTTTGGGGATTTGGTCAATTAGTGATCATAGGAATCTATCGAGGTTATAGAGTCCAAGGGCTTAGAAAATAAAAACAAGTAGATAGAAAAGGAAATAATTAAGGTCCTCTTTATAGAGGTGATCTAAAGAGGCTGACTGGTAAATCCCTGCAAAACACCAACGCAATGAAGAGGATGTGACCATTTCACGAATACCCAGTCGAAATTTTTATATTTACAGTAGAAATCACATTAAGTGTTTAAACTCTTTTAGGCAACGAAGAGGTTGTATGCATCTCATGAATTCCATTTAATATGATTATGTATATAAGGTCCAAAGTAGTCGGTAATAATCAATTAAATATTGGTCATTAATATAAGTATTTAATCTATTGGTTTATCGTTCTTTACTCAGATTTTTTTTTTATTAATTAGGTTAACGTATGACTTGTCTTGTTTTTTAGTATCAAAATAAACAGCGATGTTCAAAAATAACCAGCGTCTTTTTTTTTTTTGATAATTTTCTTATACAGAGTGTTCAGTAAGTAAGGAAACAGGTCAATTATTATAAACAATGAGAACAATAAAAATTCGTTTCCTTACTTACTGAACATTCTATATGCTTCCGAATTTTCGGAAGAATAAATAAAAGTATTTTGAACACAAAAATATAAATAAATGTCGCACTAATATATACCGACGACAACACGAAGATGGGACTTATAATTTTTCATGTAATTAAGAGGATTCAAATAAAACTTGAATACACAAGATTCTATGAGACCATTACAAAATTGTTAATTTAAGATAAGATTCATGATTAACAATTATTTTATGTTGACATATATGCAATTAATAAAAAGTTGTGTATAATACGTTAATGTTATAACATATTTGATTTGATTTAATTGTATACAAAATGTATAAAATAGAGATTTTACACTTTTCAATTGTAAGATGCACAATAAGACGCATTAGGCATATTATGTCACAACTAAGTATTTTTTTTTGTTTTAAAGCTATTTAGAAATTACGTAAATCAATTTTTGATTAATAATTCCGATTTTATTTTTAAAAAATATAAAATATTCTAATCATTTTTTTAAATAACATCTTATGTCAAAATAACCGAAAATTAAGATACTTTGTTAATGTATTTTAGCTTCGATGCGAAGCTGAGAAGGTATTGGTTTTACTATGTTTTTTTTTTTTTTTTTGTGTCTGTTACCACTTTTTCTCAGCTCTCACCGAACGGATTTCTTTCAACGATACGTCAAAAGATCACAAATCGTATCTAGTCGAAGACATTACCCTTAAAAATTGAAAAAGTTTCCCTCGTTCCCCGTAAATGGGGGAAACCTCCAAAAAAATTACAAATTTAAAAATCGCTAATTTTCGAAATTTTTTCAAATTTTTTTTCTTAAAACTGCCATTACTTTATCAAAAATGAACAAATCAATATAATTTATTTTTATAGATGCTTGATGTCTTTACCTATCATTTGGTATATTTTTTTTGTAAATTTGACCCTTTATCTGCCCACAGGAAGGGACTTAAAAAGACAACTTTTTCACAAAAAATTAACTTTTTCAATTTAACTTTTGAAAATGTTCCGGAAGGTCTGACACTTTTATATATATCTTAAATTAAAGCTAATGTAATATACTTTAATTTGAAAAAAAAAAATTTGACCTCTGGACTTGTCTTCACGGTGAAAATGGCTACCGAATGCTATTTTCGTGTGAAAATTCTCGATTTTATTTTTTATATTATATTTAACTTTATAATGCTATAACTTATTGAAAAGTTTATGGATCCACACAATTTTTTTATGAGAAATAATATTTTTTAATAAACCCTTTTTCATTCGACATACTTTGTCTTAACCGAGATATTAATAAGGAACCAGCAGATCATGAAGCTTTTGGAATAAAACACCAATTTTTTTAAAATTAAATACTATCTAAAGATTTGCATCGAAGCGTTTATTTTTGATAGTGATTTTAATCACTGTCAGATATCATTATACTTGATCCAACTATACCATGGCACCACTGTGCCCCGACCCCCCTGTGCTGGGTTTTTTATGAATTGACTCATATTATAAGTGAAAATTTAAAAAAAAAAAAAAGATTAACTACGATTGCATAATAAATAATTTATTGTCTATTTATACATACAAACTTTTCCGAGCTTTTCACCTCACACAATGGTTTGTGAGAGAAGACCTTAAGGAAATCAATCTATTCCATTTATTTGCTTATTTAGACACATTTTCAAACTAATAACAAACAATTCATAGCTTTAAATATCAGAGTATGAAGTAAGATCATTAATTATATGATATTATCAAAGTGTTCATTCAAATGAAAAATAATTTTAACAGCTTTAAATGCAAGTAAAAAATACAAAATATCGATTTTATGTCTAAACAGATATAAAGGGATAAAGATATCAACAGGCAACATCTGATTATTTAACTATTATCTATAATTTTGTAATACTGTTCTATCCTACTTTTCAAAAATGAATAATTCAAAACGATTGTAAATTTTGATAATAATATTTATTATATAAATATATTTTTTACAGGCGTTACAAATTAGGAAAAAAATTAAAATGCAATATTCATTTATGTAACGTCCGTTTTACTGAATAAAATATTAACTTGAAAAAAATTAATACTTCAATAAATATCAAATCAAAGATAAACCATGAAGAATATATATTTAAATAGTTCCTTATTTCTAACACTATCTAATATATTGTGAGGATCACTGGTTCATATGATATATTTATGTTGTATAATTAATATTTAAAAAAGTGCATTCACAATTAATTATTTTTCACCTCGTTTTGAAAATTATACTTTACTAAGGTTTTTATTTTAAAAAAGTACATTTTAACGACTAGTCGTAGTTATGACTAAATTTATTGTCCCGCAATAAAAATGCAGTTGTTTTTTTAAGTGCGCTTAGTTAAAGAATAAAACAATAAAGTTTATAACAGCATAACCAGTGAACAATATTCATTCTTAAATGCAATTCCGGTTTTCTAATTTTGCGCATAAGTTATTTTAATCAGAAATGAAACCAACCAATGAAATGGTTTTTAATTCAGTATGATTAAAGTACACGCAACCTAAAAAAAACAATATGATGGTTTAGAAAAAAAACTAATTATTTATTCCTTATTTACGTTGAAACTAATTAATCACAATTAAACAAAAAAAAACTAAGTATATGTATATAATAAGAGGTATATAAAATTATAATAAATGTGACTGCAGAATAATTCAGAAAAATACTAAATTTTTATAAATTAAAATATAACAATGATTTAATATATCATAGTTTAAAAAACAATAAAAATTAATAAGGGTAAGAGGTAATTCTAAAAGTGTTCA
Source organism: Daktulosphaira vitifoliae (assembly GCF_025091365.1). Lineage (NCBI taxonomy): Eukaryota > Metazoa > Arthropoda > Insecta > Hemiptera > Phylloxeridae > Daktulosphaira > Daktulosphaira vitifoliae. The sequence goes on along the minus strand of NW_026099575.1, from coordinate 22,119,332 downwards.
GTGTAAGGATAGATTTAGCTTCGATGCGAAGCTGAGAATGTATTGGTTTTACTATATTTTTTTTTTTTTTTTTTGTCTGTTACCACTTTTTCTCAGCTCTCACCGAACCGATTTCTTTCAATGATACGTCAAAAGATCACAAATCGTATCTAGTTGAAGACATTACCCTCAAAAATTGAAAAAGTTTCCCTCGTTCCCCGTAAATGGGAGAAACCTCCAAAAAAATTACAAATTTAAAAATCGCTAATTTTCGAAATTTTTTCAATTTTTTTTACTAAAAACTGCCGTAACTTTTTCAAAATGAACATATCAATATAATTTTTTTTTATAGATGCTTGATATCTTTATCTATCATTTGGTATATATTTTTTGTAAATCTGACACTTAACCTGCCCACAGGGGGGGATTTAAAATGACAACTTTTTCACAAAAAATTAACTTTTTCAACTTAACTTTTGAAAATGTTCCGGAAGGTCTGACACTTTTATATATATCTTAAATTAAAGCTAATGTAATATTCTTTATTATGCAAAAAAAAAAATTTCGAACTTTATTTTATCTTCACGGTGAAAATGGCTACCGAATGCTATTTTTGTGTGAAAATTCTCGATTTTCTATTTTACATTTTTAACTTTATTATGCTAAAAACTCGATTTTATTTTTACATTTTACATCAATAGAATTTTTTTATGAGAAATAATATTTATATCATTCTTTTATTCGACATACTTTATCTTAATCAGGATATAAATAAGAAAATAGCAGATCATGTAGCTTTTGGAATAATCCACCAATTTTTTAAAACTAAACACTGTCTAAAGATTTGCATCGAAGCGTTTTTTATGATAGTGATTTTAATCACTGTCAGATATCATTATACTTGATCCAACTATGACACGTCACCACCGTGCCGCGACCCCCCTGTGCTCGGTTTTTTTGTTTGTATATAAAAATATCAGGAGAGAGAATTTTAAATGTAGACTTAATTTATATATTTATAATTATTTATTAATGTTCCTTTTAATTTCTACTGTAATTTATCTCTTCCTTTTAAATGTTGATATGCAAACAAAAAAATTTAATTTATTTGCTTACCTTTATGTTCAGTGTATTATAAAATCCATGATGAAGTTGTAACTAATAAAAAACGACTCAAAAGTCGCAATCAAATTAAAAGTCCCAGATAGCGGCGTCATTATATAGGCTGGTACAGATCGACTTTTTTTGGAATCTTCTCGCCTGATTCAAATCAGATCAGCTCTTTTATTCTGTCGTTTTGTAAGAGGAAATGTCTGTAAATATTTTATAAGAAATATATTAATTGGTTTATTTTAGTTGGGTTTGGTTAAACTAATTAGGTCAATATGCCATCCATTAATCTATAAAACGGATTAATTCTTTTATGATGTTACTCTTAAAGATTCCTTGTAGGAGTACCGTTTATTGAACGTCTTTGTATTACAAGTGCACATGGAATGTTAAATATGAATGAACACATAAATATTAAATATACATAAAAATGTTTATATAAGCGTAGAGAATACAACGTTGTCGATAAAGTATTTCACTAATAATTAAATCATAAAATTTTGTATTTCGTAAAAGAATGTATTTAAATTATGTGTACAAAATAATAAAAAATGTATACGGTCAATAATATTTAGACGAATTTTTTTATAATTTCGACACTGTTCCAAACCTGGCTTTCATCGAATTTAGTTTTTGAAATAATTACTTAAGTACGCGATGAACATTATTTTTTTTATCTAGCCTAGTATGATCTAACGATTTGTGAAAAGTTTTGTTAAAATTGGAGCTAATCCGTCAAAGTTCAACCACTTTTAAAAACTTTCAAAGTTGAATTTAATAATAATTTTTCAAAAGCTTAATTTTTAACTATCACTATTTTTTTATTAAACTTATAATTTTGAAGTTGAATAACTTCTTGCAATTAGCAGATAAATTTATTATTTTTTTGGAATAAGAAATTTAGTAAAATTGTTTCATCAAAAACAATGGTAAATTTTATTTTAAATTAAATATCACCACAAATAATGGAAATACAAAACTCGTTTTTGTCTGAAAATAAAAAGTTTATTTTTCAAAATCAAGAAAAGATTTTTTCTAAAAAAATTGGACTATTTAACTATTGCACAAAACCTTTAATTGTTTTTAAAGGACGTATAAATTTGCGAAAATTATAAAAATATTTATTTTTTACATTCTAAATAACTAAAAAAATTTCTATCGAAAAAGAATTTTTATAGAAATATAAATTATGTATCCACTATACTAGAAGCCGATTTTTTAGTTTAAAAATAATGTGGCATTAATTAATGAGAATTTGTCAAATTGCTTTCTTTTGCATCAAGTAAAAAAATATAAACGAATCAAGTCAAATTCCCAGGTCCATTAAAATCATTAAGTTTTTCGAGGGTCTACTTGTAAAGGCTTGACCGATTAATACATCACATGTCTACATTGTATATATAAATGTATACATTTTGTTCTGTATCCTTTAAATAATGAACAGTTTATATGTAAAACACTACATACAAGTAATAATTATCACGATATATACACTACACTTCCGATTCTATAACTATGATTATGTTGGAGGTATCCAGAGCTTAAATGTATAGCTTTTAGAAGTTTTGCAGATAATTAGGCGCCATGTGTAGAGCTCGAGTTCAGCAGGCATAATAATTTAAATGAGAAACTTGTGTGTACATTATCTAATTATGTACGACACAATCATGGTTCTATGGAGATTTATAAATAAAGATAAAAAACACCCCCGAGAAGAAAATTGAACATTACTTAAAGTACTACAGCAGTTTATGCATTAGGATTAATGAATTACTTACTTAAATTAGTTTTAAAAATATAATTCATAAAAATGTTTATTTTAGAAAGGCGTTTATTCGGATTGATAAATGATTGATAATAATTTAAAATTAACAACTGAAATAAAGAATAATAAGTGTTTGGATGCCTCAATTTATTTTCAATTTTATGTTAAATATTTAAATATTTATAAAGCCATCCTAAAAAGAACCAAGGACATTTTTTTATGGTACTTACTTATAGTTCCAGTCTTACAAGTTCTTTCTAAAGCTCTCGGTAGTTTTTGAACTATATAACTACATTTTATAATAAATTGAACATCTTAACTACTGCCAGTTTAGCTTTTATGCTGAAGTACATAATATAATAAGTAGGCGTAACTCCTTATATGGTTTAAAATTGCTCAATTTATTATTTTATGATACTCTGTCTTTTATGTATAATCATTTAATAGTTTTCGATAAAGTGACCACAGAATTTTTAAATGCTTCTTAATCATCATTTTCATGGTAGTTCATATGACTCTGCAGAAAATTGTCATAAACAAACATTTAATTACTGTATACATCATTATATTGAGTATTAATAAAAGCTTTATTCAAATAAAAGTTATTTTAATGCATTTTTTATGCTTTTTTTTTTTTGTTATTGCTTTTCCATCGTAATCTTAACGACTTATAATAAATTTGAAAATTTAAAATTGAGACGTAAATTTGAACAGATAACTTTATACATAATGAACCATTTTTATACGTTTAATGTTTAACAATTTTTCCTTACTATTTCTGGCATGATTAATAATACGAAGATTTGTATATTCTGTACAAAATATATCTGCACATACTCTTTGAATAGAGTATTCAAAAATTAAATTAAAGTTATAAGTTACAGTTTATTTTATAACCCAAAAATTTATCATTCTAATAAGCCTATTATTATTTTGTAAACCCAATTAATACGCTATTAATTAAATTTAAAATACCATCTATTTGGTTTCAAACAATATAAAGATTAAATAAACAACATTTTTTTTCTTACTGAACGCTGTATTTTAATATTTTTAACTGTATTGTTGTGTGTGTTTTTATCTATTTAGTCTATCCCAAGAAAAATAAAGTTATGATTTTTACGATTTAATTAGATGGTTAAATAAATTGTTTTTATTATACAAAATAATGTATACGCTAAAATGTGTGTATATTAAAAGCATTAATAAATAAGTAATTAATGAAAATTATTCAATTTTAATATAATTTACTTTCTCAAAAAATATATATTTTTTATTTATCATTTTTTTTTAGATATTAATCTGTAAATTCACTAAGAATAATTTTTTTTCGTATTCATACATGATGATTGATAAAAAATTAAGACAAACAATTTCTTAAAAATGATTATAGTTGTCAATTTCTACAAAAAAATATTTTATTTGATTAAAAAACTTTACAATGATTTGTAGTTAAATAATTTTTTTTTTTCATCCCTTTAAGGATAAAAAAAATAGATTTCAATTTTCTGAAACGGTAACCCCTATTTATGGTTTTTTGAATCAAACAATTATTAAAATTAAAAATTTTCAATAGTTACTGAGAAATAGAGTGTTTATCCTTAATTGAATGCCTTATATATGAGTGCACTTTAAACTTTATTTAGTCTGTACTGTGAAGTACAAATATTATGTTCTCTTTATCATTTTTTAATGTAAAAATATAGCATTACTTTTTAAATTAAATATTTTTCTACTAAATTCTTTAACTTCAAAAAAACTTCCAAGAACAATAAACTTATACTTTAATATGACAACAGACTTCACATTTGTTTGATCACTTTGAATGTTAAATGTAAAAAAATAATTTAACATTTTTAATAGTTACAAAAGAATAAGTAAAATATGTAGAAAGTATAGAAATTACAATATAAAAATACAATATAGAAAAATATTCTATTAGATTAATTACTTACTTAAATAAGGTTTATTCCGTGAAAATAAATCAAATTATCCTTAAATTAATTAATTAAATAAAAAATTTACCTAATATTCAATATTCTTCAATACTTACTGAATTAAAATATTGCAAAAATATCATATGTTGTATCAATTTAATTTAAAATAATAACTTTTTTTTTGTACCCACTTTGAATATTATTTTTAACAAAATGAAATATAATAATAATTTGATATTATAATATAATTTCATGAAGGTGAATTAAAATTGCCCAAACTCAGTATAATTTTTAACCCCAAAAAATTTATATTAAATGAAATACGTTTTGTAACAATTTTAATCGTATGTTTCCGAAAATAAAATTCTTCATATAGTAAATCATTTAACATCTAAAAGTATACGAGGCAATGTTTATAACAACATTTTCTTGGCTCGGTTGGTTCTATTCTATTTTCCTTATTTATGTCAAAACGCAAAACTATTCTACTTGGAAATGCAACTTTATATTTTTGTTTCAATGTTTTTTCGTTTTACAAAAGACATATCATTACATCGTTGACGTAAATGTTTTTCCATCAAAGTTCATCGCAACCGAAATCGTAGAGAATGAGTTATGCACTATAAGAGAATAATATACTTTCATAAAATAGTCACAGTATGTTTTCACATTTTAAAAAATATATTTCAAATAAATCTCGTTTTAATTGGTATTGACTCTATTACTACGCATGAAATATGTTATATTTTTCAAATTAATATTTTATTAACTAAGATAAGTACAATTAGCTGATTTTGATGTTTGAATCTTCAAACATAATATATATATATATATCATATAATAATAATTGAGAATATCAATTTTACAATTTATCTTGTTTATTATCATATTCGTGTTTAATTTAATATTCATATGCCGTAAAATATTGCTATTCTAGGTTTTAATTTCAGGATAGACTGTAAGGTAAACGACGTAAGGGAAATTTTCATTTTAACAATCCTCAGTTTTTAAATAAATAGTTTTAACATATTTTGTTACATAATCTGTATTAGGTATTGCTATTTCATTATGTAGAGTTACCCAAAAGGTAATATTTCCCAAGTATGCATTACCATTGTGTTTCTGTATACTATTGATTAAGTAACTATAGATTTTTTTCATATTACACATTTCTAAAACATTTAAATTAATCTAAAAAAAAGTTATTTTTCATAGACATCCTAGGTGTACAATAATATATAGTTCACTATTTAAATAAATTATAGAAATTATAATACTAATAATTATTTAAAAATGACCAAAACTATAAAGTTACAAATATTTCAAACATGGATGTTACAAAATAAAATAGCTAATAAAATTATTAAATAATAATTATTACAATACGTTGTGCAGTAATTTTATAGAAATTTACAAAATTTTAGGTGGAATTCTGTACCACTAAAAATCATCTTATTTAAAAACATCTTGATATTTTTTCTATCGAAAAGTTGTACGGAAATTCTATTTAAGATACTAATAGATGTGTAGGCATTCCTCATTAAAAATTTGTTTCTTTAAATATAAAAAAAAAATTGCTCATTATTAATTATTAATTAAAATAAAAATAGTAATTTTGCAGTTTAAAAGTTTAATGAAGTATTTTCTGAATATGATATCATGAAATCTATACCTTACCAACTTAATTTTCTATGAAATATTGAAAAAGAATTATATTATCATAACAAACGTTGTTTTAGGATAATAATAATGTTCATTTTTTTAATAGGTTTAAAACAAAACTAAAATATTGAATTTCAATCTACAAAAACAAAATTTACACAATTCGAATGAATCTAATTTATATAAAGTTCTTTAACGTTAATATATATTTATTTATGATAATAGAATACATTTTTATAAATATAATCACTAAATGTCGTTGTTTCAAAATTTCAGAATTAATTAATATGATTTGTATACGGTTTTATTTTATTCAATTTAATTGATACCGACTGACCCACACTATGTAACTGAAATAACGCAAATTTACAACTTTTCATTATTATTTTAATTGCTTATCAAATTGATATATTTTATTTAATATAAATTATGAATAAACTGTAAGTAGATATTATCTTTGCTTTTGCAAATTTTAATAAATACATCTAAATTTTAAACCAAATCAAGGTGTACAAAAAATTAAGGTCTATAAACTTGTATAATTTACAATAATTATGAACTAGTAGAGCTATTTATTTACTATGTCTTGTGTACATAACTTAGAACAAAACTAATTCGCTTTGTAAATCTGATAAAATACATGTTACATATTATATTAAGTATAAGTAAGGAGATGAGTTTTCATTCGACTGTCTTATCGATGAAATATAACTAGCTTTTCTTATTTTATATCTGCTATAAATCGCTTTATTCTTCCATGTGGTCTCGTGGGCATTAAGTGTGCGTGTTCAAATACCACAGTCAACTTTATGTGATAGTATAAAATATAAAATAAAAATAGTTCATTTGTATACTTCACATTGGGTATTCTTGAGAAACAATAAAATAACCAAACTTGGTTATCTTAGAAAATATAATTTTAAAATATTAATATTTATGATGACTTTTCAAAAACAATTAAATATTTTATTAGTTCAATTATATAAATGATATAATCTTGTTTATCAAAATGTAAAAATTATTTCTAATTCATTTGAATAGATTTTAGACAAAGTAATCTAATTGATTGAAGTTGTTTTATTTATTTATAAAACGTAATTAATGGAATATTCAGTCATGAGGTTTTAAACCTCTGGATTATTTTACTTCGAGGATAATAAGTAACAGGTGTAACGAAAATGGACAAATATAAAGCATTCTGTGGTATATGAAGAATAATTTAATTTCCATGTTTCTTTAAAGCTGCTTTGCTATTGTTAAACGTGTGAGTGTAAGATAGTAAGTAAAACGTTGCCAAGGATATTATATTTCGTATATTATTTCGAAATCATAATTTTTAAAAAATATAATAATAATTGGCTATAATTGTCGCTAATATTGTTAAAAATTAAAATATTAATTAAAAACTAAAAAATATATTTAACTAAAAATTCACAAAAAAAATACTAATAAAATCGAGGATACATATTTTGGGAACAATGTTACCATTATCAACGCTTAACACATACTGACACCTCGATCAAAAAATGCCCCTTATATACCCCTATTGATCTTATCACTAAGTAATATTATCACAATTTTCCAGTTTACACAAGTTTAATAATGAATTTTTCAGTGGGTCAAGATCCCAATTAATTAAACTATTCTTATTTTTAAACATTTCTATGGCCTCCCTTAAATTGAGTTCTTTGTAATTTTTTATGTTTTAAATTAGTTTTATGGTTTTAATGGAGTGATTATGTTACAATAAATGTCAGCCCCGAGACATTTATCAACTTCTTGTTTTTTATTGTTTCTTAAGTGTTCTTTAAACCTGACTCCTATATTTCTTATAACGAATATAACCTAGTAGTGATAAGGTCACTATGGATATATAATGGGCTTTTTTCTGGTCGTGGTGTCAGTATGTATTTAGCGATGATAATGGTAACATTGTTCCAAAATACATATCTGCGATTTTTTAGTAATTTCTTTTTGTGGCTTTTTCAGTTAATTATTTTAATACTTTTTAGTTTTAAATTAATATAGTTTTAATTTTAAATGAAAGATTTAATGATAATGATATCCTTTCTTACTCTGGAAAGAGAACATAATGTTTTACTATTCTTACAAAATTAAGTGTGGTGAATAACTTGTCTAGCCATTAGTTTATAAGTCATTTTTAATTTTTCAAAAAAAAATATTACTCTTGACAATCATTAATATAAATCCAGTAAATTATTTAACAAAAATTTATAGTTACTTTATGATTTTGAGCAATTTTTTTATATTATTTGATGTAATTTTCTTTGTATGTCTAATGATCTTATTAACTAGTTCAGTCTTTGTTATACAAGGATCATATAAATATATTATTTTATATTTAATATTTTAATAATATCAGTAAGTATGTTCAGTCAGCAAGGAAACGGGTTTCTATTTTTCTCATTGTTTATAACAATGGACCTGTTTCCTTCTGAACATTTTGTACACATTAGTATAAAATTATATATTTAATTAATAAATTTGCAGTATTTTATGCTATAATATTAATTTTTATGATATTAAAAAAATATAGGTAAAGAACTTAATAAACGGTAATTTTTGATAGTTTTTAAACTTTTTTCTTAAAACTGTCATAACTTTTTTAAAAATAAACAAATCAACATAAATTATTTTATAGATACCTTAGACATTTATCTACCATTTGGTATATTTTTTGTGAAAATATGACCCTATTCCTGCCCACAGAAAAAGTTTCAAAATGACAATTTTTCCACAAAAAATTAACTTTTGAAAATGATTGAAAATACTGACACTTTTATATATATCTTAAATTAAAGCTTATGTAATATACAGTAATTTGAAAAAAAAAATTATAATAATTAGAAGGATTTTGTTGTTATTTAGTCCATATGTGAAACTCTATCTTTGTTTTAAATCTGACCAAAAATTGAATCGAGTTTTCAAAGACTTGTTTTTTTTATTATGATTTAGTGAAACTGGGAGATCTTAGTCTTCTAGTTAGATAAGGAAATAAAAAGATAATTTAAATATTAAGATCCAATGTAGTTTTAATGCATTAAAAAATATTTAATTACCTCTAATTGATAACTCACGGTATTTTTACATGATCACTTATGGATGGTCGTAATAATCATGTACATTGATAAAATGAGACCTACCGATTTAAAATATAATATATTATATTTTAAATCGGTAAGGAACTTTTAATGCTAACTATTATTGTTTAAGAGTTTTACTTAATATTTTTTATATTATTATTATTTTTTCATATAAAATGTTTGCATTATCATAATTTTCATATAACAATTTTGTGACAATATTCTTGTGGTTACCTCACTTGGTCAAGTTTTACGATTATTATCCGAAAAGGATCCTAAATATTAGGTTAGACCATGGCGTAGTCGAACATGTCCTAGTTTCACATATGATTTCGTCCTCGAATGTGTTTCTAAATATCATTTTAATCTATACATTTTTGGTTACTTTTAAATAATTAAATAATGAATTATGTTATAAATATTTTAGATGTAGAATCTTTCTAACACAACGAGTTACATAGAAATGATTACTATGATTGAAATGATTTATTAGGAAAAAAAATAGTAATTTTTTGCATCTATCATAAATTTATTGAGAATAATAACTATTAAATTTCTTGAATACATATCAATATAAATAACAATATTTTTTAAATTCTCGTAAATTTTTTTATTTAATTAAGTCAATTTTAAACTTTCAAGTTAAGTTAAAAAAAAGTAATGGTAAAAAGTTCAACCTTTTTTTATTATAAACATTTGTAACAATCAATTTTAAAGGATCAAAAAAAAGATTATATATATCAATAATTTTATATCAATTTTGCAATTGATAATACAAATACCCAGCACAGGAGGGTCGCGGCACAATGGTGACGTGGCATAGTTGGATCAAGTATAATGATATCTGACAGTGATTAAAATCATTATCATAAAAAACTCTTCGATGCAAATCTTTAGACAGTGTTTAGTTTTAAAAAATTGGTGGATTATTCCAAAAGCTACATGATCTGCTATTTTCTTATTTATATCCTGATTAAGATAAAGTAAGTCAAATAAAAAAGGGATTATAAAAAAATATTATTTTTCATAAAAAAATTGTGTTGATCCATACACTTTTCAATAAGTTTTAGCATTATAAAGTTAAAAATGAAAAAAATAAAATTGAGAATTTTCACACAATAATAGCATTCAGTAGCCATTTTCACCCTGAAGACAAAATAAAGTCTCAAATTTTTTTTTACCATAATAAAGTATATTACAATAGCTTTAATTTAAGATATATATAAAAGTGTCAGACCTTCCGGAACATTTTCAAAAGTTAAGTTGAAAAGTACATTTTTTGTGAAAAAGTTGTCATTTTAAATCACCCCTTTTGGGCAGGTAAACGGTCAGATTTATAAAAACAATATATCAAATGATAGGTAATAGTATTATTCATCTATATATAAAAAAATTATATTGATATGTTTATTTTTGAAAAAGTTACGGCAGTTTTTAGTAAAAAAAATTTCGAAAATTTTGAAAATTAGCGATTTTTAAATTTGTAATTTTTTTGGAGGTTTCCCCCAATTACGGGGAACGAGGGAAACTTTTTCAATTTTTAAGGGTAATGTCTTCGACTAGATACGATTTGTGATCTTTTGATGTATCGTTGAAAGAAATCCGTTCGGTGAGAGCTGAGAAAAAGTGGTAACAGACACAAAAAAACCGTTGCAGAATTTTCTTCATATTACATTAACTTTAACTTAAGATATATATAAAAGTGTCAGAATTTCCTGAACACTTTCAAAAGTTAAGTGTAAAAGTAAATTTTTTGAGAAAAAGTTTTAGATCCCCCCCTGTGGACATATAAAGGGTCAGATTTATAAAAAAAATATACCAAATGATAGGTAAAGACATCAAGCATCTATGAAAATAAATTATATTGATTTGTTCATTTTTGATAAAGTAATGGCAGTTTTAAGAAAAAAAATTTGAAAAAATTTCGAAAATTAGTGATTTTTAAATTTGTAATTTTTTGGAGGTTTCCCCCATTTTCAGGTAACGAGGGAAATTTTTTCAATTTTTGAGGGTATGTCTTCGACTAGATACGATTTGTGATATTTTACGCATCATTGAAAGAAATCCGTTCGGTGAGAGCTGAGAAAAAGTGGTAACAGACACACACAAAAAAAAAAAACACATCATAGTAAAACCTTCTGAGCTTCGCATCGAAGCTAAAATATATTATAAGTGAGGTTAAATATTTTATTTAAAAAAAAAATTACTTTTTTATACTTGGATTGTAAATATTTATTTGTGCATCAAACTTGATAAAATTCCGAATACTAATAGCAAGGTTATAACTTTAAGAAGAAAAGACATACAAACAATAACTACTAGGGATTATTACTTACTTAAGAACTTTTATAGGACTAATATATAGAGTAATCCACTATGTCTCGCACCATATCATCAATAGTTTAAAATAAAATGTATATTATAAACACTTGAATAAAAAAAAACTGGAGATGAAGTGCGACTCTTTATTTTTATCTCTAGGCATTTGTAGACCGCAACAGTCATCCCACCAAAGTATAGATATGTTATTAACTTCCAAAATACAAGTTCTAATGTTTTGAGCTGAGTCTTTATCGACCAGTCATTTTTTAGTAGGATCATTTTCTTATTTATAAGTAATTTAAATATGCATATTTCCATTTAAAAAACTAAAGATGATACAATTTTAAGGGGATTTAAGAGGGGATAGAACTATAATTTTTCTGATCATTTTAGTATGTTAAATATACGCATAACTTAGAAGATATTATATGAGACATAGTTGGTAAATCACTATATATGTATAATTGAATATAGATACTTTCTCTTTGTAAAAAAATTTAGTTAATATTTATTACATCACCTTATGACAAGTATAAGTGTGTATTAATTATTTATTAATAATATTTATTATTAAATAAAAACAATGGCGTTCTCAGAGTTTTAGGGCATATTATATAATCTCTTTCAAATATATCTGAACCATATATTTATTTTTACTGTGGATAGTCTAACCTCCTAACCCTAACCCCTTGTAAGAATGCCTACAAATAAAAATTTAATTGAAAAATATATGAACTTATTTTTAATTTTAAAAAAAAGCTCAGAATCCTTTTTTATAAAAACACACGGTATTAAAAAAAATTAATAAAAAATGACTGCTAACGTTTAATTACTACAATTTATAGTTAATATATAATTTTATGATATATCAATAATTTAAAATTTTTAAATTATTAAGTTGAACATATAATAAATTACATAGAAACTAGTTTTAAACAAAATAATATTATCATTATGTAACACGCCTATGACAACAAAATAAAAATAGTATAGGAATAACTAAAAACTTTTGATTGTGATCATCGTATTTTTCCTTGGACAGAATATTTTTGCAACCATAATATTACGTAATAAAAAAAAAAATTATTTAAATTAGTTTTAGGATCTAAATGCGTATTTTAATTATTATTTTTTAAGTTAATTTGTTTTAAGAGTGAACTAATATTTAATATAACACTGACGTAATTCAATGGATATATTGCTAATAAAATTATATATTTCCTGAAATAAAATATTTTCATCTCAATACCGATTTTATGAACTAATGTAACCAAAATTTTTTATTTAATTCAGATAAATATGGTAATAAAAAGGAAAAAGTAAAAAATTGACAAATAGCAAAAAGTATCAGTTAAAATTAAACAATTTATTAAAAGATGTCTAAAATAACTAATTTTACTTTCTATAACTTATACCAAATGTTAATTAATACAAATATTTAAAAAGTCTATACTTTTATAGAACGTTCTGAAAATAAGAAAAAAACTAATTCTAATAGTAAAGTTAAATATATTATATCTTAATTTTGAATTTTGATGTACATTGTATGTACATATATCTAAGATATACAGGCAAGGTTTGGAAATATCACTTATAAAATTGATTAATAATCAATACCAGTTAAAAATATTCTAATTTATTACTGAAACATAATTGTTAAATGTTGTGGAATTATTTTCAGATCGCGTCATAGTATAATAAAATATACACGGTGACTCTTTTAACTTTAACCAAAAATTTACAAAGTGGGAGTTAATGTTATTATAAATTCCACTTAAATTTTTGGTCGGCGTTAAAAAAATTACTGTGCATTCTTTGTTAATTTCTGACACGTGTATTTGAAATAAATGTATTTTTGTATACTGTACAACAAATAGTTGCACAAGCATATTTATAATATATCTATAGACGGATAATTGGTAAAATGTTATGGATACTAGAATGATTTAAGTTAAATAAACAGGGGCTTATTTTATTATAATTAAAAAAAATTAGGGTTTTATAACATTGGGACTCCAATGTTCATCCAAATTAAAATTGACTCAAATAACTGAATTGATGAGCTAACAAAATCATTTCCTAGGCCGGTAAATAGCGATGCGGGATGATATTTTTTCTAACACAGTGGGCCGAATAACCTGAATTCGCCTCTGAATTCATATTTACTGAAAAGAGAAATTATTTCTAAACATTTTTATACTTTATGACTTGTGTACTTATTACAATAAATAGAGTTTTTACAAATACGTAGAACTTTTTTATTTATGGTTGTTATTGTTATAGGGGCTTTTCGTCTGTATGATGTAGACAATGATGGGTTTATCACTAGAGATGAAATGTACAATATTGTCGATGCTATCTATCAAATGGTGGTAAGTATACGTAAACAATTTAAAAAATAATTTATTCCGTGATAAAATTGTAAACTACACCTTTTTATAAATGTATAACAACCTGTTGAGTATATTTTTAGAAAAATATTAAAAATTTCATTTTGATATTACTTTCTTCTAGCACCTGTATGCTTTCATAGAGCATATAGTGGAAAGTTCCTATTTTAGCATCAAAGAATGGATTTTTAATTTAGTTTAAGGGTATTCACTATTCAACATTGTGTCAGTTTGACCTAAAATCGCCAAATAAGAAAAATAAAACGTCAAATGTTTAACAGCAATAAAAAAAAACTAACAATTTTTGATCTATGACAAGATAAAATATGAACATGAAAATCTAATTTCCCATGCGTGTCATTCTTTCGTTTTTGTTCACCCCACAAAAAAAACAACACACATTTTGTTACGAAAAATATGTAATATGTTTAAGATTTCCAAACATCATAAAGATTTTCTAATAATTTTGATTCAGGGGTCATTTTTATGAAAAATTTTCATTACACATATTAATGTGTGATAGAATTCTGTTTTACTTTTACATGCACATAGGCTTACTTTGTTATAATACTATGAGAAAGACCCTATTCCAAACTTTTCACAGTTCAGAGAGGAGTGTAATTTAATTTTCAAAACCACCTCTAAAATCTACACTTAAAAATAATTCTTTCATATCATAAACTTGTTATTGACTATGCATTATAAAAACAATTTTTGAACATTTTTATGAAAAAATCATTATTTAACCAAAAATGTTGGGTAGTATTCTATGTAAATATATATTAATATTATAATTCAACGTTATAAATGTTATCAAAAGTTATCGAAACCTATATGACGGTTTCTTACATATATTTGAAATATGTTTACATATATCAGATTTAATAGATTTAGAATAATAGATCTAGGGAGTAATTATAGAAGGCCCAAGGGGCGTGACCCGTTTAAATTCGTACAAATACCAAATTTTCGACCGAAAATATTATTTTTAGAAGGAATATAAGTAAAAAAAATTATCATTGTGATATTACGCCAATTGGGGAGTGAACAAATAATTCAATTAAGATCACAATGAATTTCAAACTTAATAACAATCGTTAGTGAAATTTTATATTTTTTACTGATATGAAGATGCTAAAGTAAGGCATCTTGGCTCAGTAGCTCTTTAAACAAATTCGGATTAGTCGGATTATTTTTTGACTTCTGTCTCTATTCTCCATTTAATTGTCTCTTCTGACAGCATGCGACTTTTTTGTTATGACCTAATTTTGAATGTTTCAGATGATTTTGTTAAATTATTTAACGCTTTTTCAACCATTTTATTAAACATGTTTGTATTTTCTATGTTATATTCATTACTTTTACATATTGTTATATATTGAATGCGTACATTTTAATCGTTTTTTTTTTTTTGTAAAGTTGTTTTAATTATAAGAGGACATTAAATCGAACTAAATTTTACAAAGCACCATCTAATACGAGTTTGTCAAATATATTTTTTACGTATCTTTCGATGCATAATTTTTTTGAATCTATTAGATTTATAATATTCATAATTAAATGAAAATAACACTGTACAACAAACACCGTTTGACTAAAAACCACCGGTTAATCTACAGTTATAACAGTATCTACAGTAATTGAACTTTGTACTAATCATACCGTATTATCATTTAATGGTAGTGTTCGATTCAGTACAATTGCAGCTAATATAAATATAAAAATGACAAAGTAACATTTTGATATTTTATTCGTTGCCAGTTATTTCCTGTCTTATTTATTTATTGGCAGTGCATATTTCATGCTTTGAATATTTCGACTTAATAATCAAATGTTTACTTAGATTTTCAACACGGAAAATAAGAATTTTGTTATAAAATCACAGAAAAAATCATAAAAACTAAAATATGCAATTTCATTAAAAATCACTTTCAAATTTCAAACGTCGTAACATGACATAAACATCTATAGCATTGTGCTTCATTGAATTCCAAATAATAAAAATAAGCAAATGATATAAGTCCCGCCGAACCCTAGTAATTAGTGTATTATAATTCATTACTTATAATTAATGAGTAATTGTGTTGGTCCAATTCAATTATTTTATTATTATTCAAATTTCAAATAAAAATAATACTTGGTGAGAATTCGCATCAAAATTTTCTCACTCGTTTACTTAAGTAACTAGTGAGAAAAGGAAATCAAATAATTTTTTTATACTGCTTCAATTCAAACCATTGTATATTGTTTACAATGAAATCACCTTAAATTTCTCACGTTACAATTAATGAAAGTTGTTAATAATAACATTACTTAAGCAAATGTATAAGAATTGGAAGTAAAATCATAAGCAGTTTAACTGGTCTGGTCACTTTTTCTCGTCTTTTAGGATCTTAGAAGGAATCTGTCACACATAGTACTAGTTCAATAACCCATTCACCGCTTTTTTTGGTGTATTAATACTATACTTTATCGTTAGTCATCAGTTGCATTCAAACCAGCTAAGTGGCACATGCTACTCGGCTTGTTTGCCGTTTTACCGACTTATAATGGTGTTCGATGTTTTGTATGTTGTAGTTGCATTCGAATTTTTAGTTTACGGTTGTATGGTTATGCATCGACATTGGCTTTTTTCATCATATCGAATTGACCGTCACGAATTGATGGGTTACACATCTATAGGGCAAACAGCTGACACCTGGTACACCGATTTCTATAACTAGCAACAAGAATTCTAGGAAGATTACGATGCGACATGTGAGTTTAACTCATTTCCCTTAAATGATGACTTGAACCACACTTGGCCTACCTCAATCGACTTTCCAAAAAAAAATTTTATTTGTCTCCGCTTGAACAAGTTGAAATACTCATTTAACTCTCATTCACTGTAACTTCAAATGAATATTATAAGGATCGAATAAATGGTAATACCATTTAATCTAAATGACGCCGATCTCAATTTTTATGGGTATTGAATGATAAAAAACTATCACTGAAAAACCATCACATTCAATTTTTTTTTTTACCTTTTTTTGTTCAATACTTGTTATTAAATTATATTTTTCATTAAATCGCGGACATTTATCAGGAAAAACATGTCGCCTAGAGTGCCAACTATCATATATATGTATTACGATTTCAATACATGTAAATAGGGGCCATGGTACTAAACAACGCTAAATGAGTTATATTTATTAGTATACAAGTATATTTACTAAAATTTATTGCACAAAAATCAAGTGAGTTTTTCGTTATTATTTGATAAACACATCAGGAATAGATTGGTTTGCTGGTAATTAGACTAGAACTAATAAAATCATCATATAAGCGTCCTGATGAAAAAAACTTTGACAATGACAAAATTATGTTTTTATTTTTTACTGGATTGTGCGTCGAAATATTATATTATCCTACGACGATTTTTCAATTTACCTCTGGTCAAATTATCTTTAAACATATAACAAACAAATTCTACAGAATTTTCTCTAGTGATTTCTGCGTATGTATTATAGAATCTGTAATTTCATGTACTATAGTACATGGCTTTCGTTAGAACCACCTACCCCAAGTATTCAAATATTTGTTTTTTATTCAATGCCGCTACATAGTTTGCGAAACCCGTTAAATTATAACAGCGAGACTCCAATCTAATTTAAACTTTTTCTCCAATTTGCGCGATATGCCGTACAGTTTGACACTGTACGCGTTTCTTGTGCTAGTATTATACTCAATATTATATACACAAAAAACATTTTTAGTCAAAATAAAAATAAACAACTGTCATTTTAATTTAGATTACAACCACAAATCATATATTCACTTTTTCCAGTTAAGGAAGACAATTATCATCATTAATTAAGCTTCATGCTGTAACTACAGTAGTGTTAATGCACACAGTTGTCATTTTTGGCACACAGGGTATAAATTTTCGAACCTAAAATTCTGTGTTATCATTTTTATTAAAAATTGTCCAACATAATAAAAATTAAAAAATTAAAAAAGTAAACTTTTGAGGGGTAAATATGCTATTTTTTCAATACATACATTTTTAAATCTTCCAAATTATATACAAGTTTTTTCTCTAAATTTAAAATTAGTATATCCTATTAATGATATATTTTTGTAAATATCAATAATATCTAAAATCCCTTTTGTGGACTAGGACAAATACTAAGTAAATATTTAACATGATATGAAGAACAAGTTGTGCAACTTACACGAGTAAATTAAATTATTATTCTGTTATAACTATGATAAGGGACCTACTTTTTTTTTTTTAGCAACTCCACTATTAATCGCATAACAAAGAATAACTTAGTGTCAGATTATATGAACAAAAAACAATACAGTTTGTATAAGGTAGAATTATTTTATCTCTTAAATGTGTTAGTATAATATTTTATTCTCTTTATTTACTTAATTTATCAACTTTTAAACAGTGATGTATTTTTTATGTCCATTCCTTATGTCATAGGGATGAATTTATTTTTCAATTAAATAAATGATTCACGACAACAGATTTATTCTATATGTAATAATAATATTCTATATGTAAAATTGATATTTACAGTTTTATGACTGGTAATTATAATTATGAGGAGATGGCTTTTGGTTAATTTTTCATTTTTAATAAAAATTCAAGGATGGGCAAGTTTATTATTTTTTAAACTTATTAAAATTAAGTTAATTGAAAAAATTTAACGAGTTGATAGATAAAGTTAATCTATTATTTTTTTTAAATAACAAGTTAATTATATGAAGTTGCGTTGAAAAAATCTTATTAACTTAACTCGTTAAGTTAAGTTAATGTAAGGAATAGTAAGTTTTCAAAACTATCATTAGCGTAAGATGGTGACATTTTTTGCAGTGAGTTTACATAATTTTCCCTTCCTAATTTTTTATAAGCAACAAAACAAGTATCAAATCTTTTGAGGGCATAGCTACACGTAAACCTCTCCCTACACATTTGAAATTTAATTTTATTCATAAATGGTGCGACTTACTTGATTAACCATATATATATATATATTATTAATAATATGACGGTTTTTTATTGAACGTTTACTGTGTACGATAACGTTGACAAATACCTATTAATAGAATTTATTTATAAGAAAATCTGTATATTACTGACTCAAGAATTTCGAATAATTTTTATAACAATAATATGGATATTAGTTCACTAATATCTAGGGTTGTTGTCTGATCAACTTTATGGGGAGAAGCCAATTAAAAATATTTTTGTCAACTTTTTTTAAATAATTGGCTCAAATAGTGTTTTGAACTTATGGTGTTCCATTTCCAAAAACTAAGATCAATTGTAACAAACTAAAGAGATCTTTCTTTTTCTCAGGCTCAATGAGATTTGGTTAATATATATCTATATACAATTGTATACAAAATATTAGGATTCTATCAACTCATTAGTTGATGAATTAGTGAGTTTTAAAAGTATAAACGTCATATTTTTATTCAATTTTAAATTTCTGGTACAAAAGTAACATAAAAAAAATATATATTTTTAGTTAATTTTAACATAGTTTATATACTCGTCCCGTGGTAATTTAAGCGATAAATCAGTATACCTTATACTTTAGAAACATCTCATAAAATAGTTCAACACACGAATTGTAAAAAACAAAGGTCAGATTTTCGTAATTGTTCGTATCATGCACAGTGTCATCAGTAGGAAAATGTTACAACTCACAAGTATTTTTGAATATTGTTTAAAATTCTCTTAATCCCTATAACGAATTTGCGCATCCAATGATAGATTTTATCCAGCAGACTGTCATCAATATAACATGAATTAAATACATATGTGTGTTTAATCTATGAATACATCAGTACTAGTATGTTAACTTGTAGATTTTACCCAAGTTTTGTGATTTCATCAGATAAAACTCTCACTACACGCTAGCATTAAAAAAATTAATATTTTGATAATGTCCCTAAAGTATTTATATTTGAAATACACATACAAATGTATAACTATTTTAAATACATTTCGAATAACCAAAATAAAAATATTTTCAGAATTATTATAAATACTTTATTAGTGTTTAAATACTTTATAATAAATAAATTACATTTTACTCAAATGATTTACAAGACTGAATAACAGGAATCAGTAAATTAGACTTTACGCACATATTATTCGTTGAACAAATTAAATGCCAAAGACAAATATTGTGTTGAATTATTTTTATAAAAATAATTTTGTTATAGTAATTAGAATTTTATTTTATTTTTAAATTTTTACTTTTGTTCATTAGCGTATTTTAAATAAGGGCAGTAGTTTTAGCTCCCATAAAAATATTTACAGCCCTAATAAATTAATTAAATTTTTTAGAAAGAGGGAAAGATAAAACAAGTGGTAAAGAACCTTCCCATCAGGTTTATTATTCCATAAAATGAAATAATCCACACAGACAAATTTTTCAATCTACGCCTATGATAGTGTTCAATTTAAGTGTTCACAAATAGTAATTTTCATCATTAAATTTCGTAAAGGTTATTCAAAAGCATAAAATTAAGCATTATTTTATTTAAGACTACATTATTCATTGGAATATTTTATAAATGCCAACATTATTGTAAAAATTTCAATTATAATAAGTAGAATAATTAGATACGTTACTTTTTACATAATTAAATAAAAATATTTTTTGACTCGTTGTTGTTAAATTGCAAAAAAAAAATTATCATATATAATATTCTATTTGTTTAAAAAAATGACACTAAATAAAACATTCCAATAAATGTTTACGCCATATTCGAGTATATTGTAGTGACATCTGATATCTGAGCAGCTATTTATGATTAATTTGGAGTTTAATGAAAAATGTTATATGTTTAATGTTTAAATGTATAATATTACCAGAGTTTTTTTTTTATATTTAACAAATTGTCTCAAAGGTTAAAGTTAACCGATAAGAAAACTTTATTTTTTTAATTTAGAAAGTCCATAAGGGAATTAGATAATTGTAAAAATACTTAATGATACGTATAGTAAAAACAAAATGCTTCAACCTACAAGTGTTAACGACTTTAGCTATACTACTCAATTTAAGTATATTCATTTATCATTTGTATACATAACAGTGGCGTCAAAGTCAAAAATAGTAGATAGGACAACATTTTTTTAGCTTCGATGTGTTTATTTTTTTTTTGTGTCTGTCACTAGTTTTTTTCAGATGTTACTGGACCGAGTTTTTCAACGATAAGTCAAAAGATCACAAATCGTATCTAGTTGAAGACATTACCCTCAAAAATTGAAAATTTTCCCCTCGTTCCCCGTAAATAGTGAAAATTCTCCAAAAAATTACGATTTTTAAAATCGGTAAATTTCGACATTTTTCTTCACTTTTTTTCTAAAACTTACCATAAATTCTTAATAAATGAACAAATCAAAATAATTTTTTTTTAAATTGAAACCATTGATACTTTCCTTTCATTTGATATAATTTTTTTGAACTTATCTTTTCTTGACGACTTATCTTCTATGTAAAAATGGTTGCCATAGTTAAAAAACAATTTTGGTGTTAAAATTAACGATTTATATTTTATTTTTTCAACTTTAAATTACTATAACTTTTTGAAAAGTGTATGGATCAATACAATTTTTTTTCATAAATTATTTTTGCTTACTTATTTTATTAGACATATTTTTTTTTAAATCAGACCATTTACCTTTATACAGGGAGGGTTTAAATTTTTAAAAATACAAGTAAAAAGTAGAACTTTTTCAACTTAACTTTTTAAAATGTTCCGAAAATACTTTTATTTTCAAATATATGTCGAATTAAAGCTTATACTATGTACTATAAGTACAAAAAAAAATTTTGTACCGACACCTGTTCTTCTATGGGAAAATGGCCCTCGAATTTAACGAAAAATATCATTTTTTTTTGTAAAAATCACTGTTTAACATGAAATATTTTAATACTTAAAACTTTTATAACCTTTGGAAAAATTTAAAATAATTCTTTTTTTTATTATAACCTTATTTGTTTTTCTTTCATTTGATAAAAATGTTTTGAAAATCTGACGCTTTATCTGTCTACAGGGGGGAATTCAAAATAGCAACTTCTGTACAAAAATTTAACCTAAGTTTTGAAAATGTTTCGAAAATACTCCAAGCTTCAAACATATGTTAAAATAAAAATAATGTTATGCACTATGATTTCGAGTTATAGTGATAATGGTTATATTCAAAACTATGCTATTTTTGTATTAAAATTCTTGGTATTGTATTGTAATTTATTTTAAAACACCTTAAAGGGGGTACACTGATTTTAATGAATAATATATAAATCTAATTGACATAGAATATAAACTTATTTCAATTCATTTTTAAGTCGAAAATATTAATTTTAACATTTGAATCAGCCTAAATTGCCAATTTTAACAAATAATCAATGCGACGAACGTTTGCCGATTCAGTAAAAATCACTGTCTGTGGCAATGATTTTTTTGCAGTTTTTCTTTAATTCTTTTTGAGTTAGAATTTTGCTTTTAAATAATCCACCAATTTCTTATAATTAAACACTATCTACAGATTTGCATCGAAGCGTTTCTTATGATAGTAATTTTAATCACTGTCAGATATATATATATTTGTCCCAACTATACTGTCCAACTATATTTGTCCATACTGTGCTACCGTTTTTAATTTTAAAATCGCCCCAACCCCTCAAAAATTGCACGAATTTTTTTTTGTTCTCCACTTNCCACGTCCATACTGTGCTACCGTTTTTAATTTTAAAATCGCCCCAACCCCTCAAAAATTGCACGAATTTTTTTTTGTTCTCCACTTCTAGTAATTGAAAAAAAATTATAGAGGCATAAATTCCTTACAAAACTAGACTATTTATGTTGTATGATTCTCATGGAACTAAAGAAAATTTGTTAACTAAAAAATGTTTAGTCTAATATATTTTACAAAAATTAGTGTAATTTTTACATTATATACAAAAAGTTTGCATATTCAGACATAACATTTTTAAACAAATAGTAGACTTGTATTCCATTGCGATAGATCGGTATAGATTGATAACCATTATGAATAAGTCTACTGATTAAAAATTAGTATTTAGGTTATAACATTTTAGCAACTACATTTTTTAAATTTAAATTGATTATATGCCTCCAGTACACAATCATTTATATTTTAATTACTTCAAATGTATTGAAAAATGCTAATACTTAAAAAGTTCCATCTTGAAACTGGTTACTTGTAAATATATTTCATATTTTTTCTTGAAGAATTCAACTAATTATATTAATTAAATACAATTCAGAACCAATATTGGTCTCCAAATTGAATTATACAACGCAATATTGTTATGTCAAAGAAATTAATAATTAATTATAAGTAATTTCTTAAGTTTAGCTAGAAATGAAAGAATGAATTAAAGACAATTTATGAAATCTTGGTATATTTATATTGTATGCAATTAATAACGAATATTAAATAAATATAATAATGAATTTATACTAATCCAAATATTGGGATTTGTTTTAGGGTCAACAGCCTCAAGCTGAAGATGAGAATACACCACAGAAAAGAGTGGACAAAATTTTTGATCAAATGGATAAAAATCATGACGATAAACTTACCTTAGAAGAATTCCGGGAAGGAAGCAAAGCTGATCCAAGAATAGTACA
This sequence comes from Daktulosphaira vitifoliae, assembly GCF_025091365.1. NCBI lineage: Eukaryota > Metazoa > Arthropoda > Insecta > Hemiptera > Phylloxeridae > Daktulosphaira > Daktulosphaira vitifoliae. The sequence goes on along the minus strand of NW_026099575.1, from coordinate 22,095,394 downwards.
AGCACTTTCACTGGGAGGTGATCACACTACACCTGCTCCACAATTATCAGCTACTTAAATAATCCACTACATGTATACAACTTGACTCAAAAGTGTTCATACAATTTTATAATTTATAAATAAATTAAAAATAATTTTTACTTAAATTATCTTATAGAAAACACTTTAATTAATTTTTTTATTATACTTGCTGTGACTCATTTTTAATATAACATACGAAATTATCCATTAGAAATATTTAACTGCACAACACACGTATGCATTTATTAAATACCTCAAAATGAGGTAGACTTAAGGTATATTGTATGAAACAAGTTCATTCTGCCGATTAAACTAAAATCAGTAAATAGGATATGTATAATAATTCATGATCTAAATGTTTTAACTTTTTATACCATTTGTTAATACTATACTTTTGGAATTTTACCTTTAAATAATATATATATATATATTATATATTTACATGTTTATGCTATTCCAAAATTCTTTTAAGAAAAATTTTAGAGTTTTTAATTTAGGTTTCATTTGCTTGATTTTTAATGATGATACTGACATTAAATTTGAACTAATAGTAATTATGGTAATGTTATAACAAAATATGTTATATACTGAAACAATGTATTATAATTTTATATGAAAAATACATGCATACATTTATTTCTATTTACAAAATATTACTAATATATTAGTGCTTACAAGTCACAAAAATAAACTTTTTATTGCTAAATCATTTGTATCCACTAGTTTCCTATGATTTTATTTTTTTTAATAAAATAATTTTAAAATGAATCATAAACGCTCAATACGTTTATATAAATTTCACTATTTTGTTTTATAATTTTATTAAATGATATCTTTTATGCGATTTCATAATTTGTATTTATAAAACGTTAATTTTTTTCTCTCGTAAAAACAATGCATTCTGTTTTGAGTCATTGTTGGTGATATTTCATTTTTAAATATTGATTGTTAGTTATTGATAGGTTCTACAAACTTTATAGTAATATTATTTTGTTCAATATTATATTGTTATGATTTTTTTTTTAATTTTGTATTTTATCAATGTTACAAAACACAATATATTATTTAATTATTTATCAAAACTATTTTAATTTTTCTTCTATAATTTTTGATACTCATTTATTTTAGTTACTCCTTTGTATATCTTTTACATAGAATTTAAGTTTTCGATAGAACACTTTATTTAAAATATATATAATCAATATTGTCTTATACTTGTTATAATAAAATTGTAAATATACATCATTAATGGACTTTCTTCTTATTTTTGTTTCATTAAAAACATAACTAAATATTTTACTTGTATTATCAATGAATAATAGAGAAAGCATTGAATTAATTTAACAATTAATGGCAGATTTACGGGAAAGAGAGACCATTGTCTCCCAAATCAAACTCACTAGAATTTCTGCAGAGTGGAATATTTATATATTATCTAACATAAATAATTTAAAACGTTTTACTTTAAGAACCCCTATTACAAAAATATTAATAATTCCAAAAGAATTTTTTTGAAAAATTTCAGGTTAAAAAAACTTTGGGTCAAAATAAATTATTGTTTATTAAAAATGATAGTCATAAAATATTTAAAAACATACTGAATAGTAGGTAAAAAATTCTCATTACCATTTTTTTCTTTAAATTTTAACTTGTGAAAAGATTACGATTACGTTATAATTAATACAAAACAAAAGAAAAAATTCCATAACTTTATCTTGGATAACAAAAAAATAAAAATGTTACCAAATGTTTAACTAATGTTTATAAAGTGTTCCAGTGGCATAACTAGTGTTTTGTCATGCAAGAAAAAACAAGAAAGTTTTTCTCACTTCCCCTTCCAACGAAAAACAAATTATATCTTTATTATGAAGGTAATGATTTTTGCCACAAAGAAATATGACCTATTTATCCTACTTGTTACTAAATCACATGTCATAACATACATAGTCATGGTTGCACATAATTCATAGTCTTGTATATAACAGAAGTAATAAAATTAATTTATAATAGAACACAATTACTAATGAGATATTAATATAGGATACTTGATTATTTTAAATAAATAGCTTAAGATTTTTATGAAAAATAATTAATTATAATATAATTTAAATTGAAAGTGTTTCTACACAAGCTATAACATCTGAATAGTGGAACTCTGAATGTCCTTTGTTGAATAACTTCAATAATGTTTCATGTTTGAAATTGTTCTCTTCATAGAAGATTCTTAATTGATTGACTAGGCAAGTAGCTTCCATTGAAGACTGTTAAAAAAATTAATATTAAGATAAATTAATTAAGGTAAAAATAATATTTTCCAGTGTACATATAGTTATGTAATAAGGATTTTATTCTGAAGAAAGAAAATTTAACCCTCCTTACAAACTATTACCAAATTTAGTTTAATTTGAAAAAAATTTTGGACAAGAAGTCCACACCTACCTAAATATGTATATTTCAACATAATATAAAAAAAAAAATATGAGCAAAAAAAAAATGTAAAATGTTTGAAAATTTTTTGGTTATTTTAGATTCAGCTAAATTAGATTAGAAATTTTTTCACAAACATTGCATTTCAATCTTATATTGTTGAATTTGATTGCCAAAAAAACATAAATTATACTATCATAGGGAGGTGTGAGGGTGGCACACCACACAAATTTTTATTAAAATCATTCGTGGTTAGTATTTTAAGAATATATTGTGAATATTTTTTACTCATAAAAATACTTTAATTATAGTAATTAATTTTTGTTTACTTTGAATGAGTTTACAAAGTATAAACTTTAAACTAGTTCTTTCTTAGGCTAGAAAGTTATATTGGCTGCTTAAATTTAGGAAAAAAAATTCACACATCATTAATTAAAAATAGAAGAAAATTTAATTTTTATAAAAATTTTATTTGATCAGTATAAAAAAACAATATATAATATATGTTCTAATTAAAATGCGTTTATTAAAACTGTACAGAAAGAATTTAGGGAAATAACTTTTATTTTTGTTAGTGGTCACTAAATAAGAGTAGTATATATTACATAAAAACTATTATACATACCAATAATTTATCATCATAAAATGATCGCATTAAGACTATTGAGTTATCAATATTATTTTCATTGACAAGATCAGAAAAATATTCAATAGACATACATTCAGGAGCATTTTCATTGTATTTCTGATATGCAATTAAAGGTGTTAAATGAGCAGTACAATTTTTAACTTCACTATCATAATGTTGAAATTGTACAAGCATAAATTCATATCCTTGATTTGTTCTTGGTAAAGGTAGCACAAACTAAAATAATTTTGTTTTCAATAATTTTATATTAATAAATGAAATCTAAGAATTTGATCAAATAATATACATCTCTATGCTAATATATCTCATATGTACTAACATATTTTTAAACTAACATTTTATTTTTTAATATAAAGCATACGCTGATCAGAAACTTATACTTAAACATATGATGTCTGTTAGAAAGGTATCAAATATATAATCTTAAAAATTGTTTAAGAAAACAAAAACATTTTAAGCATTTTACAAAATAATATTATTGGCTTACATTTTAGATGTAGCTCAATTTATTTTTAAGACACAAACTAAAAATTGAAATTATGTTCTAAAAAACAAGTGCTGGTGGCTGACAAGGAGCCACCCTTCAGTTTACTACTTTTGAGCTAGACTGTGCTGACGGGTCTAAACTCTACCCCTTTAGTAGTCCACTAATTAGAGAGATTGGGGCTGACATTAATAAATTTGTGTTAAACTTTTGTGTCTACGTTGGGCACTACTGACGTACGATACAGCTTACAATTTATACATAACTCGTATATCATTTTTTGAATACACAAAAAGATCTACAAAAAAACATGAATTCTTAAAGTCTTAGTGCAATGCACCCCCTGGAAAATCTAGTACTATTTATTATCAATAGATATCAATACATTTCAAACATATCTACAAACATATACAGTTTGAATGACAACGGTATAACAAATCCAATAACTTTTGATTTAATAATCATTTTGTTAAAACTTTTTTTTTAATAATTATTATTAATGTTGAATGGAATAGGTTATGTAATTAAAAGATTTAGAAGTTATTCGTAATATAATAGTATTTAATATAAAATGTCAAAACATATAATATAAGAGATGTACAACGGCAACGGGTCACTTTACTCGATAGACGGTGAAACTACGACTAAACTGTAAACATGTATACAATAGGCTGCATTGAGTAAAACAACATAATCGTAAAAGGAATGTGTCCCTTTGACCTTGTACTATACTAACATAAGTAAAAATACATTAAACTGTTATCTTAAATAATATTACTGTACCCAGTGTGTTGTTTAATAATATCAACACTTCCCCTTAAACAATACACCCGTACATAGTTAATTAAAAAATTATAAATCTATATATCTAATTCCTAACATTTCTCTGAGTTCTTGAAATCTTGTTCGTGGTGTTGGCTTGGTCAAGATGTCAGCTAACTGCTCTTTGCTGGTCACATACTCCAGTGAAAACATCCCTTCATTGAACTTCTCACGAATATAATGATAACGAACATCTATATGTTTAGTTCGTTTATGGAATTCTGGATTCTTCACCAATTTTATGGCACTTTGATTGTCCGCGTACAAAACAGGTGTCTCTCCCTGTGTTTCCAGAAGATCACTTGTTAGTAGCGTCAACCAAGTTAATTCCTGGACTGCTTGACTCAGTGCCATGTATTCAGCCTCAGTAGTTGAGAGTGCTACTGATTTTTGCCTTTGTGAACACCATGCTATTATTCCATTAGTCATCATGAAAATGTATCCTGATGTTGATCGCCTTGTTGTTGTATCACCAGCATAGTCTGCATCACTATAACCATGTAACTTAAGTTTCACCCTAGAATGAAAAAATAAACCATAGTTATAGGTTCCTTTTAAATATTTTAAAATACGTTTCACCGCATTCCAATGTATTATAAGAGGCTTTTCTAAATAGCGACTGACAAGATTTACAGCAAATGTTATATCAGGCCTTGTGATCTGACTTAGATATAACAAACTTCCTACTGCTTCTCTGTATGGAACTTCCCCTGCTTGTAATGATTCAGATAAATTTGCATCTAATGAGTGTTGTGGATCTGCAGGAATGCATAGGGCGTTGGATTCAGCCATATTGAATCTCTCCAAAACGCGTTGACAGTATAATGACTGATGTATAAATATTGAACCATCTGATCTCTGATCAATTTCAATACCCAGAAAATGATTAAGTTCACCTGATTTTGTCTCAAAGTTGCTCATCAGGTACTTCACCATCATGTCCACCTGCTCATCATTTGTTGCTGCTATAATCCCATCATCTACAAAAATAGCTACAATCATTAATTGTTCATTTTTATTACTTACAAATACACAGGGATCTGCCTTTGTTTCTTTTAGATCAAATTTTAACAACAAATTTTTAAATTTTGTATTCCAGCACCTGGGTGCTTGTTTTAATCCATACAAGCTTCGTTGAAGTTTGCAAACTTGTTTAGTTCCATCTTCATAACCTTTTGGCTGGTTCATGTAAATCTCTTCTTCAAGATCACCATATAAAAAGGCTGTTTTAATATCAAATTGTCTGAGTTTTAATTTTCTGGCTGCTGCTATTGCTAGCAGTACTCGTATAGAGTCATACTTTACAACTGGACTAAAAGTTTCTTGAAAATCAATTCCATGCACTTGTGCATAGCCTTTTATAACTAGTCTGGCTTTAAATCTATCAACTTCTCCATTTTTCTTGAGTTTGGTTCGATATACCCAGCCATTGTTAAGTACTTTTTTATTTGTTGGTATATTTACTAATTTCCAGGTTTCATTCTTTTTTAATGACAACATTTCTTCATCCATTGCTTCTTTCCAATCTTCTGAATTTTCTTGTGTCATAGCTTCTTCATATGTAACTGGATTATCACACATTGAATAAAATGTTTCTGTTCTATACCTTACTGGTTTTTCTATATTTTGTCTATCTCTAAGTCTCATTTTTAATTGCTCATGAGTCTGATCTGCTGATTGATCAAGTTCATCCATATTTTGTTTTCTTTCAACATTATTCTCATCATTAATGTTATTTTCTTCACTTTCATCCACCATTTCTGAATTTATTTCTTCATCTTCTTTTCTAATTTTGATTTCTATTTCCATAGATTCTTTGAATATAACATCTCTGCTTAATGAAACTTCTTTTCCATCAAAGCATATGCGGTATCCTTTAGTTTCTTCTGAATACCCAACAAATATTCCTTTTCTCCCTTTTTGATCCCATTTTCTACGTTTTTCTTTTGGTATATGAACATAAACTTCACTACCAAATACTTTAAAATTGCTTATATTGGGACTTTTATTATACCATAATTCATAGGGCGTTTTTTCTTTGTTACCTGAATTTAACGTACGATTCAATACATATACAGCTGTATTTACCGCTTCAGCCCAAAGATTTTTTGACAAATTTTTACTGTATAACATAGTTCTAGCTGCTTCTACTATTGTACGCATTGTTCGTTCTGCTTTACCATTTTGCTGTGGTGTATATGGTACACTGGTTTCATGTTTTATACCAAATTTATTCAAAATAGCTTTGACTTCATCATTCTTATATTCCAAGCCACAATCACTTCGTAAAGTAAGAACTGATATATTTAACTGATTTTTCACTGTATTTAAGAATAATTCAAACTTCTCTTTTACTTCTGATTTTTGTTTCATAAAATATATATATGTATACTTAGAGTAATCATCTTTGAATATAACAAAGTATCTTTTACCACCAAGAGAATTTTCTTCCATGGGTCCACAAACATCACTGTGAATTATCTGACCTGGTTTTGTTGTTTTGGTACTGCTCAGTGTAAATGGTTCTCTGTGTTGTTTACCATAAATGCAAGCTTCACAGAAAAATTTGTTTTCCATATCTGTGAATTGAATACCCATATGCCTTAGGTAATTTCTAACATATTGAACATTCTGATGACCTAGTTTTTCATGCCACTGTTGTAATGTAAGAATTTTTTCAGCAATATTCACTTGATCTATCTCTTGCGAAATCCTTGTTTTAAAAATCATCGAAAACAATTTATTCTCACGAATTCCAACAGCAACTGTACTATTTCCTCTTTTAAATGTACAAACATTTTTGTCTGTTATCATTATTATACCTTTATCAAGGCACGCTCCACATGAAAACAAATTTACTTTGAGTTCAGGTACATGTAAAACATTTGACAAATAACTGTCAACCCATTTTTCGCCAATTTTTGCTTGAACATATATATTACCTTTACCAATAGCCATAATATATTTACCATCACCAATACGTACTGGCAACTGAATCTTGAACGACTCATAAGTTCTGAACCACTCTCTTCTACTGGTCATGTGATCACTTGCACCGGAGTCCACATACCATTTATCAAAATCACTAATTTTGCTTACCATTGAATTAATGCCTATTAGTGCATTACCAGAATTTGATTCGTTTTTATACTTTATGTCTTGTTCTTACTTCAAAATCCAGCAATCACGTTTCCAATGACCTGGTTTCTTACAAAAATTGCAAATTCCTGGTTTTCTATCATTATTTTGTTGATTTCCAAATTTTGAATATTTTTGTTTTTGCGTTCTAAACAATTTTTTCGCCGCAAATGCTTTATTTTCACCATTATTTTTCTGGATTTCATGGCCATTACTTTGTCTTGTTTCCTCTACCATAAGTCGGGATGTCAAGTTTAACAATGTTTTGTTCTCAGATGATATAGAATCCCATGCACTATAAAAATATTTATAATTTTCTGGCAAGGTCATAAGAATTTTGGTTATAAGCATTGAATCGGATATTGGTTCACCTAACTGTTTTAATTGTTTACTCAAGTTTTCTAATTTTGATATATGTTGTGCCATATTATCATTTTTATCCATAACATAACTATAAAATTTTTGCTGAATCAATGTAATTGATGTATCAGACTTTTGTTCATATACACTCAGTAATTTATTCCACATACCTTTTGCTGTGTCACAGTTCATTATATAATCTAATGACTGCTCATCTACTGACATAACTATAAAACGTTGAGCCTTAGCATCTGTCATTAACCATTTTTGCTGCACTTGTTCTAAACGCAATTGTGCCTCTGTGTCTGTTTCTGTATCATGTTTTATAATTTGAATTGGATATTCATAACTTCCATCTATTACAGAGAACAACACATCATATGATTTTAATATTACCGTCATTTGAAATTTCCATTTTGCCCAATTTTCACTGCCGTTTAGTTTGTTAATTTTTATAGATTCGTTTTCCATGATAACGAATTTCCTGTACACTGTCTGCACACAATAAAAAATTACAATAATATTTAACACGATCGACGCACTTACTACGCGAACGCACTTTTAAATTTCACGATTAATTATATTACAAATAAAAAAATCTAAATATTAAGTACTGGGTACTGGGCCCATAACCTGTTGAATGGAATAGGTTATGTAATTAAAAGATTTAGAAATTATTCGTAATATAATAGTATTTAATATAAAATGTCAAAACATATAATATAAGAGATGTACAACGGCAACGGGTCACTTTACTCGATAGACGGTGAAACTACGACTAAACTGTAAACATGTATACAATAGGCTGCATTGAGTAAAACAACATAATCGTAAAAGGAATGTGTCCCTTTGACCTTGTACTATACTAACATAAGTAAAAATACATTAAACTGTTATCTTAAATAATATTACTGTACCCAGTGTGTTGTTTAATAATATCAACAATTAAAATGGGGTAATTGTAAATACATTTTTTCTCTTAGAATATTTAGCAGATTTTATTTTAGATTAAAAAGTTCTAGTCTTTATATGTGTTTCTATCATATTAAATGTAAGTTAGAAATAAAAAATTATGCAAAATGTCAAAATAGCCATTTTTTATCCTATTTCTTACAAAAAATTTTGATGAGTTGATAAGTTCTTTAGCACGAGCACTTAGTGAATTAAGTATATTTAGAAGTCTAATTTTATCTTGATATTATAAAAACAAATAAAATCTATATTGAACTAAAGCACATTTTACAATATGTTGTTTAATAATAATACTTGAACACTAATAATAAGTTAGGTATTTAAAATTAATAGTAATAATAAGAATTTATTTTATATTTATTTTATTCGATGAAACTATTATTTTGAAATATTAATTTCCACTAATTTTTTGAAATGACTAATAATATGTGTTATTGAAAGGCTATATAGACTAAAATTGACACATTTCACACAGATAGAGTTAATTCTTCATTTAGTTTATACTTACCATTGGATATTCTAAAGATTTAACATAAAATGCTTTATAATTTTTATATGGTATGACAGCTGAAAGAACAGGTGTATCTTTTTTTTCTTTGTGATATTGAATCCAAATCTAAAGAAACAAACATAATGATGCAAAATTTAATATTATTGAATTTAAACTAAATAAATATAAATTAAATTTATAATTTACTTTAGTAGGCATCATGCTTTATATGCCTTTTAAAAACTTAAAAAACATCATACATAGTTCCATGTGTCAATTAAATATAGAAAAAAAATCAATTTGAAATATTTAGATTAAAAATATTAATTGTGACATTCTCAGAATCCATAAATATAAAATAATTTAAAACTAGTAAGACTCATTTCTTAAAGAAACTATTAAGTTTTAAATTTTTATAAAGTAAAAAAAAATGGTTTAAAATACTCGCATTAAGACTATTGAGTAATCAATATTGTTTTCTTTAACGATATCATACAAAAGCATTTTCATTGATGTGCAATTAAAGGTATTAAATGAGCAGTATAATTTTTCACCTCACTACCATAATGTTAAGATCAAAGATTTAGATGTCTTAATTTTGTTTATTATAGCTTGCTTAAGTTATTTTTGGTAAAATTGTTATTGTTATTACAAATAACTCTTCTTTCACAATGCATGAATTTTAAAAAACATCTTTTATACTAAACAGCAGTTAAAAATATACATTGATGATAAACTTTTTACTTGACATCTAAATCTTTAAATTGTAAAACACTGACAGTTTATTGGAAAAAAAAGAATTGTAAGAACAAAGTTGTTAGTAATTTTTTTTTCTTTCATATTATATATTAAAAGTAGAGCTTTCTATTTAATAAAATTATAAAAAAAGATTTTTATATCTGAAAGAGTGAAAAAAAATGACAACTACATTTTATTGTAGAGTATTTTAAAACTAATTTTTTTTACTTTATAAACATTTAAAACTCAATAGTTTCTGAGAAAATAATTGTCTTACCAAATTTCAAACACTCTTTATACAAAAATTTATTATAACAACAAGATTTTAAATTAAATAATTTTATCAATGTCATAACTCCTCAATAATTATATAAAAATATTTTAATAAAAGATACAATTTATTTATTTATTCTATTTTATTTTTTTTTCATATTTCAAATGTATTTATTTTAATTAAATATAATTTATTTAAATGTATATTTATTACTAATTTTGTTTACCTCTGAAATTTGGGTAATACTTTTCTGTTGCAACAACTCTATGTTCATTACATCTATTAACATTTTTTGTTTCACTAAATTAGTTTGGGATACAATACGAGCTGGCTTTGCTTTGAATATGGATTTAAAACTGTCTGTTTTAGAATCTTGAGATTTAATACCTATTTCTTCATTAGTAACTTTAACAGAAGGTTTTTTCATTGCTTTTAATTTGTCAACTTTTTCTTTATAGGCCGTCAGATTTTCTTGTTTTAACCTATGCAACTTTTCTTTATATATTTCATAATATGGATTTTCTTTGAGTACATTATCTTCTCCTAGTTCAACTTGATTATTAGTAAATGTAGACTGTGTATGAGCAGTAATGAGTAATCTTGAATTATTCAATTGTATTTTATTAAGACTTTTTCCAAGTAAATGTCTGTTTAACATTGTTAACATTTTAAATCTGAAAATTAAAAATTGTCAAAAACTGTCTAAATAATATGAAGCAATTAATTACATGATATATAATTAATATTTCACTTATGTACTCTCCATTTGCTAAAACTAAGTGATGATATATTTCATTACCAATTCAGCCTTTAGAAATTGATAACATACTCACGTAATGATAATTTTATATAAGGTCGTACCACTGATATAAAATAAAACTAGAATGCCGCCTTCGATATTATCACCATAAAATCATTGAAATATACCGCTAAATGCAAAGAAGACAATTTGGGTAACAAACGTTATCAATATTAGACTATTATCAATAATATTGTAAAATATGCAGATTATAGAAAACATTTTTAATGAATATTTATTTTCGATTTGAGGATAGAAACAAATCTGACAAATAAATCTAACTGGTTTATGAATTATATAATTTAATTTATAAGTTATGATAACAGATTTATTTATGACATATTGGTCTTAGATCTCTTTGGGTTGTAGTACAACCTAAAAAAAATATTAAATAAGTACAATATAAATATAATTCTAAAATTAAAAAATTTACAAAATATACATTTTGGTTGATAAATATGCTTATTGGTTATGCAAAATAACTGTTTTAGATAATTTTTGACGTTTACTTGCCGGATTTAATAAATCTGATTAAAATTATTTCCCGTGAAAAATTATTTCTCACAATTCTGTGAGTAGTACATTTTATAAAGATTAAAAATATGATAAGAATTACAAGATTTATAACTCATTTTTCGAAATTTAAAATAAAATCCAAAATTAGGGGAAACTATTCATTTATTATAGATCCATTGGATCTTTTACATCACCTATTCCTAGAATCGATAGATTTTATTATAAGACAAGGAGTTAGGGAGAAAGTAGAATTTCCAGCAGACACTCCGCTACCAGTATACTACGCTTGTCGAAAACTACGTGGCCTTGGAATTTTAAGAGTTACTTAGGAAGCATCTCTCCAACACATCAATATATGACAATCTTTGCTTAAAATTAATGACAATCATCTTCACACTGTCCGGGATATGGAAGCAGAAATTTAACATTGCAGAGATACCCTCGGTGGAATAACTGGAAAAAATGTGTGTGCTATAAGAGCAGAACTTAGAGCTTTAGAATTTTAAAAATGAACACAAATGCCACAGAGAGGAATAGGAGTGAAATGGTATAAATCATTCACCCCAGCTAACAGCTGAGTATCAAATAAATCGGGCATTACAAGTAGTGACTGGTGTAAATGTATTAAGATCTCAATGAATTCAATGGCAGATCGCGCAACAGGAGGACGGAGTCAGGGAAACCGCCACTGCAGGAATCCTTCTTGTGGTGATAATAACACAATAGAAACGCTTTCCCATGTCCATGGTTCTTGTCCGCAATCAGAGCTATTAAGAAATTCAGCACACCATAAAATACACACTCAGCTAGCGAACATGTTTAGGAAGAGGAGATTGGAGGTGTACGAAGAAGTCCATTACTTGGTCTTAACCAAAGATAACAGCCATCAAAACAGAAGGGCCGACATAATTATCCTTAACCGAACAAAAAATAAGGGAATGGTTTTGGACCCAACGCTCCGTTGGAAAACGAATGCAGACCACCAAGACAAGCAGGTAGATGAAGAAAAAATCCATCTACGAGCCAACCATTCCGTTTCTTCAAGAGAAATATAAAATAAATAATTGGGAAGCTTACGGTCTTTGGTTTGGGCACGCGAAACAGCATCACCTTTATTAAGAAATTTTTTTAAATCACACTCTTTAAACTTAAGATAATTAAGAGACATATGCTTAACTATTATGCGTGACACACTTCACATTATTCACAAACATTTGTACGCTTAACAACGATGTAAATGAATTACTTTACTTTTGTATTACTCAATCTTTGAATTATAAGATTTTTAATTTTAAATCACATCTTACGAATTTTGAAAGTTGGACAAGGCGTTGAAGACGGGCAATAGCATATACATCGATAGTTATTATAATATATCTACTGTACTGTAATATATATAAATAACCCACCCCGCCATAATATATGATAGGGATATAATATAATCTCACCAAATCAAATTATATGTATTATGATTTTCTGAAACTTTTTGGGATTTTTGAAAGTCCGTGATGGACGTCTTGTCTTTTCAGCCGTCCTTTTTTTTATTTATTTGAAATTATAAAAAAGTTCAATGAAAATTTTTTGAAATTTCAAATAGCAATTTTTTAGTCTTTTTCTTGCAAAAATATTGATGACCCAATTACAAACTTAAGGTTGAGAAAATGCGCTATACCTTCTTAATGTATTAGATTGCTTATAACTCAATAAGTACTTCAAGTTGTTCCTTAAAATTAAAAATAACCTTTTCTTTTACTCAATGGTTATAAACGATGAAAACAATAAAAATACTTACTTACTGATCCCAAATGATCTGTCGTTTTTACTAAAATGTATGCGATAATGTTTAATTGTTTACAAAGAACGATACTCTTGTACAAAAGAATAATTTGTAACCGTCAAGCAATTTTTTTTTAGATTGCTATAGTTAAAATTGATACATTCCGGTAGTCATTAAATATCTAGTTGTGCAATGAATAGTCGCAAACGATATACGTGTTCAATAAGTAAGGAAACAGATCAATTGTTACAAATAATAAGAATAGAAACCTGTTTCCTTACTTACTGAGCACTCTATATTTACAGAATATGGTAAGATTTTAACGAAAATGTTGAAAATGATATTATTATTGATAAAATTAAAAACTTTCAATAAATTAAGTAAGAATGCATTATGTAAATTGTAATTGTATATTATATTATTTATTTTACACTAATAAATTAGTCATCATATATACATATATATACATACATAAATTAAGGAAAAGGAATCCCATTTTTCGTAACATTAGGCTTGTTTTTCTTTACTTTATGATCCTGCAGTATATCAATACTACAGATAGACAGCGTGCAGGTAAAATGTGCTGTGCATAAACAGGGGCGATTTCGTAGAGGGAGTGAGGTTATGATATCCCCAAACGTTTTTCATAAAAATATAATATAAACTATAAAAAACACAGCACAGGGGGGTCGCAGCACAGTGGTGACGTGGCATAGTTGGATCAANAAAAAACCCAGCACAGGGGGGTCGCGGCACAGTGGTGACGTGGCATAGTTGGATCAAGTATAATGATATCTGACAGTGATTAAAATCATTATCATAAAAAACTCTTCGATGCAAATCTTTAGACAGTGTTTAGTTTTAAAAAATTGGTGTATTATTCCAAAAGCTACATGATCTGATATTTTCTTATTTATATCCTGATTAAGATAAAGTATGTCAAATGAAAAAGGGATTATAAAAAAATATTATTTTTCATAAAAAAATTGTGTTGATCCATACACTTTTCAATAAGTTTTAGCATTATAAAGTTAAAAATGAAAAAAATAAAATAGAGAATTTTCACACAATAATAGCATTTAGTAGCCATTTTCACCGTGAAGACAAAATAAAGTCCCAAATTTTTTTAGCTTCGATGCGAATACGTCAAAAGATCACAAATCGTATCTAGTCGAAGACATTACCCTTAAAAATTGAAAAAATTTCCCTCGTTCCCCGTAAAAGGGGGAAACCTCCAAAAAAATTACAAATTTAAAAATCGGTAATTTTCGAAATTTTTTCAATTTTTTTTACTTTAAAGTACCATAACTTTTTCAAAAATGAACATATCAATATAAATCTTTTTTATATAGATGCATAATATCATTACCTTTCATTTGGTATATTTTTTTCATAAATTGAACCCTTAACCTGCCCACAAGGGGGGATTTAAAATGACAACTTTTTCACAAAAAATTAATTTTTTTAACTTAAATTTTGAAAATGTTCCGGAAGGTCTGACACTTTTATATATATCTTAAATTAAAG
>NW_026099575.1:22063811-22078477 GCF_025091365.1 Daktulosphaira vitifoliae | reverse complement strand
AATTTTTTGTGAAAAAGTTGTCATTTTAAATCACCCCTTTTGGGCAGGTAAACGGTCAGATTTATAAAAACAATATATCAAATGATAGGTAATAGTATTATTCATCTATATAAAAAAAATTATATTGATATGTTTATTTTTGAAAAAGTTACGGCAGTTTTTAGTAAAAAAAATTTCGAAAATTTTGAAAATTAGCGATTTTTTAATTTGTAATTTTTTTGGAGGTTTCCCCATTTACGGGGAACGAGGGAAATTTTTTAAATTTTTAAGGGTAATGTCTTCGACTATATACGATTTGTGATTTTTTGACGTATCATTGAANAAGGGTAATGTCTTCGACTAGATACGATTTGTGATCTTTTGACGTATCGTTGAAAGAAATCCGTTCGGTGAGAGCTGAGAAAAAGTGGTAACAGACAAAAAAAAAAAAAAAAAACACATCTTAGTAAAACCAATACCTTCTCAGCTTCGCATCAAAACTAAAATTGAAAAAATTAGCGATTTTTCAATTTGTAATTTTTTTGGAGGTTTCCCCCATTTACGGGGAACGAGGAAAATTTTTTCAATTTATAGTAGTTACTATCAATATCATGGTTGTAACGGTTAACGGGAAATCAGGGTTCGATTCCGGGGAGGGTGTCTGAGAAACGGCTACCACATCCAAGGAAAGCAGCAGGCGCGTAAATTACCCACTCCCGGAACATAGAGATAGTGACGAAAAATGACGATACTGGATTCATCCTTTGTAATCGGAATGAACGAGTTCTATATCTCTACATAAGAATAAAGTGTGTTAATATATATTTTTAATAGTAATTAGAATATATATATATATATATACATGTAAAGCGACTTAAGTACGTAAACGTATCATGCATTAGGTACAGTCGTGTTTTGTGGGCGGGCGGGTCGGACTAACGTTATACCTGAGGTATAAACGGCGGTTGGAATATATACGTAAGCCGTATGCACGCGGATGATAATGATCAGTAGTGATGATAAAAAATAGCAGTAGCAGCTATAATAGCAGTCGCAGACTGATATTCAGTGTAAATAATAGCAGTGATTGCTAAATTTCGTAATTTATGTTTTTCAACAGTCTACACTGTATTATAACTGCTACACTGCTACTATATTATAACACATAATATAATGGAAAATAGCAGAAGCTATAGAGCGGCAGGCTTGGTGTTATGTATGATAATTGATAATGCGCATTCCGCATTAGCTGTTGAGCGTCTAAAATGTTTCTGTTATCAACGCTTATCCAGTTACTAGATATCAATATCTAATACGGCAAATACAGTATTATCAGTAAAAACAAAAACCACAATAGTCAATATTACATTTTGCAAATCTAGTATCACAGACTATATTTTCATATAGTCTGTGGCGTTATCGTCAACTCTAATGAGTGCGACAGTAGACAGCTGATAATGACGACCAGACAACGTGCTAATTCACTGTAAATGAATAGTATCAGTGGTGACTCGTGGGTGCCGGTTGTGGGGGTGCGACTTTTAATATAATACCGCTAGTTATGGGTATAAAAAATTGTCAAATTAATCATAATAAAATAAAACACAATACACATATTATTATTTTAAAGGTCGCAGTAAAAAATAGAAATGAAAATAATAATAATAATAGCGATTTTACTATTATAGCAAACGAATAACGACGATCGTACACGTAGTTAATTCTAAAANTGATTAAAATCACTATCATAAAAAACGCTTCGATGCAAATCTTTAGACAGTGTTTAGTTTTAAAAAATTGGTGGATTATTCCAAAAGCTACATGATCTGCTATTTTCTTATTTATATCCTGATTAAGATAAAGTATGTCGAATAAAAGAATGATATAAATATTATTTCTCATAAAAAAATTCTATTGATGTAAAATGTAAAAATAAAATCGAGTTTTTCACACAGATATAGCATTCGGTAGCCATTTACACCAGACAAAATAAAAATTTTTTTTTTTCATAATATAGTATATTATATTAGCTTTAATTTAAGATATATATAAAAGTGTCAGACTTTCCGGAACACTTTCAAATATAAATTTGAAAAAGTTAATTTTTTGTGAAAAAGTTGTCATTTTAAATCTTCCCCCGTGGGCAGGTAAAGGGTCAGATTTATAAGAAAAATATACCCAATTAAAGACTAAGACATCATAGTAAAACCAATACCTTCTCAGCTTCGCATCAAAGCTAAAAAATACCATTTCAGTATTTATCATTTATTCAAGTAAAATTAACACATTTATATTATAATTATGGTTGATTTATTTATAACATAATAATGTTACAATACTATTAACATAGTGGCTTACATGTTTTACAAAACTAAATAGATTATAATATTGCAAAGATGTTTGACATTCGTATTAGATTTTTCTTAAGGCTTTAATATGACTTTTAGGATTATATACAGTTTATTTTCTTATAAAAATATAGTGGCTCAATTGATATTAGAGTAAATTAAAAAAAAATTATACTTCTTTTACAAATGTAATGATCAGCGTTTAATGAATTATTTTAATTATATAAGGATGTCAAAGTTATTTCAACGTCTTACCATAATTCATTTGTTCAAAACCATTTATGTTTAAATTAGCAATGCAATTATGGAATGCATTTTGTGCTTGTGGTAAATTTTTGGATGACAAATAATTAATAACTTGATCAATTTTTATATCAGCTGATGTTGATAATATTAGTCCCTAAAAAAATAACATATTCAATCTTCAGAGTGTTATAGTAATTTGGAATTGCTAAACGAATAAAAAAGTGCTGTTTTCAACAATTGTAATTACTTGATATATATTTTAAAATTATAATTCATAAAACAAAAAAGGTGTATAATAATATATTTTATTGGTTAATTTTTACTTACAGAAAACATGGAATCATCTAAGATCAAATACGTGTAAAAAGTAGCACAACAATACTCTGCAAAAGGAATTTCGTCAGATCCAAAAATGAAGAATTTTATACCACGAACAACTCCATCTAGAGGAATTTTACCAGAAATAATTTTAATTATATCTCCGACTATACATTTTCGTACATCGTTTCGGTCGTCTTCGTTTAAATCTCCTTCGTACACATCTAAAGCATAGTAAAACTATTTGCCCATTTATTTTTAATTGTATAGACAGTGTATAAGGTTCAATTACTCATTTCTGACGTATCATGTCCATCAAGAGAATACATTTTTATGCAATCTCGCAGAATTTTATATGCTCGATAAAAACGCAAATTTAATCGTTTTTTATAAGTTTTCAAATCGCCCGTTATCTTAAAATAAAGATGTTTTTATAATTAAAAAGATATATTAAAAAAACTTGTATTATGTAAATATTTATATCATAGTTTAATTAACGTTTAGTTATAAGACGAGAAAGCCTGTTAATGTTCAAATTCTATGCGGGGGGAGCAAGATTGTACAGTTGCTAACTACACCCAGAGAAAAACCTCGATCTATATAATAAATTCATTGTTCAATTTGATAAATATATCATTACTATGGAATCTATGATATATTTATCAATATGATAATTTTTTTTCTTGTCTTGAACAATGATTTTTTATAAGAATAATTATTTTGTTCGTATTAATAAAACATTATCATAAGCCCTTGATAAAATTTCTCCATCTAAATTGATTGAGTTTTTTCTTTGGGTCTAGATGTATATCACATGGACGCATTCGAGATGGGCTTGCTGCTCGCTCATAAGTCGGCGCCTGCGATACCAAACCGGCAAGTCACCGCTAGCAAAGTTGGACAGGAGGGTGGTGTCGTATATGTCCAATTGCTTGGCATACACGTATATCGCTTTATATTGTAATTGATAATTATCAATAAAAATACTATAATTTGTATTTTATAATGATACTAATTAAATAAAATTAGTTGTCATTATAATCACACTGTTCAATACTATAATTTAACCGTTGTTAACAATACTATCAAATTGTATTAATCATGTAACATTTAATATGTAAAATAAAAAGACATTCGCTAAAAACGCTGACAACAATATCCCTGGATTGGGGGGGGGGTACCGTATTACACTATATAGAGCACAAAAATCCTTTCAGAGCGGCATTCGATTTCATCGTTGACTTACGTCGCAAAAATGTAGTCGACGCTGGTTTTGAGGGTGGGACACGTGGGCCGTTTATTAATGAGCAACAACGGGTTAACTTTAAAGAAAGACGAATAAACCGAAAAGACGAATACAGTAATAATAATCTTCGCTTAATATCGCGGCACTTTCGCTGACGTCCACAACTCGGTGTCCAGCATGATCCTCGGCGTCAAAAAGTTAGCAGCTATAATGGCGACGGTGCGCGGGTGCGGATCGGTTCGTCGAGTCCGGTCGTGCGGCACGTCCGGAACCGGGGCGAACATCCTCGACGTTGTCACGCTGACAACGGGAAGAAGACTCAACGTATCGTTTGCGGCGGGTCGTCGTCGGCTGTGCGGCATTTGCTGGACTTTGCACCGTGGCGTATGGCACGCGGTGTTGGCCAGTCAAATACTCATAGTAGGGCGACGGCTGATAAAAGTGGCACGAGTCGCGGGGCATCGCGTATAACGCGGGGCCGTGTCAGTATATACTAAATGAACAATTGTCAGCCACAAACCTGCGTTGTTGTCGGCTACCTTTTTTACGCGTGTGATTTATATACGAAAAGAATTTGTTTTAATTATTTATGTTGTGACGAAATGCAAATCCAATATCTCTAATTATATAAACATATTGAAATATTTATCAAATCATCTCACAGCAATTTGCAAAAAAAAAAAGAAGCAAGTAAATTTATGGTATCCCAATTGTTTGGAGTTAATAAGTTTGAGTAAAGGATGACAAAGCAATGGATCATTTATTAAATCAATATTTTTAAGTGTTAATTTTGACTGGTTGGTTAAAATATTATACATTAGAACATTATATGGTATTCGTGAACTGGCTCCGCCGTTTCGTTGCCACTTAGTTAGGACATTAGAAAGACAAAAGTTTATTACACCTCAATTTCTAATGTACTGCGTTTATTATTTTTATATCTACTTGTCTTTGTCGTTCTAAACCCTCGAACCATATGACGCCGATAGAACCACAACCTGATGTTCTCACCATATACAAGACCTACTTCTAATTTAATCATTTTTATTTTATTAATTTTTGTTATTTGAATTATAACAATGGAAAATAGTATAAAGTATAAATTTAATTTCTTGTCAATTCGCAAGACATTGAATTTCTAAAATGTAATTTATTTTTTATTGAATTGTTAGAATAATCTAAAAAGCATTGAGATATTATTAATATCAGCATTTCGTTATTTTGTACCTTGGGATATTCTACTGCAAACAAACTTGAGTGGAAAATTATACAATATTCAAAATTTTCTGTAATAATAGATTTATCTAATTTAAAAAATTCAATTATTATTTGACTCATTTCTTTTGGATGAATTTCACGAGAAATTATATCATCTCCCAGACTACATAAAAATTGATTGAATTCTTCTGTAAAATTACAAATTAATAACGATAAATTAATTATACATCTGAATAACTCATTCAAAAATTAATACTATTTAAAATAAATAGTTGCAACATTAAAATACAAATAATTATATAAAATTTTAAGTGATGCTAATTGGATAGACTTTATTCTCATTCATTTTTATTTTGGTTAAGATTTTATTTTGTATTTGTATTAGGATTTTCTTAAGGTTTTAAAATGATTTATACAGTTTATTTTCTTGTAAAAATATAGTGGCTCAATTGATATTAGAGTAAATTAAAAAAAAACACATCTTAGTAAAACCAATACCTTCTCAGCTTCGCATCGAAATTATACTTCTTTTACAAATGTAATGATCAGCGTTTAATGAATTATTTTAATTATATAAGGATGTCAAAGTTATTTCAACGTCTTACCATAATTCATTTGTTCAAAACCATTTATGTTTAAATTAGCAATGCAATTATGGAATGCATTTTGTGCTTGTGGTAAATTTTTGGATGACAAATAATTAATAACTTGATCAATTTTTATATCAGCTGATGTTGACAATATTAGTCCCTAAAAAAAAATTAGTTTTACTACTACGTGTACATGGTAATTGGACTGACCAACACGCCTGCCATACGTTAAGGTACAAAGTCCAGCAAGTGTCGCTGGCCCGACGACGACCCGTCGCAAATATTGGTCGAGTCTGCTTCAGGTCGTCGATGATTTACGCCACTGGCTCTGGACGTGTTGCGCGACCTGACGAGATGAACCGATACCGCACCGTCGCCATCAACGCTGTTACTATTGACGTCCGAGGACCATGTCGGTCACCACATCTCTGACAACAGCGAAAGTGCCGCGATTTTATGCGAACATTATTATTAATTGGGTTGGTCATTTCGATTTCTTTTTTTTAATAATCTTTTGTTGTTCTTCAGTAATAAACGACCCATGCCTCTGTACCATCTATATCAGTGTCGACTACATTATTGTGACGTAAGTCGTGTCAATTATAATTTCAAATTTATCTATGAACTCTTCAGATAGTAATAGACATTTAAAATTGCTAAACAAATAAAAAAACTGCCGTTTTCAACGACTGTAATTTTCATATATTTTCGTAAATATGTCGGTGTGTCCTTTTTAAAGAGTTCCGTATTTATAAGCAATTATCGGTTTTACATGCGATTTATGCGCTTGTGAGTCGAGTAAAGCTGTGACGAAGCCATTTTGGAATTCTAACTCGACTGCTGGAGTAGTAATTCTACGCGGGCATTTTCATTACTCGGGTGGTTTACGGTTCGAACGAGGGGCAGCTGGTTCTTAACCGCGACGCCGGTTTGCCCACTGACAGTGTTAACTGCCATTAGTGGACTAACCGGATCGACTGACACCCCCTCCCCCACTGTGAAAAAATTTCGAACACCTGACTTGCGCTATGTTCGGTCGTGTCGGCAGTGTCTTCGAATTCCGATACGCTGATTACATACGAATTTACCGCGGCGTACCTTCCATCCCGATAAGAGGGGTGTGGTGCCGAAAAAGTGCCAAGATCGTTGGCGGTATGTAACTCGTAAGGGCCGTTAGATTCGGTGTTTTGAGCGACGGTCGTGATGCGTGATATGTTGTTAACGGATAAAAATTACGTAGGGCGCGTTTTAACTGAAACGTCGTTTAAAACGCTGCGCCCTGTTTGGATCTGTTGTATGCTTGGGGGGGGGGGGACGGACTAATTCCCTCCTAGCCGATTGCCGTTTCCCGATACCGACGGTCTATTTGGGCATTGGCGATGCCAGTGTCACTCGCTGCAATATCGGCACGGGGAAGGCGGTGCGTCCGCGTTTGCATAACCCGCTCGCTGTCGGGCCGCTGGTTGAGCATTATGCCGCGGAGGCAGTTCGGCTGGCTGTAGGGTCGTTGGTGGAGCGTACCGAGGAGCCGCGGTCTTATCTACGTCGTGCGATATCTCGTGTAGATCGGCGAAAGACGCTGGGTGCATTAACCGTATCATAGCGCAGTAATCGTCCCGTAAAAGCCCAGTTAACTGTCGCCAAAGTTGTTGTTCTGGTAACCCACAACGTACTCGCGCGGCCAAACGTTGTTTTTGAATAATAAACTCGGTTAACGCTTGTCGGGGGCCCTGTCGCGTCGTTTTTAAGTCCGTCTCGAGCGCAGTCCGGATATCGATATTGTCGAACTCCTCGAGTAATTCGGACCTAAATTCCGTCCATGGCATATTGTTTAATTTAATCGCTCGCCACCAATCACCTGCCCTGTCGTTCAAAAACGGGACGACGATGTTTACCCACGCGGTTGGGTGTATACCGCCCCGACAGAGTAGATCCTCCGCTCTATCTAGAAACTCCCGTGGGTCCTCTTCGTTTCTCCCGTAATACTCAGGTAAGCAGGCGCGTACGTTGCGTAGGTCGTGGTAGGGAGGTACCAATACCGACCGCGAGCCGCGGGTAGGCAACAAATCATTAAAGGACCGACGTCCGTCGGTTGTGTTGAATTGCCCCTCCCGCGGTTGGCGCGTGAACTAAAAATCGGTCGGCTCGTTCTCATATGTATGAGTGCGCTGATAATGTTCGTCCTGCTAACCCCTGCTACACATCCGTGGTAGCGACGCTTGTACGTACGACCGTCTCATGTTGCGGGCTTGTTGTGCTTCGATGTCCGCGAGGCGCTCGTTTAGTGTTGCGTCGTGTCGCGTCGCTCCCGATGGACCGAATGTAACGCGATGCGCTTCCGATCGTCGACTATCGTTTCGGTCAACGTTAACTTGTCGAACAGTCGGTTGTACAGCAACATGTATGTAACCCCCACTTCGGGTTCGCGGACCGGAATTTCGCTATCGAGCTGCGTACGGAGTAGTAAAATTTCGGTAGCTGGGTTCCCCTCTTGGCTACGTAGGTTTTCTTCTAGCATAATTAGCATGTCGGGTTTCGTCGCGTAGCATGGTAGTTGTCTGAAAGCGCATAACAATCAAAAGTAGCTACGTTAATAGCGGAGATAAACAATATTTCCGTGTACGGTCAAATTTACTTGNATTTCCGTGTACGGTCGAATTTGCTACTGCTGTAGAAAACAAGTGTTATTATTATTGCTATTATTGATGTCGTAAAGTACCCGCGATAAGATGGTACGGGGCTGCCGTTTATGATGTGGCACCGAGTGAACAATAATAATAACGGTAACCTGGGAATCGACCGCTTTGACTAGGTNGGTTACCTGGGAATCGACCGCTTTGACAAGGTCAGACGTAAATATACTATTTTTATCTACCAATAGACTGTAACAATCGGCCGGAAATTAACTTTCTGTCGATATCAATAAGGTCTTTATAATAAACTGTAACCAACACTTTTCAACGACAATAGTTACAGCGGACCGTATTAGATAAACAACTCCAACTTAATTTTTATAAAAAATTTTCCAGAGACCAAGTCAAATCTAATCCCGCTAACACGTAACTGTGAATAACCCAGGTAAAAATTCACCGCTGTCATCAGTGAAATTCGTTCAAATGACTATATGAACAATAAAAATTTGTAAGGGAGACTTCACCGTTCCAAGTTAAAACTAAAATCTAATATACAGTAGAACCTCATTAATCCGGACAGCTGTCTAGTATTACGAAAAATACGCAGTTTATGCCGTAGACTAAAATAAACATAAAAGCAAGTTCCTCGAATTTCCCATAAGTACATATATTCTTATCTACCGTCATTAAAGTTATCATAAACTAATATCATGTTGCAATACATATATATTGTATATCATACATAGTAATTAGTATAATATAATATTCTTAAATCTATAATACGAACATGTTTTTTGGTTATTTTGTTTAATCCGGACTTTCATTAAATCAGACAACCTAGAGCCCTTATTGGTTCGGATTAATGAGGTTCTACTGTAATTAGAAATAAAACTGAATCGGCTCAAAGCCTCTTACCTTAACTTCTCTCGGCCGGTTTAGATTTCGTACTAGGTCTAGTTTTCTTTATTAATACATTAATTTCAGGATTTGATTCTAAATCACGTGTCAACTTTCTTTTTCTCGCAACTGCTTCATTATTTTTATTATCACCAAACAATAAATCCTATAAGTTATGNTGCTTCATTATTTTTAGTATCGCCAAACAATAAATCCTATAAGTTATACACGTATTAAATCTATGATTATTGAAATAATAAATTGTTTTATAATAATTACAGTCTTGCGAGGAGTATCTGAAGAATATTTTGTAGTTTTTCTTTTAACAATAATTGATGACTGGCTAATAATATGTCCTTCTGTTAATGTACTGAATCCAAGTAGAAGTGAATCTGGAGACTAGAAATAAAATAAAATTAGGAAAAAACTGTTAACCTTTTTAAGAGGTAAAATAATTACCGATTCTGTTGGGGATACAGCAATGTCTAAGAATTCATCATCTGAATCAGCTGTATATGATGTATTGCTCTCAGATAATGTTGACATTGATCTAGAATCATCTGAATGAGCAGTAGGAGAACCACTGTCCTGTGAATTAGGATCATCATCTTCAAGTGGATCTCGTCGTCTTACACGGAGTTTGTATTTTGCAAACTAAAAACCATAAATTACAATATTTATTTTCATTAATATTGAATTTCTAGAAAATTCTTAAATTTAATAGTAAATTTGATATCTAACATTGATCGTTCTTTTTAACTATTTATTATAACTATTAAATATTATTATTTATTATTCTCTTTAGCTATTTAACAATACATAATTAACAGTTTAGAGATGAATAAAAAATTTAATTTAATTTACTGTAATAAATAAACAGACTAAAGTAAATGATTTAATTTATGCTGGGATTAATTAATGTTAATATATTATTAATACAAACTTCACAGTTTAAGAATGCACAACAGTATGGAATCTTGCTTGACATAATTATTGTACAAATAATATACAATGTATAACTAATACAAATTTGTATAATTATATTATTTAAAATATCTTTTTAAGTTTTGTGTTTACATAAAATAATATATTTTTAAGGATTTAAAAAATTATTTTATGATTTAGTTTAAATAAATATTTGTTTATTTAAGGTATTAATAATAAAAATATCTATACAATTTAATTGTTATTGATATATTAGCCAAGGATAAATTAAAATAGTTACATGCGTTTATTGTATATCTTACTTTAGACATCACTACAACCATACATTTTGATGAATTTTCTTTTTCGATTAGACTGTTCATAATTTTTATAACACATTTCAATGGGCTATCGTTTATAGTTTTTGAGTTTCCCTTGATTAATCTATAAATAAAAAATAATTTGTCTCTCTCTAACTCCCTCTACATCCTATTTTCGTAAACCCCTCAAAATATGAGTCACCTGGAAGAATTTTCCGTTTTCTGCGCTTTAAATTTCGCGTTCTTCGACTGCAGTCTCGAAACTGGTACTGTTCAACAGAAATTATTGTTTCACATCTTTTGCGACCTCGATGAGGATTTTTCGGCACCCTAATTTTTTTTTAATTTTTAATATTGTAAATATTCATTAAGTAATATATTGAAATAGAATATAAACACATATAATGATCAGTATTAAATTTTAATTTGAAAACAACAATAATTTATGAATAATTAACCCAACCCGTATTACTGTAGTATTAATGTTAGTACGATTTAGTTAGTTAATTAGTAAGTGTACAACTAATAGTCTGGGTAAGCAATTTTCAATAATGTTTGATCTGATGTTGTATAAAGTGTCACATAAATATAAAATTGTGAATGATTATTATAACATTATTCATTTAATAATGACTGTAAATTCTAGAACTTAAATTATATTATTGTAGTTATTCGTAAAAGTTAAGTGTACAGTCCACTCCAACACGTCACCGTGTCTCATCCTAAGTAGGAACCCAATACAAATACAGGTTATAATGTTACAAAGATTTTAATATTTGTATTAAAAAAGCCCTTGAAAATGCCTTTGAAATGAATATTAAGATTATTTTTTACTTCTTTTTCTTGTAAAAATTTATTAACTTTATTAATATTGTAGTAAATTACAAAAAAAATAAGCTTGTTTTACCATTTTAACAATCAACGTTTTTTTTAATTATTTTAAATATATAAGGATTTAAAAGTTATTTAATTGTCTTACCTTTTTTAATTTCAATTGTTGGATTTAAGTTTGAGTTAGCAATACAAATATGAATTAAATCGAGCGATCTTGGTAAATTTTTTAATGACAAAGTGTTAAACATATGACTTAATTTGATTATTCCTGATGTTTGATCTATTATTCCGNTCTATTATTCCCTATTAATAAAAATGTACTATTTGGATTATGCATAATTTAAATCATTTTGTTTAAAATATATGTTAAAAAAATTTTTTTTCACACACCCCGGCCAGGACAGCAGTTTTTTTAAATAATATTAAAGGTTATTTTAATGGTGATCATTTACTCAACAGGTTATTCGTATCTAATCAAATCAGACGATTTNCAAATCAAAAGTCAAATCAGAAGATTGTTTTAAATTTGTTTTTGTTAAATGTTTTAGCTCAGATGCGAAGCTGAGAAGGTATTTTAAATCTATTATTATTAGGTATATTTGTTTTTTTAATATTTTGCCTCTTACTCAGAGGCGAATGTGCTTTAAGATTACTGGTAATTTTGTTTTAGAGTATATTTTTGAAGTGGAGCCCTAAATACGTCTGTTACCACTTAATAAAAAAATTCNATACGTCTGTTACCACTTATTAAAAAAATTGCAATTACACACTTTTAGATGGATGACTTACTTCGATTATTTCTATTTATGAAAATATAATTCCCTGTTAAAAAAAGGTACTGTTTAGATTATGCATAGTTTATTCATGAAAATCAAATAGTGTTTTATCTCACTATCGTAAATTTTGGAGATAATANGTTTAGATTATGCATAGTTTATTCATGAAAATCAAATAGTGATTTATCTCACTATCGTAAATTTTGGAGATAATAGAATTAGAAATAATGATGTTGAAGCCCCTCTATACGTCTGTTGCTACTTAGAAAAAAAATTGTACCCAAAAATTTTTATATCATTAACATAATTTGAAATTTGCTNAATTTTTATATCATTAAAATAATTTGAAATTTGCCGATTATAGACAAATTTTTTTTAATTGTCATATTATTTTTTTTAAACTTTCATTTGGTACAAGTTAGGAGGATACAGTTATTCTAGAACATTATCATAAATTAAAAAAAAAAAATTCTAAAAATTTTAAAGTTCTATGACTTTGATAGCAGATTATTTATAAAAAACAAGTTCTAGGATCATTTGTTTTTAACTTACAGTACATTGAATTAGTTTTATTTAAATATATAATAGAAATTGTTAGGAATGTTGGTACCATTTCAATAATTATATTGAAAACAATTTTCCTATCACATGCATTTAATATCCATATTTAATCAATAATTAATTGGGTTTCTAGAAAAAGTATCTAGATAATAAGTTTAGTCGTCTATAGTATCAAATTAAATTTATTTGAAATTGCGATACAAATAAAAAATTGCCGTTCTCAACGATTGTAATTTCTATTTTGATTAGTATAAAATTACAATTTTGTTGTAATCTTTATCATCGGTCTTATGTTAATTATGTGTATCTTTATCGGGCGGCTATTATCTACCTGTATGAACATTGTAAAATCCGAACGGGTCTGACCGTTACTGCCGGATGTGCCAGTGTATTACTTAAATAAAATCAAATGTACACGTTTTCAATAATATGTTATTATTTTAAGTTTAGATTAGTAGTCTTTATTTACACGGTCCTAAATCTCCTAGTTTCGTTTTTTTCTACCGACTAAAGAGTAATATACAAAGTGTTCACTAATGTTCCCATTGTTTAAAACAATTGACCCAACCCAATCAATCTATCACACCTAAAAATATTATAGTTAATTAAACCAAGTTCAGAATCAAAAAAGTTATCGGTTAACCATGTTTCAGTTAAAACAATGAAAGTACAATTTATAGATGATACATTACAGTTAAAGTTAAATAATTTTTTCCTTAAACCACGGCAGTTCTGATAGAATCCAGATATTGAGCCATTACATAGAGGTGTTGCTAAGAATGGTTAACTGCTTGTCGTTGACGTATTCTTCCGTTTTTTGAATGGTTGACAACAACTTTTAGCAATCCATCTTCATAATTTAAACGTAGTCAAGATTCACCATCTTTAGTTCTTTATTCAAGCTCCATATAACAGGAACGCAACAATTTACGTTGAAGTGGTGTTCTATCACTAACCATTCGAAAATTATCAGGAAATGTAGTACCTGAGTGCTTTGCAGAGTTGAACTCAGATAATAAGCATAAAGCATCTCCTTTACTATTTAAAATAATTTTTATAGGGCGGGTTGAATCTGCCCGGAGTTTGCCAAGGTGGACAAGTTATAAGTTCAGGGAACCAGCACTTGGAAGTGAAACAAGAATATTGTCAATTGTCAATTTGTCATGAGCTATTCGCTCAGTTACAACCGTCGACGTAGATTCAGGAATTCCGTATATAATCAAATTAGACTGACATTTTTCACGCGCAAATGTTTCTTGGATAACTTGTGACACTACAGATTGTGATGTATCAACTGAGCTTGAATTTTCCAAACTTGTAACTTTACTTTTCAGTGCATCAATTTCTTTACTAAGCCTAGTATTTTCCTTCTTCAATTCAGTCATTTGATTAGAAACCCAAAACGAGTCAGCATTGAAGTCTTTGTATTGCGAAGCCTGCAGTTCAGACATTGCCTTATTGGAAGATAATACTTCATCCTTTAAGTCCTTTAACAGAACCATCAAATCTTCATTTGAGATCATATTGGTTTTATTACTCATGTCAGCTCGATTGGACGATCCATTAACTGACCTCCCGGAGGAGATAGTTAGAGAAGACCTAGTAGTAACTCTTGAAATGTCTTTTTGAGGAGTATTTGGACTCATAATGATGTTCAATATAATATATTCCTTAAAAGTATAAAAACGCAACCAAAATCACAACCGGTAATGCTGATACAGCATACAATTGACAATCAATAACAGGAGCGTTTAAGTCACCATGAAAAAAAATACA
>NW_026099575.1:22058757-22063711 GCF_025091365.1 Daktulosphaira vitifoliae | reverse complement strand
TAATAAACTCGGTTAACGTTTGTCGGGGGCCCCGTCGCGTCGTTTTTAAGTCCGTCTCGAGCGCAGTCCGGATATCGATATTGTCGAACTCCTCGAGTAATTCGGACCTAAATTCCGTCCATGGCATATTGTTTAATTTAATCGCTCGCCACCAATCACCTGCCCTGTCGTTCAAAAACGGGACGACGATGTTTACCCACGCGGTTGGGTGTATACCGCCCTGACAGAGTAGATCCTCCGCTCTATCTAGAAACTCCCGTGGGTCCTCTTCGTTTCTCCCGTAATACTCAGGTAAGCAGGCGCGTACGTTGCGTAGGTCGTGGTAGGGTACCNTAGGTCTTGGTAGGGTACCACCAATACCGACCGCGAGCTACGGGTAGGCAACAAATCATTAAAGGACCGACGACCGTCGGTTGTGTTGAATTGCCCCTCCCGCGGTTGGCGCGTAAACTAAAAATCGGTCGGCTCGTTCTCATATGTATGAGTGCGCTGATAATGTTCGTCCTGCTAACCCCTGCTACACATCCGTGGTAGCGACGCTTGTACGTACGACCGTCTCATGTTGCGGGCTTGTTGTGCTTCGATGTCCGCGAGGCGCTCGTTTAGTGTTGCGTCGGGTCCGTCGCTCCCGATGGACCGAATGTAACGCGATGCGCTTCCGATCGTCGACTATCATTTCGGTCAACGTTAACTTGTCGAATAGTCGGTTGTACAGCAACATGTGGGGACGGCGGCATATTTTGACTGATTCGCTCAAGCATGTTGGAATTCTGTCGCCGTTCCATTGACATACACGACAGCGACCTTTCTAGTTCAGTCGTCCGTGCCTCGATCCGCGCGTTATTCGAAATATAGCGAATATTCTGTTGGATCGCCCCGACTTGTTCTGCCGCGTACGCTATCGAGCGAGCAACGTATACGTTTCATTTCCCCCGGTTGGTCGACATCAGATTCGTCTTCTGATGTGTGTAGCGCGAGGTTCACCGGATGTTTCTCCGGTAAAGGCGCTACGACGGGCCGCTGATTGCTCGCGTCGATTTCTTCTTCGCTGACACCGTCCGTGGTGTAGTCGAAAACCCCCACTTCGGGTTCGCGGACCGGAATTTCGCTATCGATCTGCGTACGGAGTAGTAAAATTTCGGTAGCTGAGTTCCTACTCTTCGCTAAGTAGGTTGTCTTCTAGCACAATTGGCATGTTGGGTTTCGTCGCGTAGCGTGGCAGTTGTCCGAAAGCGCATAATAATCAAAAGTAGCTACGTTAATAGCGGAGATGAACAATATTTCCGTGTACGGTCGAATTTGCTACTGCTGCAGAAAACAAGTGTTATTATTATTGCTATTATTGATGTCGTAAAGTACCCGCGATAAGATGGTACGGGGCCGCCGTTTATGATATGGCACCGAGTGAACAATAATAATAACGGTTACCTGGGAATCGACCGCTTTGACAAGGTCAGACGTAAATATACTATTTTTATCTACCAATTAGACTGTAACAATCGGCCGGAAATTAACTTTCTGTCGATATCAATGAGGTCTTTATAACAAACTGTAACCAACACTTTTCAACGACAATAGTTACAGCGGACTGTATTAGATAAACTACTCTAACTTTATTTTTATAAAAAAATTTCCAGAGACCAAGTCAAATCTAATCCCGCTAACACGTAACTGTGAATAACCCAGGTAAAAATTCACTGCTGTCATCAGTGAAATTCGTTCAAATGACTATATGAACAATAAAAATTTGTAAGGGAGACTTCACCGTTCCAAGTTAAAACTAAAATCTAATATACAGTAGAACCTCATTAATCCGGACAGCTGTCTAGTATTACGCAGTTTATGCCGTAGACTAAAATAAACATAAAAGCAAGTTCCTCGAATTTCCCATAAGTACATATATTCTTATCTACCGTCATTAAAGTTATCATAAACTAATATCGTGTTGCAATACTTATATATTGTATATCAGACATAGTAATTGGTATAATATAATATTCTTAAATCTATAATACGAACATGTTTTTTGGTTATTTTGTTTAATCCGGACTTTCATTAAATCAGACAACCTAGAGCCCTTATTGGTTCGGATTAATGAAATTCTACTGTAATTAGAAATAAAACTGAATCGGCTCAAAGCCTCTTACCTTAACTTCTCTCGTCCGGTTTAGATTTCGTACTAGGTCTAGTTTTCTTAAATAATACATTCATTTCAGGATTTGATTCTAAATCACGTGTCAACTTTCTTTTTCTCGCAACTGCTTCATTATTTTTAGTATCGCCAAACAATAAATCCTATAAGTTATACACGTATTAAATCTATGATTATTGAAATAATAAATTGTTTTATAATAATTACAGTCTTGCGAGGAGTATCTGAAGAATATTTTGTAGTTTTTCTTTTAACAATAATTGATGACTGGCTAATAATATGTCCTTCTGTTAATGTACTGAATCCAAGTAGAAGTGAATCTGAAGACTAGAAATAAAATAAAATTAGGAAAAAAACTGTTAACCTTTTTAAAAGGTAAAATAATTACCGATCCTGTTGGGGATACAGCAATGTCTAAGAATTCATCATCTGAATCATCTGTACATGATGTATTGCTCTCAGATAATGTTGACACTGATCTGGAATCATCTGAATGAGCAGTAAGAGAACCACTGTCCTGAGAATTAGGATCACGATCTTCAAGTGGATATGATCGTCTTACACGGCGTTTGTATTTTGCAAACTAAAAACCATAAATTACAATATTTATTTTCATTAATATTGAATTTCTAGAAAATTATTAAATTTAATAGTAAATTTGATATCTAACATTGATCGTTCTTTTTAACTATAGCTATTTAACAATACATAATTAACAGTTTAGAGATGAATAAAAAATTTAATTAAATTTACTGTAATAAATAAACAGACTAAAGTTAATGATTTAATTTATGCTGGGATTAATTAATGTTAATATATTATTAATACAAACTTCACAGTTTAAGAATGCACAACAGTATGGAATCTTGCTTGACATAATTATTGTACAAATAATATACAATGTATAACTAATACAAATTTGTATAATTATATTATTTAAAATATCTTTTTAAGTTTTGTGTTTACATAAAATAATATATTTTTAAGGATTTAAAAAATTATTTTATGATTTAGTTTAAATAAATATTTGTTTATTTAAGGTATTAATAATAAAAATATCTATACAATTTAATTGTTATTGATATATTAGCCAAGGTAAAAATTAAAATAGTTACATGCGTTTATTGTATATCTTACTTTAGACATCACTACAACCATACATTTTGATGAATTTTCTTTTTCGATTAGACTGTTCATAATTTTTATAACACATTTCAATGGGCTATCGTTTATAGTTTTTGAGTTTCCCTTGATTAATCTATAAATAAAAAATAATTTGTCTCTCTCTAACTCCCTCTACATCCTATTTTCGTAAACCCCTCAAAATATGAGTCACCTGGAAGAATTTTCCGTTTTCTGCGCTTTAAATTTCGCGTTCTTCGACTGCAGTCTCGAAACTGGTACTGTTCAACAGAAATTATTTTTTCACATCTTTTGCGACCTCGATGAGAATTTTTCGGCACCCTAATTTTTTTTTAATTTTTAATATTGTAAATATTCATTAAGTAATATATTGAAATAGAATATAAACACATATAATGATCAGTATTAAATTTTAATTTGAAAACAACAATAATTTATGAATAATTAACCCAACCCGTATTACTGTAGTATTAATGTTAGTACGATTTAGTTAGTTAATTAGTAAGTGTACAACTAATAGTCTGGGTAAGCAATTTTCAATAATGTTTGATCTGATGTTGTATAAAGTGTCACATAAATATAAAATTGTGAATGATTATTATAACATTATTCATTTAATAATGACTGTAAATTCTAGAACTTAAATTATATTATTGTAATTATTCGTAAAAGTTAAGTGTACAGTCCACTCCAACACGTCACCGTGTCTCATCCTAAGTAGGAACCCAATACAAATATAGGTTATAATGTTACAAAGATTTTAATATTTGTATTAAAAAAGCCCTTGAAAATGGCTTTGAAATGAATATTAAGATTATTTTTTACTTCTCTTTCTTGTAAAAATTTATTCACTTTATTAATATTGTAGTAAATTACAAAAAAAATAAGCTTGTTTTACCATTTTAACAATCAACGTTTTTTTTTAATTATTTTAAATATATAAGGATTTAAAAGTTATTTAATTGTCTTACCTTTTTTAATTTCAATTGTTGGATTTAAGTTTGAGTTAGCAATACAAATATGAATTAAATCGAGCGATCTTGGTAAATTTTTTAATGACAAAGTGTTAAACATATGACTTAATTTGATTATTCCTGATGTTGGATCTATTATTCCCTATTAATAAAAATGTACTATTTGGATTATGCATAATTTAAATCATTTTGTTTAAAATATATGTTAAAAAATTTTTTTTCACACACCCCGGCCAGGACAGCAGTTTTTTTAAATAATGTTAAAGGTTATTTTAATGGTGATCATTTACTCAACAGGTTATTCGTATCTAATCAAATCAGAAGATTGTTTTAAATTTGTTTTTGTTAAATGTTTTAGCTTCGATGCGAAGCTGAGAAGGTATTTTAATTTATTATTATTAGGTATATTTGTTTTTTTAATATTTTGCCTCTTACTCAGAGGCGAATGTGCTTTAAGATTACTGATAATTTTGTTTTAGAGTATATTTTTGAAGTTGAGCCCTAAATACGTCTGTTACCACTTATTAAAAAAATTGCAATTACACACTTTTAGATGGATGACTTACTTCGATTATTTCTATTTATGAAAATATAATTCCCTGTTAAAAAAAGGTACTGTTTAGATTATGCATAGTTTATTCATGAAAATCAAATAGTGATTTATCTCACTATCGTAAATTTTGGA
>NW_026099575.1:22040709-22058700 GCF_025091365.1 Daktulosphaira vitifoliae | reverse complement strand
ATAAGTTAAGATTTTCAACAGAGAAAATTAAGAAAAATAAATAATAGTCAAATTTAAATCAATATTAATAAAATAAAAAACACATGTTTTATCGAATTTGTAATTAAAACTAAAAGTTTCATTTAAATCAAATAGCAATCGCCTTTTAGTAATAACTGGTTCTTATCTTAATTTGCGCTAACGGTGTTAGCCGTACATCAATAATCGTGACTATTACTTGAATATCAGCAAACTAGACAGTTATTATTAAATATTTAATATTTCCGAGAGGATATATAGCGCTATCTTTACATGTATAAATTAACAAAAAATCGGTTGCCAATTGTCTGAATGTCGTGGCCTATCTATGTGTATTTAATCTATGCTTGTTTTTATAACGCCAGATGACGAAAGTGTCCTTTGTGTATTCTTTTGGAACACTTAGTTTGTTATAATACAAAACGTGTGAATGCGTTATGACAGTCTAGTCTCAAGGCCATAAACNAAAAAATTGCCGTTCTCAACGATTGTAATTTCTATTTTGATTAGTATAAAATTACAATTTTGTTGTAATCTTTATCATCGGTCTTATGTTAATTATGTGTATCTTTATCGGGCGGCTATTATCTATCTGTGTGAACATTGTAAAATCCGAACGGGTCTGACCGTTACTACCGGACGTGCCAANGACCGTTACTGCCGGACGTGCCAATGTATTACTTAAATATAATCAAATGTACACGTTTTCAATAATATGTTATTATTTTAAGTTTAGATTAGTAGTCTTTATTTACACGGTCCTAAATCTCCTAGTTTCGTTTTTTTCTACCGACTAAAGAGTAATATACAAAGTGTTCACTAATGTTTATAATGTTCCCATTGTTTAAAACAATTGACCCAACCCAACCCAACCCAATCAATCTATCAATTATAAACATTAGCTGCTAATAACTAAAAATTAATGATAAGCATTATGCTACGAGCTGTTTTTACGAAATAGCAATAGCTGCTACTTTTTACTGCTATTTTAAAATAGCAATAGCATTAGCAGATGTTAAAAAAAAAATAGCAGTTTACCATCACTAATGGTCAGTCAAAATAAAAATTTGTTTATATATATATAATATTGATGACACGCACATGTGTACGGGTACGATAACCAAAAATAAATTTATACAGGAATAGTATTGCCGGCGTGTGATGAGCGAGGAGTGGAGTGGGGTGAATGCGTTATGACAGTCTAGTACGCTGGCCCTATATAATTTATAGACCACTAAAAAGGCAGTTAGCGGTTTCGTGACCAAATAAATATTGACTTTCAACTAACAACGATAACAAGCATTTATTTTTATTTAATATTATTTAAAATATAACCTGACTGGATCTCTAGAGGTGTTAGTGGTATCCAAGTTAGGTGAACGACGACGGCGAGTGTACACAACCCGAAATAATAATAATAAGTAAAACAATAATAGTATTTATTTTAGTAATCACAATAATACTGTACGAGTTAAGTTAACAGATCTATAAAGGTAAGTTGCCGCGAGCCTAGTAGAATGTCGACTATCTTTATGTTTTAAAGAAATTCAAGTGTAATCGGTTTGTTTACATCCGCACTCATAGTTGAGCTGTAGGGACGTTTGTGCTAATATAGTTGTTAATTGTTAATGTTGGTGAAGGACAAATTATCTGTTCGTAACAGATCAAATTAAATTAAAAATATTAGGAAGGAGGTTTATGTTTTTATTCCACCCTTTTACCATAAATTATCTACGCCTCGTGTATACTTTAATTTTCAGAAACTGCTTACAATCGGCCATACACTCCAATAAATGTTGTTTAACTTTTAAATTTAAATTAAAAAAATATTATTTTGAACAAAGTTTCAAACTTCATAAATTTATAAAAATTCTAAATAAAATTTGTATAAAATTTTACTATAATATTATTAAATAGCTTTAGGGTATTATATTAGAATTAGCAGATTAATTGATTTATCATTGCCCTTTAAATTTATCCTAAAATAATAATCTTGAAAATTTTTTTTTTTTAGTAGTGATTAAATATTTTTTAGGTTCACCCCTATCCCTTTCTTAACTTTATTTCTTTTTAATGACAAAATATATTGAACTAGTTTTTAAAAAAGAAAATAATCTTATTAAGAAAATGACCGGTCCATAACAACTTTTAGACTAGTAATTCGAAAATTAGCAAGTTTTTATAGCTGACAAGTGAAAGTGTGTAGTCGTTAAATAAAGTTAAATAATAACAATTATCACACCTGATTCATTAATACACTAGAGCAATAAATTGAAAACTACATAACAAATTGGCAACAAATTCATTGATTATTTTTAAATCGATGGACAGCTATTTTAAAAAATTAATACTAAAGTCAATCGAGTCAAGTAGTAAGAGCGACAAACACAAATAACCGGCCGAACAAAGTATCATAAAGGTATAGTACAGTTAACACAATGTATGAGAGAACGCAATTTGACGGGCAAATGGTTAGATAGAATGATCCTGTCTTGTTCAATAGTCACTCAGTTGCGTAGTCTGCAGTATAACAATAAGTTCTTAAGCAAACTGGCAACGTTGCTTTGAGAGTCTGCAGGGACAGTGCGTTAAAAACGTTCATAATGCTTATGAACACCACGTTGCCAGATTACTTATTTATCGCTTTTATTACTTGTGGCTCGATTGACTTCAGTATTAATTTTCCTAAATGTCTGTCCATCGAATTGATATTAATCAATGAATTTATCGCCGTTTAAAAATATTTTGTGCATCTACTGAAAACGGTTGTTGGAATTTGTCCCTCACATAAACTAAATTGATTATTAATAGACCATTCTGCTATTCGTTCTTTATCGCCCATTAGTATTGAAAATACATTACATTTATAAAATGTATATTATGACGGGTTTCACAATTCTTATTACAAATACAAATACAAGTACAAATTATTCAAGCATCACTTTAATTACATTAAAGTTATTATTTTTTGTTCTTTTTTTTGCAATAATGTTAGTTATATTTGATATAGAAGTTCAAAATTTTCTTATTACATTTTATTTAAAACTAAAAATATGTTGTAATTTATATTAATTAAATCGGTTACGCACTATAATATTTTTTAATTTAAAATTTAAGAATATACGTAATTATATAAATATACAAAATTGTAAACTTAATAAATGTATAAAACTGTTACATAACAATTGCATGAAATATTATTAAAATTATTTTTTAAATGTAATTTAATTAGCTTTATAAAGTGATTGATTTATCATTGACCACTAAATTTCTCCTAAGTTATAATTTTAGAAATATTTTTTTGGCTTTGTTGAGTACTATTTATCTCTCAATTTATAAATGGTTAAATACTTTTTAGTTCGTCCTTTATCACTTATAAGGGTACACTTTATTTTTTTTGATGGCAACATACATTTTTAACTTACTTAAAAAATAGAAAATATTTTAATTTAAATAATGACTGGTCGATAATTACAATTGGACCAGTACTTCGAAAATTATTAGTATTTTAATACTCAGTCAGATGGAAATGCGCGGTTGTAAAACGTCTAATGAAAAAAATTGTCATTAATATATTAGAGCACTAAATTAAAATTTACATATCTAATTGGCAACAAATTCATCGATTATTTAATTAATTCGATGGAAAGATATTTGACAAAATGAATACAGTAGTCAATCAAGGCAAGTAGTAAGAGCGATAAATTCAAATAATCGGATGAGTAAAATTTAAGTGTTAATAATGTGTAGTACAATGAATATCATATATTGCATAAGAGAACGTGACTTGGCGGCCGAATGGCAAGATAGAATCTTACTCATCAAACTGACAACGTTGCTTCATAAGTCTGTGTTATTACAAAGGGGAGAGCGTTAAAATAGTTCTTTACGCTTAACAATACCACGTTGCCAGTTTGCTCATTGATTTTTCTTTTATTTTTATTTGTCGTTCTTACTAATAGGTTTGATCCGACTTCAGCATATAATTTCTCAAATATCTGTCCATCGAATTGAAAATAATCAATGAATTTGTCGCCGTTTTTAAGATATTATAGTAGAACACAGATGGGCCGGTATAATAGCACAACTTATTTGAACCCTATACTCGGTAATGACTATATATATTTATACAAGATTAGCCGAACAAAACTGCCGGACATAGTGCAACCGCCACAAATGAACTATTATAACTTCAGTACTCTTATGTATTATTTTATTATTTCCATGTGTACATATCTTAAGTACTCATAAAGTATAATCAATTTTATTTTTTTATTTACTTTGTGACAAATAAATACAAATTTTATATTTGCTCAACTATATGAAATACATTATTATCGATTAAGAATAAGACACTTGTTTTCTTGAAATCTATTGACAAATTTTTAATTTTCATAAAATAAATAATATTGTTATTGTAATGTTTATTTAATTAAATAATATTTACTTTTACAAAAACACTCCAAAAGTACAAATAATATATATAAAAAAAAAATTTGTATTAAAGGATTGGCCCCCTTTAAATAATTTTTAAATAGATAAGACGG
Organism: Daktulosphaira vitifoliae; assembly: GCF_025091365.1. NCBI lineage: Eukaryota > Metazoa > Arthropoda > Insecta > Hemiptera > Phylloxeridae > Daktulosphaira > Daktulosphaira vitifoliae. The sequence continues at coordinate 22,054,135 of NW_026099575.1, read as the reverse complement.
AGTGAGATAACAAATTAGGCATTTTTCAAAATCAATCAGTTATAGTAGCACATCCTAGCTAACATAATCGTATTACGATACACTCAATTACTCGATCGTATGTTGATAATATTAAATATTAAACTCAACCTAGAAATTTTGTAGGTTTTGCTTATTACTATTAAAATGCGCTTCTAATTATTTATGGGAGCCTATTGTCTAAGCACTTTAAATTTGCAGAGGGCTGTTTAAAATTGTTTATACACTCCAATCTTTTTAAAATTAAGTATTAAAAATTTTTTAGGTTGTGAAATTTATAAATATATAAAACTGTTGATTAAAAATTACGTGAAATATTACAAAAAAATATCATTGACCATTAAATTTCTCTAATTTGAGGAAATGAATACTGAAGTCAATAGAGCGAAGTAATAAGAGCGACTTATTAAAATAATCGGATGAACAAAATTGAAGTGTCAATAATGTGTAGTATAATGATTACACTGCATGGGAGAACGTATCTCGGTGCCCAAACTCAGTTGTGTTTTGCGTCCCGTGGGTTAGAAATAAGTTTATAAGCAAATTGCAACGTTGCTGTCTTAAGTCTGAATAATTAAAAGGGACAGATCATTGAAATAATTCTTAAACCTTATGAATTCCACACGTTGCCAGTTTTCCTATTAACTCATTTATAACTTGAATTTGTTGCCGTTTGGAAAATATTTGTTCCGTCTGCTGAAAACAGTTGTTTAAATTTGTCGCTCAAATATACTAAAATGTTTTCTATTAATAGACCGTCCGGTCGCGCTATTTTTCTATTACTTATTTATTGCCTATTAGTATTGTAAATATATTGCATTTATAAAATGTAAGTTGTTTATTATGTCCGCTTAGTCAATCATTAATACAAATTATTCAAGCACTACTTTACTGTATTAAAGTTATTCTTTTTTGTTCATTCTTTAGCAAAAATGTTTGTTCTATTTTATTTATTTTAATACATAAATAAAACTAAATAATTTTATTATTTAGTTTAAAATTTTTTTTGACATTTTATTTGAGATTATATATATATATATATATATTATAATTTAATTGGTTATGCACTGCAAAAACTTTTAATTTAAAAATTAAAAATATAAATAATTGTTTTCAATATTGTGAACTTAATAAATGTATAAAACTGTTGTTACATATAAATTGCTTGAAATATTACTGGAAATATTTATTATATGTATATATATATATATATATATATATATAAAAGTTCGTAGTTTAAAAACGTTGGTGTTTATAAATAGTCACGCCGACTATTTATAAACTAAGTTTTTTATTTTATTTATTAATATTATCAGAGCTGTGAATTATATACATTTAAACATATTGTTAAGTTAATTTGAACACACCATTAGTCAGTACATTGATTTGAAAACTGATTAGTGATTTCCCGATGTCTCAGTTTTGGATGTGATTACATGGGTTAATTCCTCTCAGAAAATAAAAAATATTACTACGTTACTATACAATCTGAAGCTGCAGAAGCTTAGAACCCTTCAAAATGTATAAAAGCATATAATTCATAGCCCTGAATGTTATATATTTATTTACTGCTTATAAACATATATTTTTAGGGGTGCCTTGTAAAACTGACACGGAATAAATGTATATGACACAATATTTCAAGACTGAAAATTGACGTAGAGCTGTTTATTCTCACTAATAAACAAGTATAGCCCACTAAAATGAAAAACAAGAATAATGCACAAAATGTTATTAATTAACCAGTTACCAATATCGTATTTGTTTGACGACGAGCGGGAAAAAATAAGCGATATTTGAACAATGCATATCAAAAGATGTCGCGAAGATGACCAACATATATTCAAACCATATGTAGTCTGTATAAGTGTTAAGTAAGTAAGGAAACGGGTTTCTATTGTTCTCATGGATTTAACAATTGACCTGTTTCTTGACTTACTGAACATTGTGGATAGTAAATATACCACAAATTTCGTTTAGTCAGTGATATATTTGCGGTGGGTTGGGTTTATCGTTACCGCCAAATATGAATAAGGTCAGTTTTTCGTTTTCGCCAAACCGATAGTTTATACCTGTATATGTCAGTTTGTTGTTTACATCCGGTTTTTGTTATTGTTTACGGCATAGAAGAGCTAAAGCCAAGAATTCCGTAAACAACAACAAAAACCGGATGTAAACAACAAACTGACATACAACAGATAAACAACATCGATGTTATCAGTTATCAACTGATATAAAAACCCACAGTTTAGTTAAAACCACGAGCCTGTAACTATCGCTCTGAAGATGGACTCTGCAACGAGTTTGGAACCATCATATCATTACTACAAACATAGATACATCCGTAAACATTACAAGCAGTATATATATATAGTCTTATATACACAGAATTAAGTGCGAGTAGTTGAAGTGGAGAAATGCGTCTGGTGTGTTATGCGATAAAAGAATTCCAATGAGGTTGAAAGGTAAGTTTTATAGGACTGCAGCGAGACCAGCTATGAAGTATGGTTCACAAGTTTTTGTGGTTGACAAGAAAGTAGAGCAAAGAATGAATGTAGCAGAGATGTGAATGCTTAGATGGATGAGTGGAGTGACTAGAGAAGATAGGATAAGGAACGAACATATAAAAGGGAGTATAGGTGTAACGTCATCGTGTATAAGATGAGAAAATATAGACTAAGATGGTTTGGTCATGTTACGAGGAGAGAGGAATCATATATATATGTAACTTAATTCGTTTATTAGATATAAACATTTAAAGTTTAAAATTTTTTTGTTAATATACATGTATAATACACTAGGAATGTATTTTTATACAGGTAGCTAATTGTTTTTTTATGACATTGCTGTCACAGTCACGGATTGTTTATTATCAATTATGACTATCAATAGATATACGTTCTGTATTGTCAGTAGTGTATTTATTAACTCATAACAATGTGCCTTACTACCATTGATAATAACAATGCTGTGTACCTGCTAATATCGATGTCATAAAAAACCAATTAGCTACCTGTATTTGTAATCTCTTGTGTATTATATATGTATATTAACTCAAAAATTTGAAACTTTAAATGTTTATATCTAATAAACAAATAAAGTTATATTAAAAATTCAAATGCCATTTATTATTAAATTAAAAACTCAAACATTTTATTAAATTCAAATTATGTGTTCTCATTTAAAAAAACTCAAGTTAATGTTTTTTTAACCTTGAAGGGATGAAAAATATCATGTTTTTACTACATATTATTGTAGTGTTTTTTGAATCAAACAATATATTCCTTACCAAAAATTTTAAATTTTCAATAGTTACTGAGTAAACGAGTGTCTTATCCTTAATGAATCACCTGTATATACCTATTTCATGATAATCCTCCTTCAAATTCTAAATAAATTGCAATAAATTCTATTTAATATGAATTGAAAACGGTCCAATTTAGTTTTCATAAATTAAAAAAACAATTTTTGCTGCCTCTGTACGCACGCTTGTATTTTGGATGTGTCCAAGTAAAATATTTTTTTCGTCACATTTAAAACAAATTTTTGCAAAATAATTTTGTGAATAATGGTGTTGACATAAGTGGCTTGAAATAAGTGGAAGAAGACACTCCATTTTTATTGTCTCTCATGACGCATCGTCACCGTTAAAAACACCAATATAAATCGACAAGTTTAAATGCATAGTGTACTTTACAATGCACTTTTTTTAAAAATGAATGAATCAAAAAATTTTTTTTAGATATAAATACTTAAAGTAATTCTCTTTTGTTAAGTATAATTTTTTTTTAATCTGTTTCTTTACCTTCACAGGGGAATATTCAAAATAGAAACTTTTGTACACAATTTTAATTTTCAATTTAACTTTTGATAATGTCTCGGATATACTCCAACTTTCAATCATATGTTATGTACTATAAGTTAAAAATAAAATTTGTCACTTAATCTTTTATGAGCAAGTAGCCGTTTAAATTGAACAAAAAATTTCTATGTAAAAAACACTGTCTTTCGTGTTGTTATTTTGGTACTGATAACTATTTTGATATTAGACGAATTAAAATAAAAAATTGGTCAATGATTAGTCCCGATGAATTATCTACAATATATCTAAAGGTTTCCAAAAGTTAGACATAAAATATTATATAAAATTTGTCATAACCGTTTTACATTATTATCTAAGTAAATAATCTTAATATTAGTAATCATTTCTTTGTAAATCATGGTGCTTAAAAAGCTACTACAACTGAAATATTTAGAATTTTATTCTGTAGTTATATCTTACAGTATTCTATAATATAATAATATTCAGAAATATTGCGAGCCTAGTCTTGATTTTGTTCTCTAATGTGATGTTGAATTTCATTTTAACCTAGATTTTATTTTTATATGTAAATATTTGTTTTTTACTAATTAGTAATAATCTTAAAAATTAGAGGTGATAGAAAAAATCTAATTGCATATTTGAAATCAGCACGAAAATTGGTACAAAAAAAGTATAATTTTGTCACTGATGAAAATTCCTTGTAGATTATTTTCTGTTTTGCAACAAGACTTTAAATTTTTGTAGACGTTTGCCATAGAAGTAACAAACTAAATAACTACTTTATAACTTTTTACAATTTCTAGGTAAAATTTACAATATTAAATTATTGAATATTAATATCATATTAAATGTAATTACTATAGTGTTTATGTATAAATCATAAAACTTGTAGNTTTTTACAATTTCTAGGTAAAATTTACAATATTAAATTATTGAATATTAATATCATATTAAATGTAATTACTATAGTGTTTATTTATGTATAAATCATAAAACTTGTAGTCAGGATACAAATAAGAAAAGAGGATTTTTTGTCGCTTTTGGAATTATTTAATAATTCCTTTTAAACATTAAATACAAAAGATTTGCATTGAAGCGATTTTAATGACTGTTAAATATCATCTATACTTGTCCCAAGTATGTCACAATTCTACAAGTTTAATTACAATAATTAAAACTATAAATTACTAAGTATTTATTCATATATTATACTCATAAATTAAAGAACTACAAATCAAGACTCTATAATTGCACTAGTGAAGTTCATTGTAATTTCTTTATGTGATTCTCTAACTAATTATTATTTTTTTTTAATAACAACTAGTTTTAAAGATAAAGTAGTACAGTCAAAACTAAAATTTAATTAACTAAAAAACAAATAAAAAAAATTTTTGTTATCAAAAATAATTTTATTTCTATTCCGTTTTAAAGTCAATTTTCAGCCTTTCTTAGCACCACCGACCATTAAAACCTATTTTAACCAAAAAAAAAAAAAAAAATGATTAAGAAGTAAAAGAAATTTAATAAACCACTTTAAACTGAGTTATATTGAAAAAATTTAATATGTAGACATAAAACTTAAAATTTATAATATATATTTACATCTAACTACCAATACTATGATGGATCAAGGTAAATACAATAATATTTTAGGGCAATAAAATGTATTAAATAGAATTTATTTCTGATTAAAATAGTAATACAAAAAAATAACATTCTGTTAATGAAGTAACTGAATTTAATAAAGTTCAGCCATCATAAGTACAACGGTTGCTGACCATCCAGTAAAAGGTCTAGTTCCAATACCTTTGTGAACTAATTTACGTTTTTGCTTTCCATTATTCTCTTTATTTACTTCCCAAACTTCTTCTAAATTATCACTATACCTTTCCCACACATAGCCTGTCCGTTTCCATTCTTGGAAAATACAATTTACTACATCATTCTTTAACTTATTGTATAATTCACGACATCTTAAACGTGTTTCTTTATCTATATCAATGGAATCATCTAAATCAAAAATATTACTATTTTCTCCCATGTAATAATTAAGAGAGCCAAGTGTTAAGAAATTAATATTAATCCAAACTTGGCCCCTCCAATATGGTGGGTCATGTTCTGTATTGTATTTGTTATACATGTTAGATCTTTTACTTAATGATCTTAAACCACAACTCTCTGTTAGTAAATCACTTTCAATTAGATCTAAAATTGCATTTAGTTTTTTCTTTGATGGAACAATTCTCATTAATAGTGGAAATAAGCTGTTATAGCCAGGGTGTTTATCTACATACATCCATTTAGGTTCCTCTAATACAAATCTCTTAAATTCAAAGGTTCCATGTTTTGTTTGTGTCCGTCTTAATTCGACTTTATCAGTGTGTAACCCATAGTCTGCATAAATTGAACTACTGTCAGCCCAATGTAAACGATCTAAATTAGAAACTAATATTTGGTAAAATTCTCTATAGTTTTCAATGGCTTCTAGATCTTCTTTATTTTCTAAATTTAAATATGTTCCTAATCTGTACATTATACGTGTTGCACGTGACATCCAACAAAACAAATCTAAATGTCTTTCAAATTCTAGAAATTTTAATTTTTTATCATTTGAAAATTTAGAATTTTCTGGGTTTGATGATCTAGGGTAATCATCCATACCACTTGTTAAAGTTTTTGGATTTAATTCATATGGTGAATTTGTATCACGCCCATACCATTTATAACCTAAAAATTCATTATTTGAATACTTATGAGCTCCTTGAGTGTCATTAAAATAAGAATACCATGCACGTAACCGTGGCCACATTCTATTCAATACTTCTCTGTGTTTTAGATAATTTTCTTCTCTAAATCGACCTCTATCTTCTAATTTATCCAAAATAGACTCTATTGTTAAAAGAAGAGCTGGTGGATTTGCAGCTGTTGAGCTTTGTACAATGAACTCACTAGGCACTCTTGCTCTTGCTTCAGATCCTAATATCTAAAAATGAAATAATAACATACACATCAGTACTTTTATTTGAATAACAAGCAATTTCATTTTATTTATACCTGTTCTCTTGGTATCCAACCACGACAATTCATTGTATCAAGCCAATGACTAACTATATCTAGCTCTAAATCTGTACTCCATTTAGATAACAATAACCCATGGAAACCATCATCCCACAAAAACCCCCGAGGAAACTGAGATCTACTAGGAACAGATGTTAATAATGGTGATTTCCAATAACGTAGAATTGCAGAATCATCATTTGATTTAGACAATTCTTCATCTTTGACTAAACTGTTACCATAAAAATAACCAATACTACCAGCCATTTGACTAAATGTTGAACGAGCAAATAGAATATACTCTTGAGGATAATTTTCCAATTTAAAAACACGATTAAATTTTTCATAAAATTTCATACTATACAATGAAGCTATTTCTGTAAATTTCTTTCCAGTTAAAAATGGATTTAAGTTGTGATTTTGTTGATAAACAATATCAAAACTACCAGTTTGAGAATATAACGTTATTTGAATAGCCACCAAATTCTTCATATCATTTGATTCATTTTTTTCAGTTAATACTACCTGATGTACTTGATTATATTTTTGATTTTCAACTGCCATTAAGCCTTGTATAAGACATTTTTTTAAATCAGCCATAGAATTACATTGTGTTCGACCAACGCTTAGATGAATGGAAGATTTTAAATCATTTATGTTTTCATTATCAAATATGACAGACATTTTAAAATCTCCTAAACTAGGAGTTCGACCATTTATTTTAGCTAAAACATGTCCTGATAATAGTTTTTTTAATTGTAATTCGTAATCATCAGTACTTAGTGATTTTGCATTTTCATCTCCTGGATCAATTATAGTATACCATATAAATGATATAGCATCCTATATATATATATAAATACCATGAATAAATAATGAATAAATGTTAATAGATTTCACTTAAAAATTACTCTTACATTATTAAATTTTTTTTTTTCATAATTAACTCTTACTGTCCAGTCTTTTTTATTATTATGATCGGGTCTTAGAAATGTTGTATTTATTCTAAATTTGACTTCACCAGAAATTTCATTTAATTCTTCTATAACTTGTAAACCATAATTACAAGTATCATGTTCAATATATCCATATTTTATGTCACCTCTATTTTCACAATCGTATCGAATTACATTAGGACCTTTACTCAACAATTCATCACTGTTATACCACATTAATCCTGCATTCACAGATCCTAAATCTTTAGGTTCTTTGGTTCTAAGGCCTAAATATTGACCAGGTCTAAAGGTTCCCCATAGCACTGGATCTGAATCTTTTTTTGTAACCTACAAATATATTGATTATAAATAAACCTTGATTATATGTTGAAAAACGAAAAATGTGCATACTTTTGGTCCTCGAAATGGAGAATTTACCGCATAATGAGTGTCTAAGTAACCTCGGTAACATAATGAACAAATAATAGCTATAAGAGATGCAGTTAAAACAGCTGGAATTAAGGGACGACGATTAGAAGATGAATCAAATTCAGCTTGTGATTTTCTTGATTGTCTGTGATCAGATGGCTGGAATCGAACATTTGCTCCAATGCCACCTTTATTTTTTTTTGTAGTCTTAAAACAAAAATTTAAATTTAAATGTTTAAAAAACAAGAAATATATACAATAAAATAATAATTAACTTCAATATGATTCTTAAGTAAATTACCATAGTAAACGTTAGTAAGAGTTTAATAGATAGGTTATTTTACATACATTAAAACCAACAAAATTTGTACACATATAACACATTATCTATAGCTAACAATAATATTCATAAAAAAAAAACTAGGTCATTTTATTTAATCAGAAAAAAAAAAATTGATTTAATATTTTATTTTATTAATACAAGCTCTTAATAAGTATTAATACAAACTTCATGTGAAATCATTAAAACTGTATTTTCAGCTATTATTTACCTTAGTGATAACAGTTATCCTTAACGTTAACCGGTTGATTACATTTCAAAATGATAAAGTTAATCGGTTTATATACCATGGTATTTCATTAATTTTTCATGTCTTTAATCCTATTGAATTTTTAAGGTTATATAAATTAATTTTACTGAGCGCCCTACTCGGAAAAATATTGCTGTAGCTTTTGTAACTAACTTAGTTACCTTTAAAGTAATTTATATTTTTAAGTTTTACTGTTTTTTATAAACATTATTCGGAACATTGATATTTTGCTTCTTGGTAAATCATGTCTATCTTAATGCAATGCTCCAAGCAAATACGTACCGCTTTTGTTTTAAGTCGCCATCGGATTAGTAACACTTTAATTACATCCTCTAATAATTCTAATGGGTCTCAAAAACCACAAAATGAAAAATTCACTGGAATTACTACTCATTACAATAACAACTTACTTCCAAGCCGGTAATTAATTGATAGTTTATTATATTTAACTAATAAATTGGTAGATTGAAACTGTGTAATTTACTTTTAAGTAGATCATTTTTCTCATCTACAATTCATCATTCGACTTCCGTGAAAAATGTTGATAAACAAATAAAAAAACTTGATGAAGATGTCCGTAAATTTGGTCGTATATCTAAACGTGAACTAGAAAGCATTCTTAAAGAAATAGAAGAAAACAGTAGGTTTATAATTTTTCTAAATTTACTAAAATTTGTGTAAATTTAACATTTTTTCTCATAGAATCAGCAACATCTTCTCAGTCATTACTTATTATAAGATGCTGTGGAACTTTATTACCAGATGAATTACCTGAAAATCGAACAAAGTTAGTGCAAAAAATATGGACAACATTGAATAATTTAGGTATGTTTGATTTATCAAATAGTAGCCAGAGACACTTTTAGGAATTATTCTGCTTAAGATAATAAATTCTACTACCCCCAATGACCTTTTTAATTTGAATGAGCAGAAAAAAAACAAAAGTTTTCAACTTTATAATTCACATAGTTGGATAGTTTTTTTTTAGTACCTCCTTAAATGCAGCCAAGTTAATAATCATATATTTAAATATTCTATATGATATTTCAGATGTTCCAATGGATATAAGTCACTACAATACATTATTAAAAGTATATTTGGAAAACGATTATCAGTTTTCACCTACAGATTTTATAGAAGACTTAAATAGCAAAGGAATAGTACCAAATCGTGTTACTTATCAACATTTAGTAACTGCTTTTTGTAAAAAAGGTGATATTGAAGGTGCAAGTCGCATACTAGAATACATGCGTGATAAACAACTTCCAATTAATCAAGTAGTATTTAATGCATTGGTTTTGGGACATTCACAAAATGGGTACATAATTATTTATTACATCTTAAGTTTAATGATAGTTTTCAGAATAAAAAGATGATTATGCTATCAGGTTTACATATTATGTTATAATATGTTCTATATAAAAGACCTTAAAAATATTGATTTATTTTATAGGGACATGGATAGTGCACAAGATGTACTCAACATTATGAAAGAATCCAAACTTGAGCCATCTTCTGAAACATATTCATTATTAGCATCTGGCTTTGCTAAAAAAGGAGATATTGAAAAAGTTCATGAGATTTTAAGTAGTTGTAAAAATCATGATGTTTATTTGACACATAATGATTATTTTGATATTGTACATTCATTGGCTGTAAATGGTCACAGAGATAAAATAGATGAGGTATATTATGGTGGTCAGCAGTATAATATTATTAATATACAAGGATTTAATATAAATTTTTTTTTTAGATTTTGAATCAAATGCATAAAACAACAGGTTATAATCAAGATGCTATAAACTGTATATATAAGTTAATTACAGCTGGTGAAATTGAATGTGCTATTAAAGTATTTGAGTCAATGAAAAAACCTACTAACATTGAAGGATCACCATCAATTGGACGATTTTTTATTGCACATTTAACTAAAATCAACTGTGTAAGTTATTAATTATTTCAGTATTTATGATAAAAAAAATTATTTTAAATATTATTTTTAGCCCGTAAACAAAATAATTAATTTTTGTCAAAAACTTGTGGATGAAGGATCTAATCCAAGAGCTTTTGAGTATGCTACTGAAATGGCATTAAAGAATGGTTCTGTTAATATAGCGTTAGGATTATTTGAATATATGAAGCAAAAAGAGCAATCATTGAGACAACATTATTTCTGGCCCTTATTAGTATCTAAAAACAAACAAAATGATTTGAATGGTAATATATTATTAAATAACCTTTACATTTTTTAATGTATTAAATATACATTTAATCAATATATATAATTGACATAGTATAAATTAAAGTATTCAGTATTTATTATTATATTTCAGGGTTAAATGATTTGTTATCAATAATGATAAATTCTTATAATTTATCTCCAAATATTGATACCCTTAGGCACTATGTTTTACCTTTATTATTTAAAAATAATCTAAGTGGAGTCCAAATCATAAGTAACTTACAGTTAGTAGGTATTCCTTCGGGTACTAGCACTCATGCTTTAGTTCTATACTTATTATCAAATAATGAAATTCGCCAAGCAGCTGATATAGGTAATAATTTTTTCTTAATGTATTGCAAAATAATATATTTATATATTTGTGTATAATTTTAGCTGCTACCCACAGAGCTTTCTACTTACCAAATATAATCCGTCAGCCATTAGTTAATGCATTTTTGTCTGGAAATGATATAAAATCCTTAGTTGTGATACTTCAACAAATATGTAATGGCTTCTCACGTTTGTCATTAGTTACTTCACCAGAATCAGCAAAATATTCAAATGATAAATTTGTTCCAAGTTCTGATACTGAGGAACAAATAATTGAAATGAAAGAATTTATTGGTCAGGTAGTTAGTAATATAGTGAATAAACTACAGAAAAGCTCAGGGGCTACACAAATTACTCAAGAATTACTGGAGGTATATTTCATGTGACTATTTGACTAGAATGATGACAATATTTTATCATGTTTAATTAAATGCAGGCATTATATGAAAAAGGTTTGGGTTTAAGTTCTCGTTCTGCAGAACAGATTCAACAACATTTACAAAGCAAGCTCACGTTTGAAATTTCTAACTTATTGGAAAATTTAACTGATTCATCTTTAACTCGTAAAGTTGAGCTTGATGTTAAACCTGGTGGATATACATTGGCAAACGTGGTAAGTCTAGTAAAAAGATTAAAAAGTAGTCAAGGCCATATTAAGTAAGATGTTTTAGTTTCACTTTAAGAAAAATAGTTTTGAATTTACATCTTTTATAATAATATTTTATTTAAAACAAAAAAAATTATCAAGACCAGTTTCAGTTTGAAAAATAATAAATAATAGGGTAAAATAGTATGAATACTTATGAAAATAATTTAAATTTCTGTTCAACTATTTAATTTTACTTGACTAAAATGCTTAAAACTTTTTGACTTGTAGTGAATTTCTATATATATTTATAAATTTATTTAATCATTATGTAAGTTTCAAACTTATGGATTTTTCCAAATTATGAATGACTCATTTTATTTAAGATTGAACCAAACCATAACTTTACTATTTAAACGTTTAATCAAAAATAATTTATTTAAAGTTTAAAAATAATTATTTTATTACATATTTAGAGAACTTATACATTTTTAATTGCTAATAATTGTCTTAAAAATTAAAGAATCAAATTAAAACTTGAGATTTATAATTGTTTTAATAAATGATAATTCTTCAACAAACCTAGCCTTCTATTTAATTTTTGAATTAAATTTAAAAATTAAGATTTTGGTTCAATTATTTATAGATGTTAATGTCTGTGAATAATTTTGATTAAGACCTCAGGATTTTTTAAATAAATACTTTCATGGGTAAAGTTATAATATTTGTATAACTAAGTTTTATATATTAATTAATAAAAATTAAAAATATTGTTTTAAATTAATCAAATTCAAATTTTTAGGATGAAAAAACATTAGAAAATATTATTAAAAAAGGAGAGTCAAGTGGTGAAACAAAAAATGGTGCTAAAAGACAGTTGTTTAATTTGTACTGTAAAAATAAAAATTTGGAAAAAGCTATTGCCTTAAAAGAAGTATAGTAAAAATATTTACTCATATCTTTTATAGTCTTAATTAAAATTAATTTTTTCATTTAATCAATGATAGAAATTGGATGCAGAAGGATTTAACATACCAACAGGATCACTTGTATTTTTAATTGATTTATATTTGAGTAATAATAAATTAGAAGAAGCCAAATATTTATATCAACAACTTACATCAGCAGACCCTAATTTTGTTTTGGATAAATATAAGATGGTCAAAATGGCAGATCTTATTGTTAAAGATGAAAGTGTTGAAAGTAAGTCTATGCTGAATTCTTTGTAAGACTATTGTTTTAGTATTATATAGTTAATTCATTTTTTTCTATGAGAAGTTTAAATATAAATAATTTTATTCAAATTTGAGAAATATTGATTTAGCTATTATTTCTTATGGCATAACTATTATATGATACAGTGCCATGTAATATATCGTAAGACCTTGATAAAACACTTTTGAAAATGAAATCTTTAAACCTCTTATTATACAG
>NW_026099575.1:22001141-22040292 GCF_025091365.1 Daktulosphaira vitifoliae | reverse complement strand
AAAAAATTATTTTAAATATTATTTTTAGCCCGTAAACAAAATAATTAATTTTTGTCAAAAACTTGTGGATGAAGGATCTAATCCAAGAGCTTTTGAGTATGCTACTGAAATGGCATTAAAGAATGGTTCTGTTAATATAGCGTTAGGATTATTTGAATATATGAAGCAAAAAGAGCAATCATTGAGACAACATTATTTCTGGCCCTTATTAGTATCTAAAAACAAACAAAATGATTTGAATGGTAATATATTATTAAATAACCTTTACATTTTTTAATGTATTAAATATACATTTAATCAATATATATAATTGACATAGTATAAATTAAAGTATTCAGTATTTATTATTATATTTCAGGGTTAAATGATTTGTTATCAATAATGATAAATTCTTATAATTTATCTCCAAATATTGATACCCTTAGGCACTATGTTTTACCTTTATTATTTAAAAATAATCTAAGTGGAGTCCAAATCATAAGTAACTTACAGTTAGTAGGTATTCCTTCGGGTACTAGCACTCATGCTTTAGTTCTATACTTATTATCAAATAATGAAATTCGCCAAGCAGCTGATATAGGTAATAATTTTTTCTTAATGTATTGCAAAATAATATATTTATATATTTGTGTATAATTTTAGCTGCTACCCACAGAGCTTTCTACTTACCAAATATAATCCGTCAGCCATTAGTTAATGCATTTTTGTCTGGAAATGATATAAAATCCTTAGTTGTGATACTTCAACAAATATGTAATGGCTTCTCACGTTTGTCATTAGTTACTTCACCAGAATCAGCAAAATATTCAAATGATAAATTTGTTCCAAGTTCTGATACTGAGGAACAAATAATTGAAATGAAAGAATTTATTGGTCAGGTAGTTAGTAATATAGTGAATAAACTACAGAAAAGCTCAGGGGCTACACAAATTACTCAAGAATTACTGGAGGTATATTTCATGTGACTATTTGACTAGAATGATGACAATATTTTATCATGTTTAATTAAATGCAGGCATTATATGAAAAAGGTTTGGGTTTAAGTTCTCGTTCTGCAGAACAGATTCAACAACATTTACAAAGCAAGCTCACGTTTGAAATTTCTAACTTATTGGAAAATTTAACTGATTCATCTTTAACTCGTAAAGTTGAGCTTGATGTTAAACCTGGTGGATATACATTGGCAAACGTGGTAAGTCTAGTAAAAAGATTAAAAAGTAGTCAAGGCCATATTAAGTAAGATGTTTTAGTTTCACTTTAAGAAAAATAGTTTTGAATTTACATCTTTTATAATAATATTTTATTTAAAACAAAAAAAATTATCAAGACCAGTTTCAGTTTGAAAAATAATAAATAATAGGGTAAAATAGTATGAATACTTATGAAAATAATTTAAATTTCTGTTCAACTATTTAATTTTACTTGACTAAAATGCTTAAAACTTTTTGACTTGTAGTGAATTTCTATATATATTTATAAATTTATTTAATCATTATGTAAGTTTCAAACTTATGGATTTTTCCAAATTATGAATGACTCATTTTATTTAAGATTGAACCAAACCATAACTTGACTATTTAAACGTTTAATCAAAAATAATTTATTTAAAGTTTAAAAATAATTATTTTATTACATATTTAGAGAACTTATACATTTTTAATTGCTAATAATTGTCTTAAAAATTAAAGAATCAACTTAAAACTTGAGATTTATAATTGTTTTAATAAATGATAATTCTTCAACAAACCTAGCCTTCTATTTAATTTTTGAATTAAATTTAAAAATTAAGATTTTGGTTCAATTATTTATAGATGTTAATGTCTGTGAATAATTTTGATCAAGACCTCAGGATTTTTTAAATAAATACTTTCATGGGTAAAGTTATAATATTTGTATAACTAAGTTTTATATATTAATTAATAAAAATTAAAAATATTGTTTTAAATTAATCAAATTCAAATTTTTAGGATGAAAAAACATTAGAAAATATTATTAAAAAAGGAGAGTCAAGTGGTGAAACAAAAAATGGTGCTAAAAGACAGTTGTTTAATTTGTACTGTAAAAATAAAAATTTGGAAAAAGCTATTGCCTTAAAAGAAGTATAGTAAAAATATTTACTCATATCTTTTATAGTCTTAATTAAAATTAATTTTTTCATTTAATCAATGATAGAAATTGGATGCAGAAGGATTTAACATACCAACAGGATCACTTGTATTTTTAATTGATTTATATTTGAGTAATAATAAATTAGAAGAAGCCAAATATTTATATCAACAACTTACATCAGCAGACCCTAATTTTGTTTTGGATAAATATAAGATGGTCAAAATGGCAGATCTTATTGTTAAAGATGAAAGTGTTGAAAGTAAGTCTATGCTGAATTCTTTGTAAGACTATTGTTTTAGTATTATATAGTTAATTCATTTTTTTCTATGAGAAGTTTAAATATAAATAATTTTATTCAAATTTGAGAAATATTGATTTAGCTATTATTTCTTATGGCATAACTATTATATGATACAGTGCCATGTAATATATCGTAAGACCTTGATAAAACACTTTTGAAAATGAAATCTTTAAACCTCTTATTATACAGAATAACATAATAAGCGTTATTCTACTTCTGATTCTCTTATTGCTTTTAAGATCACTTGATACACAGGTTATATCATATGATATATGATTAGATAAATTAAATAGACAAGATGGTTGCTCTTATGATTTATATTAACATATTAAGGGGAATTTTTTTATGTAAATGTCTTAACAAGTTAAAAAAAAAGCAAATTTTGCAGGAATATTTATTAAGTTGTTGCTTTTTAAATGTGATGTTTTAAATGTTAAAAGATATATAAGTATAAGGGACTGTATGATTATTTCACATATTAAGTGGAATTGTCTTAATAAAGTTTTACTGTTTACGAAAATCTGTTTTTTATATTAAATTTGTTTTGTATATATTTTTTCTTGGTTCCTTTGAAAAGTTAAAAAATATAAAATAGATATTTTGAATTAATGCTTCTCTTACATATTACATATATTTTAATATTTCAAATATTAAAATATATACATAAAACCAACTACTGATTGTGTGTTGTATAATGTGCATTCATGTATTTTTAAAATTATATTGCCTTATTAAATACTGAAGGATTTTAATTTTTTTTTTAGAAGCCATCGAATTTTTATCTTCAATCAAACAGTCAGATGAAAACAAAGATACTTTTGTTTCATTTCAACATTCAAATAACTGTTGGAAATTATTAAATAACATAGCTGACAAAGGAAAAGCAGATGATGTTCAAAAAGTATTTGACTTATTAATATTGAAGAATTATAATACAGTGTCAAATATATTATTAGGACCATTAATTAAAGTTCATATAATAAAGTAATATATTTGTTTATGATTAGTTAAATAAATATTTAAAAAAAATATATATATTTTAGTAATGATATAAAAGGTGCTCTTGATAAATTTGAATGGTGCTGTAAAACATATAGATGCACACCTTGGAAAAATGAATTGGCTCTAAAGTTTATTGAAGCAGAAGATGCTACTTCTTTACAAATTCTTACAGACTTGAGTACAACTGTTCATGGTGAAATTAACTCTCTCTATGATTTAATGTTGGCATTTGTAGAATCAGGGCGTATTAAGCAAGCTCGTAAAATACTGGAGGTTTATATAAAAAAAATTAAATTTGACATTATAATTAATATAAAATACTTAAATACTAAATATTTTAATGTCATTTATTTTTAGACTCCAGGATTGAGAGCGAGACAAGACCGCTTGAATTTAGCTTGTTCTAAATATGGAACAGCAGGATCTGAGGAGTTTCTTCTTCGTTTGATCGAAGTAACTAAAGATGTTAACCAATTTGATAGATTGGTCATTTTTAATGAACTTATGGAACTATATAGTAGGTTTTCATTTCAGTAATTTTATTTATATCTTTAGTCGTGAAATCTAAATATATTTATATAAAACAATTTATGAATTTTAATATTCTCAACTTAGGTAAAAAAAATAAAGTAGATGAAGCTGTAGGTCTTTGGACTCAAATACAAGAAGAAAATATTCAACCTTCTAACACTTTTATGTGGTCATTAAGTGAACTTTTAAAGAAAAATAATCGTGAAGTACCATTTGTAGTTGAGAAACCTACAGAAGAGTCACCAAACATACCTAGCAATAATAATAAATCTTTGAATGTTGCATTTGAAACAAATTTAAACAATAATAATGTTCTTAAAGCTTTTGAAGTGCGCAATCAAATCTATTCAAAAGGATATACAGTTCATCCTAGTAAAGAATCTATACTTATTGAGCTTTTAACTCGAGAAGATAAACTAAGTGAAGCAATGAGAGTAACTAAAGAAATGTTACTAAATAATAAACCAATTTCAAAAAATGTTTTAAGGTTCCTCATTAAAAGATTATCGGAGGCTGGGGAAGTCGATTCACTCATATTTTTGAATGACAAATTATCAAAGGTTTGATTTTTTTTAACAACAATTAAATGTTTTTTTTAATACATTTGCTGTTTCATTGTTTAGGCATTATGTAATCAGTTGACATTAAATAAACATATATGCAATGCTCACTTGACAAATGGAAAAATAATGGAAATGTTAAATTCTATTAATAAAAGTATTAATGAAAATATTAATGACGAAAAAAAATTAATGGAACTTACAAGAGCGTTGCCCGGTGGAACTATTATTAACATATTAAAAAAAGAGCCTGCTACATTATCTCTAAGTTAGTTAATTTATTGTTATCTTAGTCTAACATTAGCAATAATTATTGTTGTGTACATTTTATGTCTTAAAAACTCACCAAGCAAAAAAATTAAACCAAAAATCTAGATGGAAAAATGGTTTATGGCATGTTTTTATTAAAATATTTTTTCTTGATTTACATAACTTTACTTTTACTATAGTAATGGATCGTCATAATATTGCAATCTATAAAAAATTTTTTGCCCACATCTGTTTTTTTTTTAATCCAAATATTATTAATTAAATATTTATATAGTTTAAATATAATAATATTATTTGAAAAACTCAAGTAATTTGTGTGATTAAATAAATAATGTAAACATATATTATATTATATTAAATTCACCTAATAATCAATTTTTTTTTAAGTATAACTACAGAGGATTTTTTTAATCAACTTAAATAGTTATTTGAATGACTAAATTTGGTTTACTTATATATCATAATAGTACGTTTTATAGAAAATTTAGTCCCTAAAGACTTTGTGGAATATTTTTAATTTTCATATTTTCACATAAAAAATAAAGTAAACATTTTACTTCAAATTTCATAAAGTTTGATTTTGTTTTTATTTCTATCTTGACTACAAACTTGAAGAATTATACAAACTTAAATTGATATAATAAAATTGAACAAAATAAAGCAATTTGTACAATTTGATTTTAAGGATGATCAAGAGGCTTTAGGAAGTACTTTTTTATTTCTTTAAAAAGCCCTGAAGAAGTGCATTATACGCAATAATTACACATATTTTTTGTGTTCTTCTAAGCTTGCAAAAAAATTTTAAAGTAAAAAATGAAATTATTAATGATATATTCATTTGCTTTGTTACAAATTGTTTGTGATAATTAATTTCAAGTCATCACAATTATTTTTCTCTATATTTAAATAGTTTCAAATTACAGATTTTTGTTTAAAGTAATAGAAAACATAATTATTCATTATTTTTTTGGTAAAATTAAATGACTTATACATGTCATTACACTTATATAAAAAAATTTACTATAGTGATTGGTTGGGTTATTTAGTGATATCAAAAATTTTGTATTATGTTTAAAATGTTAAAATATTTTAGTTTAAAAATTAATTTTTATTGTTTTTCTTGCAATATGTTTATTTATAGTTGAAAATATTGAAGCCATATTGAAATCAAAAGGTAATACTGTGTTTACCAACAGTTTATGGTCATACTTCATGTTAAATGGTGCCTATAATAAAGCTGAAAAATTAATTAGTAGTTTAGAAAATTGTGAACGAATTCAATACCGTCATATATTAGCTGATATTCGATCAAATAATAATGTTGAATTGGGAACTAAAATGTTAGAAATGATACCAAAGTTAAAGGCTTTACCTAATAAAAATTCTAACAAAGGATTAATATACAGTGCTTTAATTGATGGATATAGTAAGTTTTGAAATAATAATGTAACTTTTATTAAAGTTTAATCTAAATAATGATTTAAATTTAGTTAATAAAGAAAATTACATTGAAGCCAATAATACTTTGGATATGGCTTTAAAAGAATTAAAACTTGAGGATATTAATGAATCAGCTTTATTGAGATTAAAAGAAAAATTAGAATCTATGGGTCAAACATTTAAACATGATAATAGTAAATTAAAGAAAAAGGTAAATTTTTGTTTTAAATTTTTAAATATTCATTCAGAGTAAACCCAACAACTTTAGGAGATATACAGCTTCACATATTGAACCTTCATTCTTAGCTACATAAATGTGTATACTTTGGTTTTTTTTTTATTTATTGAAAAATAAAACCATGGCTTCTTTGGTCATTAGTTGCATTTGTTATATTAATTTATGCATTTATTAATACAATTATAAACACAATTTTTATTTTATTTTTAAAAAATTTCGCAAGAGATTACACAATAAAAAACTATTTGTATTGATATTTTATTATACAGTCAAATTTCTTTTAAAAATATTATTGTTTTTGCAATGCCTTTGTGAGATTTTTTGTGAGTGGTGTGATAGTTGAATCAATCATTTTGAAAAAGCCATTTCTCCACATTTTTTCAAAACTACTTGTGATAGATGTATTTATCTAATAATAATGCATATTTCCTGCGAGATCATCATATCTATACCGATATCTATAACATTGTATATACTTGATATTGAAATGATTTTGTATAGTTGATGGCTTTTTTTGCTAAATTAATAGCTTTTTCATTGCCACTAATGTTGGTATGACTATCCAAACATTTTCAATATTGATGAATCCTTCGCTATGGAGAATAGAAATTTGATTTTGGATTAATCTAATTATATTAATACATTTTAAGTAAAAGATTTAATAGAATATTGATTAGAGGTTTATTAAGCAAAAATTTTATCTAAAACATGAAAAAATAAAGACATACAAACAAAAAATTAATGTGATTAAAAAAATGGCTAAAGGGTCTTAGCCTTTGAAAAGTCACATGTATGATTATATTTAAAAAATGAGAAATAACATAAAATTAGCATTTCCAAAAATTTTGTTGAAATAACATCTATACTAATAGCAATATTTACCTCTCCCTTTTTATTTTTTTATTGCATAAAAAATTATTTTAGCACAATTCTGTTAGCTATTTTCATATCATGAATTATTTTTTATGTCTTTAAAGATGTCAACTTATTTTTCAAATAGCTTAACATTTATTTTTTTATAAAATTATCTGAATAAGGAATTAAATGGTAAATAAAATATTTGAAGGATTATTTCAATATATATTAATTTCTTTATATGTAAGTAAATGAGAGAGTGTAGCTGTATAATTTGTAATCCTAAAAATAATTTAATCCATGCTTTGTTCACTGTTAGAAATATAAAAAACTGTTTTTGTTCTTTATAAATTTAAAAAAAAAGAATGTTTTTTTACATCTCTAACCTAAGTCTACTGTATTTCTAAAAATTAATGAATTTTTTTCATAATTTTATTTTTAGGTAGTGAAAAATCGTGAACTGAAAAGTGATAGTGATAGTGAGTCTAGTGATGATGATAAGACTTCAAAATTTAATTGAAATTAAAATTAATTCCAAAGTAGTTGAGAAATTCTTATATTGTGTATTCTATATACAAATTTGTGTAAATATATAGTTTGAAATTTTTTTTAATAATTTGTTTTCCTTCTAAATTCTGTTGTAATAAAAAAAAAAGTAAAAGTATAACAATAATAATGACATCTATTATTTTTTTTCCTATCATTTTTCTTCAATTAATTAATTTTTTAAAATTTATTTCTATCTTAAATAA
The DNA here is from genome assembly GCF_025091365.1 of Daktulosphaira vitifoliae. NCBI lineage: Eukaryota > Metazoa > Arthropoda > Insecta > Hemiptera > Phylloxeridae > Daktulosphaira > Daktulosphaira vitifoliae. The sequence goes on along the minus strand of NW_026099575.1, from coordinate 22,032,234 downwards.
TAAAAATAAATTTTTTTAGTTGTTTAGAGACACTATGTTTAATGAATTGTAGTTGTACTTTAAAAGTATTAAGTAATAATAGGTACTATTACTGGCAATGTACGAGTTAAATTTAAATTATAATATAGTACAATAAACTATATTAAAACATTAACATCCATGTTATTTTCTATAAAAAATAAAAGAATAAAATACAATACACTTAGTGTCTTATAAAATTATCTTTCTACTGATAATATTCTTTAATATACAAGGAGATTCTTTTATCATTGACCAATTAATTAATCAAAATATAAAAAAAAATGAATAATTTTTTTATTGATTTCTTTTAATTACATATTTTTCTCAATTCATCAGTCTTGAATTATTTTTAATGTTCATTTCTTATACCTTATAAGTATGTCGACTTTAATTTTTAAATGGAAACATAAATTATAAACTAGTTTATTTATTAGATAATGGTTTAATTGAGAAAATTACTTGTTACTAACAACTTTTGAACCAATTTTTAGAAGTTATTAATGTTTGTATGTCTAGATGGGAATAGGAGTAAAGTCGAGAAATATTGGTTATAAATAGCAGCACCAACTCCTCAACTCCAGTCATTACGTTAAATTGTTAATAAACACTTAAAAAATTAAATTCGATATCCTTATAATGTATATGGGATGAATATAAAAGTACTTCAAGATTGATGAATTAAAAAAATTATGTAATTAAAAGAAACCAATAAAAAATAAAAAAAATTTTTATTTTTCTATCAAATAATTGGTCATTGAAAAAGATTTACTTTGAATATGTAGATACTCTTTTAATAAGGTCCTATATACAGTCTGTATGACATTAAAAATTATTTAGAAGGAGTAACTTGGGCATTTGCTCCAATCAATTTTTTCAGTAAAAATCGAAGATAGTCTAGACATACCCAATCTATTTAAAATTATCTATGAAATATAGTTAAAATCTAGTTTTTAGTCATATAAATAAAATTTCATGTAGTTAGAAAAAAATTGTTTATAATAACTTTGGAACCATTTTACTAGTAATTATTTATAACTATTCTAAGTTACCATCTATCATTTGCTTTAAACTTTTAAGATGATTTTTTTCAGTTATAGTAAAAGAATAATTAATTTGTTTCTTATTATAAAGCCCAATCTTTGAAACTGTCGTAAATTTTAATAAAATACCGTTTATTTTTATTAAAATATTAATAGAACTTGTCTTCATTATTATGAAGCAGTAATATTAATAATAAATTATAAGCGAAGCAATCAACTTTTAAAATAATTGGTCAGTCAAAAATTATCCTCATTCTAGTATTATCTGAATGAAATGATATCGATTACATTAATATAATTAATACTGGGATATAAATATAGAAGACACAATGTAAAAATTATCGTTTTTAATAATAATGATAATATTTGTGAAAATTAACAAAATACATTACATTTTTTCAACATAAATAAAACAAAAATATGAATAGATATAATTATGATCGTATTGCAATTTTCATATAGAAACCTTAGATCACAGGAACATAAAACAAAATAACTGCTAAATTCATTATTTTATAGTTATCATTTAAAAAGTTATTGTAAATTTTTAGTTCTATTTATCCTTAAATTTTATGAAACAAAATTAATTTTATATACCAGTCCCATACACAACATATGCATAACGCGTAAAAATAATATTTACTAAAAAATAAGTTATTCATTTAAATTAATAATGAAATAAAAGTTAGAAATCGATAATTAATGTTTATAAAATGGATGTTTAAAATATTAAAGATATGGTTAATCATCAATGAAGTAAATTGAGTAATATTATTGTATAAATATATTGAGTATGGATTGTTTATAATTAATAAGCCAAATTTAATTAGGTAACTGCAGTATAATACACGAAGAAAAAATACTTAATTTTATTGTATTTCGGTGATCTATGTTATTTTTTTCTAGAAAATATAATTATTTTATTGGGATTGTATTCAATAATAAATTCTTCAAAAATGTGTTTAAAACAAATATGCCTACTAAACACATGTGCAGTCCAAGTTGCATATTCTTTCTAACTATGTTAACCAATTTCAACTATAAATTATTATTTAAATATATCCTATCAGTAAAAGTACAGAGAATACAACAGACAAAACTCATCAGCCATTTATTGTGTACGATCGTAACAAATTCCGGCTCTACAAATTTCCATCGATCAACTTAAACATACAATATTTTTATTTTGATATTTTATATATCTAGATATATAATATCTCTCGTATATAATACAATATTTTACAATAAATAAGTAACAATAACAAGGTAGATAGTACATTTTTCTTAAAGGTCATATAATAATCATAGGTATTTTTTTCATAACTAAGTACATTCACTATTTTCTCAATACCTATTTATATTATATCTTTAAAAAAATCATTTTTCATCAAAATAATATTGTTATTATAATTTTAATTATAATAATAATAGAGGACAATAATTATAATAGTTAAACAAGATAACCTAACAAGAAACATACGTGGCTATGCTTAAAAATGTCACGTTCTTTTTTTAATATTTATGTAAGATTAAATAATGTAAACAATTTATTTTTGTTAAAAGACTAGAAAGTAGTGGTAGGTAATTAGTTATGCATTAATAAACACGAGGTAAAATCGTCCAAAATTTGAAATATTACAATAACAATAATGTTGTATAAAATGTTCCTCGTGTATATCGAACTGCATTGTGATCGAATAGATTTAAATAAATTAATAACAATATAATTTTTGTATTATAATTATAATATTAAATAACGAAGGCTATTATAGAGTAACGTGTTAAATCTATACGAAAAATAAAACAATACAGTTATATAATACCTAATATAAATAAGACGGTGGTAAAATGGTATTTACATGTTATAATAAAATTAAAAAAAAATTGTTTTATTATAACGATAAGTTTCATGACATCAATAATCAGTAGTTATATCTGAGTTTCCCTATTAAATTAGAATTAAAAACATTTCCAAATTGGAAGAAAAACAATATTGGGTTCTATATTTATATTCTTATTTTACACTAAAAGCAAATTTAGCCAATATCATGGAAATTTTTTTTTAATACCAATTATTTATAGTGTAGCTGCTATAATTAATAATTATTTATGACATCAACTTATTAAAAATGATAGGAAATTAATATTGTCTGGTGAACAACTCATGTCTAACACAAAACAAAAATAATATTCTAGCAATGTGAACTTAGAAAAAAGTATCTATAATAAATTATTATATTGAAAGCAATTTGTTTTGTTATTGAACTACAAGATAGAGTTTATGAATTGCATTAAAATCGTTTTGTAAAATATCATTTAGCGATTAGAATTACATGTTTTATCCTAAAAGAATTGTCATCACGAGTGAGTAATTTATAAGTGAACACCGCGAAATGTATCCAATGACAGTACAAATAATTAATTTGCATAACAATATTATTAAGAAAAAGAAGTAGAAATAGATAACGACTCGCTTTTTGTTTTATGGGATAAAATTATCACGTATTTATGCGTTTTAAATTATAGGTAAATTTATAAATGATTATTTATGTAACGTTAGTATTTCTCTATTAGTCTATTGATAGTACTCGAGTATTTGGTACGGCGACAAATGTAAAATAATTGTGACAGTAGTTATTGTTTAGTTAGGGTAATTTTAATTTTTAGTGTCATCATCTGGGTCCTTAAGTGTATGCCACTGTGCGATTGGACGTCTAGGAGAAGCCAACATATCCGACCAATGTCTGAGTTCTGTACCGGTGGCATTATAACCGAGCACCACCTTACCAATAGGTTCTGATGTTCCTATACGATCGTAATCGACAACTGTTACGACTAAATTAACTTTCTGTAAAACGATTAAAAGGTATTATAAACAATGTGGTTCTGGAAAAAATAAATCATAACACATAAAATATTTTTGAAGCTCAAGGTAATATATATATATCAAAATTAGGTACAACTTTTTATTGAAATAGAAGAGAGCTCAACAATATTTCTTTGATAATAATGAATCTCATGTTGAGGATACCAATTTCATCCTAAGCGCAGTCCACTTGTTAATAAGTTTGTAGTATATTACATTTCAAAAAATAAAAATAGAAAAGTAAGATAATAATAATGATAAGAATTATCTTGGAATCTTGTATCTTGTGTCTTTCTGATAATTATATTTAAATAAGTTAATGTACATATTAATTTATTCAAATATTATTTTCAACAGTGGCAGCATTTAGTGATGGGAGTCAATGCAAACAAAGTTTACGCAATCCTTTTTATTTTTAAGTAAAAAAGACTTTTGCTATTTATCTACGCTTCTAATGCACGTGCATTGGTGACTTAGCCCACCCGCCGACTCTGATTATCAAATTTTATGTGTACTAACTTGAATTTGTTCAAAAGGTACTTCAAATGTGAAAGATTCATTATAGTATGGGTTTAGCGTGCATTTCTTTATACTAGTTTTCTTTTTCTTAAGCCGTTTCCCATTCTGCATCAAAGCTATTTTTACATATGGATCTAAAATTGAACAATCACAAAAAAAAATGTTTGTCACTATGTCATATTTTTAAATAATTGATTTGAATTATTAGATTTTTCAATTCTGATTTTTAAGAATTATGAAATAGTGGTTTAAAAATGTTAACATTTTTACCTGAAAGTCCACCAACGTCCATTTTCTTCAAATTTTTTGCCTCCAAAATAACCACAGTGAGTTTACCAGCAGTGGGTACATAACGTAATGAAAAGCATATATCTCCCAACTTGTTATCCTATAAAACCGTAAAATGATTCATTTAAAAATATTCAACTAGGTCAATATAATTATTTGCTAAAAAAAAGTAATCATTTTTACATAGGAATTTTTCTAGGTATACAGAGCATTTTTAAAATGACTTGTGCCACTAAAGTTTATAAAGTAATTACACATTTATATTAATAATAATCTAAAATTATTGTTCAGGGCTTTAACACTCATTGGATATAATCAAAATCTAAATTTCTCACTATTCCTTAACTAAGTGTAGGTATAGATTTTAAATCTACGAACTAGTTATGAGGTCTAACACCGTACTGGTCTATTTATATACTTAATTAGTATTACACTAGTTCTATATATTTATATATGTATATTTATGTGTTATATAAATTATTAGTAATCATTTTTATTTCATTGCTGTTCAAAAAATTTACTATTTTTCTAAATTTAACTCTAAACTGTTGTGTATAGTGTACAAATCTACTACATTAATAATGCACTATTTTTAATAATACATATATACGTCATCCACAAATATTTTATTTTATCAGTATGTGACATAGCTTTAGTTTTTCTAATCAGAAATTTAAGGATAATGATTTATCCCTAAATCTAAGTTTAGAAATTATACGTATACGATTTTTTACATTAAGTTTATCAGTGAAGTTTTAATTTAAGTATCAATGTAAATTTATATTGAACTGACAACGAAAAGTCAATCGCAAAATAATTATTTTGAATGATGTTTCATTGTTTGAATAATTATTCTATTATTAAGTAAAAAATATTAATATTATTATTTTTTTGGTATACGTTTTAAAACATTAATTATTTTTGACAATTTGAAAATTATAAAAGTAATACGGATGTAATGTTACATGATTTTGTTTTTCATTGTAAGGGTATGTGATTTGTGAACTACTATACAGTATAGAGTAAATATGCTAAAATACTTTGTCACGCTCACACTCAACGTTAGTATCAACATATCAAACAGGCAAGTCAAATAATTTGTATAGTCGCGTTAGAATTATTCATGAATTTTTTAATAAACCGTTTAAATAGATTCACATCATGTGTTCTTCATTGAATAAAAGTAAATGAAATTTTTTTTTATTGTACTAAAAAATATTTTTTTCTGGAATTTTTAAGTATAAATTGTTATGTGTAAGACATGCATGAAATCATTGTAGATTGATGACAAGTAATTTTTTAATTAATTGTAAAACAGTAAAATGGCAAAGATCGAGTTGATACCAACACAATTGTGTTTGCGATATTTTTTCAAATCAATAATTTAATAATTTATATTATAATTATAACGTCAACGCTAGCCGTCAACGGCAAACCGTGAGATTATCACGTCCGCAGTGTTTTAATGCGGAAAACATTATCAAACACAAGAATATAGCTAGAAAATAATAATAAAACTTCCTAAAATGTCGAAAACAAATAATATTTTATCAAAATAATAACAATGATAAAATGATAAATATAATATTATAAATATAGCAGAACACCACAAAAACACGAGACACAGCACACATTTTGGTATGACACAGGGCTATATTTCGGCCGAAAAAGGCGTCATACTTACGTGAATTTATATATTTTACATTGTTGGTTTTCGTGGTGCACCGTGTTCCAAAAAAATCAGGTCGATTTTTTTTTGTATTCAAACCAAAACAATACAAACAGAAAAAATAACAAAATACAATGCTTGCGAATAATAATAGATAATAATAAGTTATAATATAAGAAAAATTTAATCTTAAAGAAGGAAAAATTAGTGATTCATGTAGTAGTTATACATTTTATTTAAGTACACATACACACAATACTATAATGTGTTTGTGTATGTTGACAAAATAGAGAATAGAAAATATAGCATGCTTATGTGATCAATAAAATTTCCTACGCCTAGGTTCGTGATATTACAATGCATTTGCAATTAAAAATAAATTTTCTAATTTTTGGAAATTGTCATAATATGAGCTAATAATGTTATATTAAGTTCTTTTTGTGTTAAGGAAGATTTATATCGATCACACAACACAGAAAAGTATTGCATTATCTTATTTTCAACGGCGGTGATTAGAATTACTCCGCGATTTTTTAAAAATCAAATGATATTATCAGTCTAATAGGACATTTTGAACATTGTAGCTCAATGTTACTTTGTAGAGGAATAATTGGAGTATTAAATAACAATAGGAAAAATGAACCCGCCCTATAAACCTAATAAATATGTGCTTATGAGAATTAAAAGATTTTGATTACTGACCTGTCCTCCTTCACCTTCAACCGATTGTAATTCTCTCCATTCTTCGATCGTTTGTGCTAAATCTATCTGACATAATGGTACTTTAACCTCTCCAATTTGATCGTGTTTAGAAAACCTATCGAAATCAAAAATAGCAAATACCAAAGTCTTATTCATTGCGTCTGCATATGGTATTCCCTGTTAGCATAAAAATTAACAATGATGGATATTATTTAAATCAAATTTAGAATAACACAGACCAATTATAAAATCTCAATTTAAAATACCTTGAATTGGAATGTTTCATTGAATACAGGATTTAATGTTTTCCTGTGTACTTTGGTTTCGAATTTTTTCTTTTTATCTGGTAATAAGTAAACCTTCACATACGGGTCTGAGGTACCCCCCATATCTAAAGCCGGTAAATCTTCTGCTTGTATTACTGTTACAGATAGAGTATTGCCTTGAAAATCGTACTCCATCTGAAAAGAAACGAAAAATTTTAAAATTATTTACAATAAAACCTACTAAACACAATGTACCTTAAATTGTAACCTTCCTAATTTCTTGTCATCTTTTGTGCTATCTCCCTCCTCGGCTATATCTTCTGCATTATCAGTCAGTTCTTCCATGTCCGGCTGAATCTATAATAAAATTATATTTGCTCACTATAATATTGGGTGATTGATTTATCGTTAATTACAAGATTTTTTCTTATATAATAATAATTTTGAGTAATTAATTTTTTGGTTTATTTAAGTAGTACTTCTCGATTCATAAGTAGTTAAACTTTTTTTAAGATTCATCCCTTATTTCATATAAGGGTACTGACTTTTATTTTTTTTCATGATTACATAGTTACTAGTTTAAATAATAGAAAATACTTAACTAAAAAAAGGACAGTCGATTAACAACTTATGAACCAGTATTTCGAAAGTTAATAACATTTTTGAGAGGTGGAATGCTGCAGAGTGATGCGTAATTATAAAAATAACATGTCTATACCTCACCTCACCTTCAGTCTACATTTAAAAATGTTAATAACTTCCGAAATACTGGTTCATAAGTTGTTAATCGACTGTCATTTTCTCAGTTAAATTATCTTTTATTACTTAAACTAAAAAATATGTATGTAGCAATTAAAAATAAATAATGTTTGTACCTTTACCTAAAGGATAACCAGTAACCAATTATAAATCAAGAAATAAATACTGCTTAAACAAACTTAAAAAGAAATTATTAAAAATGATTATTTTAAAAGAAATCTTGTGGTCAGCGATCAGTAGCGCAATTAAGGCCCCCCCCCGAGCCCCGGCCTAGACACTCCATTGTCATAAAAATCATAGTAGTAGGAGTAGTGGAGTGACGAATCTGTCCACTACTCTACTTTTAAAAAAGCTGTCTGGATCCTCCATACAAAATTTTTCATTGCGCTACTATCAACGATAGATCATTCACCCCCGTATAATTGCAAATTAAATGTTCAAATAAATTAAACATTTATTTGAAATTTCGTTTTGGATAATTATGGATAATAATGGATTAAGAAACGTATCTATGTAAGGGATGTTGTTTATAACATGAAAAACAGTTATAATCTCTTTCGAATTTAGTTAAAATTGAGCTTTTAAAGCTTTTATTTTTATTATGACGATAGTTTTCAATGCCAACTAGATAAAATTTAGTTCACAACTATTCTTTAAATTATTTTTATTACAATATTTCTTGAAGGTTTACTTTTTCTTTGTAAGCTGATCCCAGCAGTTGAACTGCTTTAAGATCCACCACTCCTTTTCCTTTTTTGCCATCTTTTGTTCTTCGCTTTCTAAAGAACCTATGTATGCAAAAGCCAACGAACCCAACAGTGAGTAATATGACCGCTACAAAAAAATCACACTAAAAATTATGATGCATCGAAAATTTTTTTTTTTTTACTGACCTATGATTATTGACCACGATGCCCATGGAGGCATTTCTGAGTTGTTTGGCGGACTTAAACTATTGGGTGTTGTATATGGTGTCGCTGTTCCCGTCCTAAAGTCATCATCCAAGTATTTATTTTCTATTGAAAAAGTATAACGTTGTTATCATTATATAAACAAATTCACTCCCAAATTTCTACTCACTTAATTCATCTTTACTATTTTTATCTGAAATCTCCTCATCTATCGAATCAGATTTGCCTGAAGCTGGTTTTTCGATAACCGGTCCTTTTCTTGTTGAGTTGACAGCATCTGCAACTTTTTCATCTGTTAATTCGTCAACATCTGAGTTATCTGACTTAGAGGATTTTGGATATTTTGGTTTTTTTGGAGTTTTCTCTGTTGGCTTTTCGGCTGGTCCGTTAGATTCGGCTTCTTCAGGTCGGTCAACGGGTGCCATCTTCTTTTTTCCTGAAATACACAAATGTCCATGATAAGAATATATTGCATTTTATATCAAATATTATTTGATTGGGAATAAGGTTTATAGAACTCTTGGTTGAATACATCACAAAAAGTCAATACCAGTTGTACAATCTGTATTTTAAAAATATTCATTTAATTATCAAGCATAACAATAATATTGATAAATTTTAATGATTTGATTGAGTAGAACTTTTTAACCAAGTATATTAATACAAATTATGGTCAATAATAAATATACATTCTTATTTTTTAACCTGTCAATAATTCTTATTTATTTAACAGTTAAATAAATAATTTTTTTATAAAATTGGAATTTTTTGACTTTCAATATTTTTTGAATAAAAAAATAAAAAAGTTTTGCCGAAACCCGGGATCGAACCAGGGACCTTTAGATCTTCAGTCTAACGCTCTCCCAACTGAGCTATTTCGGCTCATTGGGAAAATACGTGAAACTCAATTACTATAAGACAAAATGAAATACAGTTTGGACATAAAACTTTGTTTTTATTTCTATTAAATAAACTTGTTTTGTTTTTCATTATTGAAGTTAATTAATAAATTATAAAATTAACAGTTCCAACTATAAATACCGAATACTTATTTCAACTTGCTAAATTTTTTGGGATGACATATTTTTTAACTAAAAAATGCCGTTATGTTACAGAGTTGGCAGAAACATAGTCAAAGAGGACTGGATAGACTGATATCAGCGAATCCTGACTCTGGACTACATATCTAAATTCAAAATTTATATATGAATTTAGTATTATAATTTATAATACTAAATTATATTAAAATTTATAACAATGTATAATTATTAGTCTTTAAAGTTAAAAATTTCAAGGTAATCCAAATAAATGTAGAAGTGAATAGTCGATCAAAATATACAGAGTAACCCCATTTTTTAACATATATGTAATTTTTGAAGGGTTGTTAATTCTGAATTATCATTCTGTTCTTTTCTCGAGCGATAAAATCTGTACCACATCTGTAGCATTATTAAGCTTTTTTATGAATTTATTGGGATGACAGAGAAGCTTTTCTAGTGCCTACGCTTGTATGTGACACCCTTTATGACTCTTCACTTGGTGTTTATTATTTTTAATTTAGAGAAAATGTCTAATAAAATAATGTTATTCTAAATGAATATCATTATTTTATTTTAATGAATTATATTGAGTAATTAATATTTGTAATCGAGCCAATGTACATTGTACATGGTATCAATTGCAATATTATGTTTGTTAATATATGTAATTAATGTTTTTAAAATATATTAAAGTAATCAACATTATGGTGTCAGTGTATACTTTGTTTCGATATATTTTTGTTATACTTTTCAAGTTATAAATCCATTTTCAGTAATTTTCTCGTTAGTTAAATTGAATTTACACGTGTAAATAAACAATAATAGGAGAGTTTACATAAATGTACTTGGTAATTAAGCGGCGAGGTTATGTTTACGCGGATCGACCTTGGTTTATTCGACAGAGTGCAAAGGACTAGGAATTTTTTGCACAAGCGCATGGTCTTGTTATGCCATTTTCTGTATTGACGCCCAAGAAGAGCTTTGCCGTTAAGTCTGGTCGCACCCGAATCATACTCACATATATACTTGTACATGTGAAGGCACCAGTACAGTAGTGTGGGCAGACAAGAGTAGTTGTATTGGTACCATAACAGCCCGTTAGCATCGTCTCTCTATTACAGTGCACGTTTCTAAGGAGACCGAACGCGTCTGTGGCAACGGCCTATTTTCTTCTGTTACAAACGCTTTTCCATTGATAAAAACTTCAATCGTATCCCTTGACGTCATCATGCGCCAAACACGCCCAAAACAAACAAATGGTCAACTTGTGTCTTAACCATTCGTTATGCCAATGCTAATAATTCTTTGCAATGTCTCAGTTGTTTACGGGTATTGTGATCATAATGGTAACTAAACTATGAGAGGTAATAAATTGTTTGTTTTGTAATGAATTACAGTTTTAGTAGGTAAAAATAATAATGTCAAATAATGATTTATTTTCAAAGTAGAGGTTTCTTTATGTCTCATTATGCCTTAACAAACTTTTCTTGTATTTTAGTATTAAAAGTACATTTAAACAACTCAACGCACATTTGTCTAAGTTCATTTTTGCCTTGAACATTTTTTTAATGGGTTCGTGTTAAAAATTAAGTCTACTGAATTTTTTTTTTAAGACGTTTTCAATTAAACTTAATAAACTCTTTAAGAGATATGAACAATAAACAATATATTGTTTGCAGTAGTTAATGAATTACCATATTGCCTAATATTTTAAATAATTATTTTTTGATGCGACTGGGCCGTTACAATTATTGTGCACCTTAGGTCGTTGGCTTACCAGTCCTACCTTGCCAATCTATAATAACTTGAAATATTGTGAAATTGTATTTTATGTTGAAGTAGTTCAAAAATAAATAAAGGCAATTTAGTAAGATAAAAAGTATTTTAGGTTTGATGTGAAGTTGAAAGGTATTGGTTTACCGTGACATGTTTTTTACGTATATCTATGAAAATTCTCAACTCTCACTGAACCGATTATGATGGTTATTGCATCAAAAGAACCCAATCTAGTTGAATTTGTCATTAACAAAAGTTTGAAGAAAATTCCTAAATTTTAAAAATTAAAAAAATATTCCAAAATTATAATACAAATAAAAAAAAACTTTATTTTCAATTAAGCAAATAATTTAATAAGTATTAATATTTGAGTGAAATTTTAAATCATAGAAATTTAAAAATTAAAAATTATGAAATTTAACTGATTTGCATTGGAGCGTTTTTTTTATGATAATCACTATTAGATATTATCTATACATGTCTTCACTACTTCGCGATCTCTCTGTCTCGGGTTCTTTCTTTTCTGTTTTCCTTGAATTCACCTTAAGACATTTTTACTAACAATCACCCTAATTATAATTGTACACTACAGTTATTAAATCGAAGTTATAAATTTATAATTGATTTGTTCATGTGGAGTACGTCATGAGTACAATTTTAGTTATAAATAAAAATCATAAATTTAAATGAAAAATTTATGTGTCATTGATACATAAATTCTGCAGTGATACATTGTGTTACGTCTACTATTGTTAAATTATTATTGGCTAGGTTTATGCTCAAGTCATTAATTAATTAGATACAGACATTGTGAATTGTTTTATGTAAACAATAATGTTTGCACTATTGTTAGACAAAACAATAGTATTTATAAAGTTTTTCATATTGGTAAGTTGTTTCACAATATATTAAAATTTTTAAGTCACTCTAATAATAGTACTAATTAACAAAGATAACAACAAAAAATTAATTTGGCTGATCGCAAGTAGTTAGGATTAAGGCGGAGAAAATGAAAGAACAACAAAAAATTAATTGAATGAAGCAATCGAATAAAAATAAAAAAAAAACAGTGGCTTGGAAAACCAATAAATAAATACAAAAGAAAAGCATTATTTGTTTATCAAAGGTAATGTATTATGAACATTATATTAGTGAAAGGTAATTTAATAACATTTATAAGTAATGATGAATTAATCATTGTTAAATAATATCTTCTCGTTGTTGTATGAGTTTTCAATTGTAAACAAAAACTTCTGTTCGGCTTTTTTACCCCTAGAAGTTGATTATTAAATGTTTTATTCAATATATTTGATATACAATTTTTATAAATGATATCGATTCAACATATGTCTTTAGTTGGTACAATATGTCTTCCACCACCTACAATTATATTTTTTATTAACATATTTCAAGCGTTCTAAAAAAAACTTATTACTGTTATATCTTTACACTTAAAAGTATTTTGATTATTTTGTCAATTTAGTGTTTTAAAATAATTTTTTTTTAAGAAAATAGTATTTTCTAAATCCATGGAATATAAGTTATGATTATATAATAACTCAAATTTAAAAAAATGAGGTATGAATATTTGTGATGCATAATGTTACATTTTCACTTTCATGAATAGTAAAATATTGATTTTTAGTGATCTAATAAAGTTTTTGTATAACAAACAAGTATTGTTTTTGTAAAATTTAAGTGAAAGGTTAATTATATTTTTAAATATTTAAAGGAATTCTATTTTAAATCATTGTGTTTGTTAAAACAATTTATCCTTTAACGTTATTATGGTACTCTGTGTTTTGATTTATTATAATTAGGAACTACTATTCTTACTTTACAATACATAAGAATATAAGCTAAAGAATTACAAGTCGCAGCAATTTTAAATTCACAATCATATATTTCAAGGGTTATGTTACACGCTTGCCATATTTCATTTAATATTATTTATGCAAAGTCAGATAGTACGGCTGTTGTGTTGTTTATAGATGTATACAAGAAATTATTAGTTTCATTTCTGTTTGTCTGATCATTTTATAAATTGATTAAAATATTATACTGATTTTAGCAAAAATGGAGATTATGATTTATTACCAAAACAAATATAATAATAGTTCAATTCTTTTAAATTTAATTTCTTTTAAGAACAATTGATAAGTGAATTTTAATAATGCCTACAGAACATATTTGTAAGAGCGTATTTAATGATAGGAGGAGTACTAAACTGAATACTTTCTGGAACCTAGAAAAATTACATTATTCAAGTATAGAACAATAATAATTAGTTGAATTTAGTGGAGGCGAGAAAAGTTTTCCTTACATATATTCTCAGAAAAAAATTATGCGTATATCATCATTAACATATTTTCAATTAGTAGTAATATATCAAAAATGGTGATATACATGTATATATAATGTAATTGAACAGTTTTTAACTTCCCCAAGATCACAGGACTCAGTCATTGAGTTAAAACATACTCATACAATTTTGAATACACATATTCTAACTTTTCCTTTGTCATGTAATAAACAAACACAATGCAAGTATATAGTAAGCTAAAAAACTTATATTTGAAACCTACAAATAAATAAAAAAAAAAACTGTTTATTTAAGTTCGTAATAGATTGTATAAATAAATACTCAGGAAATAAATAAAAGCAAGCGTTTATATGAAGTAACTTCATTGAACCGTTAATACTCTGGAGACACAATCTTATTACGAAAATCGAAATTTAAGAATATAACAGTTATGAGTCGATTAAATCTAATCCTCAAATTTAGGTGCATTGAAGTGAAATGGAAGTTTAAATAACATAAATATACTTTTGAATTAATATGATGGGTAAATGGGTAAATTATTTTAAGTGGGGAAAAATGTTTTAATATAATGCATATTATTTTTATTATTTTATTCTTTAAATTTATTAATTTATATTTTATTATCAAAAAAAAAAAAAAAAAATTAATAAATAAATAATTAGGCTTTCGAAGTATAGAAATTCATGTTTGATCAAACTTCCTTTTTAATATCGTAAAATAAAACACACAACCCGGTTATGTGAAAAAACACTTGTTAGTTAGGGTAATCGTAAAATTGAAGTATTATTATAATTTATGATATGTGTAAAAATGTATATTGTCAATGACCTGGAAAAAATAATTTGCAACGATGACAAAAATAAAAAAGCATAATATTTTTACGCTAATATAAATTGATTTATTAATGATTGACATCATTATGCTTAAATAAAACCTAAACGGATTTTATTGCTTAGGAGTCATATTATTATGAAAAACGTTCAATTATCATATAACGTCTTATCAAGTCTATGTAGGGCTCTTGTAACGTTCCTAACATGAAGTGCAAAAAATTCTTTGGATTTAATTCAGGTGGCAGTAGAAGTAAGATGTGCTCATGCAGTTAACCTACAGAGGGAAAGGCATCGAAATAAACAGCTCGAGGTACATATTCGTTTATGTAATGATTTTTAGTACTTTGATGTAAGCCTGCGGGATTTTTCTGGTATGCTGCACACGTTCTACCGACAAATAAATTAAACGGAAAAAAACATTTTTAACTATTGACCTGACCCTTTCTGATTGAGACTCGTGCGATAAAAATACTGTATTTCCAAATCGTTCATTGCTTTAAAAAAAAATACAAACGTTGCAATTATTAACAACGTGTATGATCGAGAGACGATAATCAGATCGTTTGTAAAATTACCATCTGATTTTCTACAAATATGAGATTCATTAGAGTCACAGAAGCAACACTAATCGATAAATTCTAATGACCATCAAGTGGACCTAACTGCTAACACGTTTAATAATAATAGCAATGCACTGAGTTTCCACAGAGTATATAGTAAGTAGTTGATAACTGTATCAGAATTAATCACTTTTACATCAATTCAAATCTGTTTTAAGTTAACCGGACTTTTCTAGGCCGTTAATGATATATTCCTAACGAATATTGTGTTTCCAACCACCAGTTCGTTCCTTGCGTGACCTACAATCGAACGAGTGTGTTTCAACTGATTATATTTGTAACCATAATGAAGAAATAATAGTTTTAATAAAAATTATGGTCTTGGGTACTGATCGTTTTTTCTTAGATTACTCGGTAAAAAATCAATATTAGTTAACCTCGTTAGTTCTTCGTGAAAATATGGACGGCGAGGGTGGAAGTGTATGGCTCACTGGGTTGCCGAAATGGAAATTGGGTCAAACGCTCGAAGAGTCGTATCCGTCTTAATAGCACATCAGTAAATGATTTAAATATGAATATTATGTTGGCACGTGATCATTTTTTAGACCCTTGTATTAAAACTGACTCAACTTACCCGCGTTGTATATGACCGAACTTTAACCCGATGGCGTGTCGTCGTCACGCTGGTGGAAGGTCCACACCGGCGAGAGATCCACGGGCGGTCACCGTTGTCTCTTTAGAAACCTCT
Source organism: Daktulosphaira vitifoliae (assembly GCF_025091365.1). NCBI lineage: Eukaryota > Metazoa > Arthropoda > Insecta > Hemiptera > Phylloxeridae > Daktulosphaira > Daktulosphaira vitifoliae. The sequence continues at coordinate 22,015,913 of NW_026099575.1, read as the reverse complement.
TCTACGGCCGACCGACTGCGACACAGCAACCGATAACGACCGTAACACGACTGACGCGGCCGACTCGAGTTTTGTTATCGTATATCACTGTAATGTTGCACACCATAAACGTGTTAAACAATAAAAAAAACTATAGCAGCCTTTTTTCGGTTCAGACCACGGCACACACAACGGCGTGTCCAGTATCTTATTGTACCAGGTCCATGACGGCGGCGTCGCGCCCCTAGCAGAGTGTACGACGTGTAAAGCTCGTCGAAATATGGCGACCGCGAGACTGGACCAGCGGAGTAGATAGCCGCCTGGTGCGCTCGATCGATAGGAAACGTCGGCGTACGCGCAACGACGGGCACGCAAGCCTGCGCCCCGAATTGGCCCCCCCTTCCCCCACTATGTGCATGTGACGCCCCCACACGATCGACTCCCCTTTCTCGCCGTTACAAGCCGCCTCTCGAAAACGAATGCCAGTTTTCTTTCCTTGTCGTACAATTTGTTAGCGTTTCCTACTAAGTACTCGACATCTCTGTGCTTACATCTTATCCGTACCACTAGACTTCCTTTTAACATCACTTGAATTTTTTTTAATTATAAGCACAAATATTTATTTATTTATTAATATTTAACAAATTTATGATAATTTTATTCTTATTAGATCAATTTTATTTTTTACGTGTTTTTAAATTCATTTTTTATTCATACCAAACACGTGTATTTATGTAATTGTTGATTTAATCTATATATTTATATATATACTTTTTTAAATAATTTGTCATTAATTATTATTCCGGTATTTTCTAATAAGAATTCGTAACAACGTTTGTGATTTTACCATTGCATTTTTCACTGTATAAATAATGATATTATGTGCTGTGTTTTAACAATTGAAATATTAGTGACTAATTTTATTTTAGCGAGTAATAATAGATTTAAAGAAAAAAAGTAATTATTAAGTACCCAAGTTGTAATAGGTGGTTCCATACAAATTTTTTATTAAATTTTATCGCGTAGCCAAAATTTTTTTTCGAGATGTGGGACTGTAATTTTTTTTATTGTAAAGACTACTTTTAAATGAATTTGTTTTTGCTCTAAACCCAACTTACAATTTTTAATAAGTAAAAAAACATATTATATATTTTGGTCATCACATAAATTTTACATGGCTATGGTCTCATCTCCTTAGTTATGCTACTATTTTAAGTAAATTCCAACGAATTTTATATATAAAATATGATGAGAAAATAAAAAATAATTAAAATATTATCGGAAATTTTCACAAGTTAAGCAAAAAGAATAAAAATATTTGTTAAACTCAAACAGTATTAAACACGATTGGCTGTTTCATCAACACTTTAGAAGAGAAAGTTAAAGTTATAAAATAAACACTTAATTATTATTATTAATTTTATGGTGTAATTTTTAAAATGCCGCAGGTAAACATATTTCACTTCTGTTTCGTGCAAATACACAAGTATTACTTTTTGGTAGGGTAGAATGATGTTTAGTAAGATAAAAAATAGTGACAAGTAAATATGATTTAAATAGGCGAAAATATTATGAACTACTAAAAACATTTAAGTATAATTCAGTTATTTAATAAAGTTATAATATGAATATTATTCAATCATATTACATAAACGTTCACATGTTTATAACATTCACAATTTTTAATAATATGGTTTAATTTTTCAAAAAGCTGAATATTTGTAAGTGTATTTCATTTATTTTAAAATGAATAAATATTTATTTTAAAATGTTTAATTGTTTCATAGCAATGGATAGAAGGTTAGGGCAAGTTTCTATACTCTATAATTTTTTTTATAATGTTTAATAAAATTAAAAAAATAACTTATAAAAAACATAATACAATGTGTTTAATTTATCGTTAACCACTAAACATCTACTGAAATAATTATTATTTTGAGAATTTTTTCAGTAATATTTATTTATTGTATTAAATGTTTAACAATTTATAACATATGGCATATAGATAAATATTTATTAGGCCTTCATCCCTTAGGTATTAACTGTTTTTAAATCGCAAGGTACATATTTAATTAAACGTTAGAAAATGTGTTTTTAACCGGTATTTTGAGTTATTAACATTTTAAATATGATTAAATATGTGTACTACCATTTAAAAATAAAGTTTGCATTCTTATATTGGATAAGGAACATCCCTATTGAGTACTTAACCACTTATAAATAAGGAAATAAATATCATTCAATAAAGGCAAAATTTGTTTTGTCCAAATAATGGGTATTTTTTGGAAAAATCTAGTGGTCAATGATAAATTAATCATGCAGTATGTTTTTATTAGACAATTATATTATAATTCTAGTGTATAGCATCTTTTAAAATTAATATTTTTTACATTTACTAATATCAAATTATACATTAAGACATGTATTTTATTTGAGGTCCAAATGTGTTTTTATGATAATATTAAACTTAATATATTAAATCTTAATTTTGACTGTGTTTGGAAAGAATGCATTAATATGAATGCATTCCTTGAATTTCGTTCAGTTTTCACGGAATGCATTCATTTGTGCACTCACTTTATGTTTAAGAAATAGTTAATGCAATCGCAAAATTAGATGTTGTACTTATTTCTTAACCATATTTTAAAAACTAAAAAATGTGTGTATATTGACTATTAAAAACAATTATAATTTTTTTTATTTGATAAATTCATAATAAAGTATTTATTATAATTAATTTTGTTTATTTACTTATTTTTAAAGTATTTATTGGAGACGACTTTGCGGTCTTAATTAAAATTGTTCATAAATATAAAGTTACATAAGTGTATAGTCAAGATATAATATACAATGATGGTAGGAAACATCCAATAAAGAGTCCCCAAACTTATATACTAGTAAAATTTACATAAATTAATAGAAAATTTGTAATAAGTCTTATGGTTTTGATCGTTTTAATCTTCTGACGTCTTGAGAATTATTAAGAAGTTATAATGAAGATTTTTGAACGTAGAACTTCAAACGGTTTTCACGTAGCTTAGCGTACCGTTAAATTCTTCTTTGGCTGATGTTATCACATCTTTGTGAATATTGTCATTTCTCTCGTGTGTATTTGCATTGGTAATAGTATGTAAAGTTATATTTTGCATTAATTGTATTTTGACAATCCAAAAAGTAGCTTTTTGTTTTCTATTAATAAATTATAATGTACGATCGATTAACCAATACATATTATTTTTCTTTTTTTTAATTTGTTTTTTTTTCATTTTAATAAAAAAATTGCTACTCCAATTTAGTTCAGAGTCTAAGTATTTAGCTAATTTTTCTTCTGGAATTACTTAATCATCAAGAATTATCGGGTTAGGTATTAAATAGAATTTATCAACGTTTTTTTTTAATAATTTGTAGTAATCGACAGATCTTTGTCACATAATAATAAAGCCGTGTCATCAGCAAATATAGCTGTTGTAGTTTTATTGCTAGTTGGTATGTCAGCTATAAAAACTAAATAGAGAATAGGCTCAAGAACACTACCTTATTTATCAGTTTTTAATTTAATTTATCAGTGAAATAATGTTAATTATAAAATACAAATTAAATACTTATAAGTAACATTTTAAAATTAAAAATATAATATATAATTAAATATAGTACACTATAAAATGTTATAAAATAATTTTTAAAATGTGTTAAATAATCTATAGTAATACCGTAAAACTAATTACTATAAATGAAACGGTCGAATATGAAAATAAATAATTATCTATAATATCTATAGTAATTAACAAGTGGTATCAATACAAATATTTGTATAGCTGTTGTCAGTCAACAGTCCTTTTCTCAGAGCCAAAATACTCCGACAGGCAAGATAAGGGCATACATTTTTTTTGAAGGAGTGACTACCTCCCTGGATTGGTCCCTATACAAAATTTTTTTTAAATTAGAATTACTTCATTCAAAAAATAGTCAATTTAATATTTATATAAAAAAAACTATTTTGTATGGTCTCTTTTTAATAAATATTTGCTTTCGGAAATTTTCAAATTTTAATTATATCAATTTAAACTAATCATGTGTATTTTTATAAATATTGAGTATTGCTGCTATATATTATTCATTAAAATGTGTCACTTACATACTTTTAAAACAAATTTAAAGTCGCCTTTATAACAAAATTAAATTATTCAACTCTAGATAGCGCTATAGTTGATCTATTTAGTTTCTAAATATCTTTGTAGATAGAATTACATAATGCGTAATTCGTTTTTTAATTTTAAGATTTTTTTAGTAGAGTTAATTTTACCATCCAGAAATCCATTTGGAAATTTTGGCCTGCATTAATTATACGATCCGCCAGCGATCGAAATGAGTTTGTTTGCAATGGGAGTATTAATATGAAGTGCATGTTAAATACCCAATATAAATCAAGCATGCCGTAAAAATCTCTGTTGCATTCTTTCAATTTGACAGGCATCAGATGAAAAACGAGGACTCTAAACAATAGCAACATACACAAAATTAGCCAGACCAATTGAGAATATAACATTTTCAAAGAATAATTTAGTTTTATGTTGGAAGTTAGTCTGATTACAAAGCTAAGCACTTACAAGATACTATTTCCATGTGAGATTTAGGGTCTAATGAGCTATTAAATTTAAAACCAAGGTCTAATACAAAATCGATAACAAGCATAAATATAGCACCCAAAGATTGTAAGGAAAAATATTACAAGACAGAGACTTTATGAAAGTCATTACATGATATTTTTCAAAGTTAAGGATTAACCATATATTTATACACTATTCTGTAAATTTATCCAAGTCATTCTGTAGCTTGATACAGTCTTTATCAGAGTTAACTTGCTAATAAATAAGCATCAAATCATCAGCAAAACACAAATAAAAAAAATTAAAATTGAAGATAAGTGACCACCTTCAGGTACATAAGAGGAAACTAAAAAGAAGTTAGATTGTGTACTAAACACTTACCCATTGCTATCTTTTGTGGTGATAAGAGCCAAATCATGCTAAAAGAGGTTCACCAAACACTGTATACAGAACATCAACTTGGGAATCTTGCTAAAAAGTTTTTAAAATAAAATTACAAAATCCTAGTTACACGTGGTAGTTGAGCGCTGAGGACAAAAACCATATTATTCCTCTATAATAATATGATTTAATGAAGAGAAAATCCCATTAAGGACAACCTTTTTAAAAAATTTAGAAATATAAGACTGTATAGAAATAGGTTTGTAATCTGACACAGAGTAGAAATAGTGGTTTTAGAAATAGGTGTAATAGAACTTAATATAAGCAAGATTTCTATGTAAATGAACCTATGAGCACCAAAAATTTGAAAAAAATCTTCATTTTTAGAAATAAAAAAAAAAAATGTCACTAATTTAGCTTACCATAAAAATTTTACTTTCAAAACATTTTTTCTGGACTTTAAAAATTTTTAAAAACATTTATCCAAATAAAATTTTAATAGGGTATACTAGAGATATTAAGCTTTCTTTGGGTATGTTTCTTTGAAAAATCTATAAACAGTGCAGGAAGAGTTTGAAAGAGACAAATCGCGCTGTCAATTATTTTTTTGACTCGATTTTTGAAAATATTCCCGAAGACCTGACTACTTCTAACTTATATAACTTTAAAGCTTTTGTAGTATACTACAATATTAAAATAAAATTTTGCCCGACGATTGTTCTACTAAGTGAAATTGGCCGCCAAACACAGAAAAAAACACAAGCATTCGAGTAAAATTTTAAATTAAAGAAATTGTAAAATAAAAAATATATAAATTATGAAATTTAATAGATTCGCATCGCAGCGTCTTTTATGATAGTATTGTTATTCATTGTCAAATATCATTTAAACTTCCTCATTCCAACTTTACTGTTTCCCCACTGTGCTGGGGTTCTATTTTTGAAACGTTACTTTGATGTAGGTATGCTTTATTTGTTTATACTAAACTTAAAAACAAGTAAGGGATTTGTTCATATATTTCTTTAATATATATTTTCTAAAATAAATCATTGTACGATAAAAGTTATAAGTACTTTTTATTCCTATAAGGAAAGCTCAAATATTTTATTTTATCGATTTTAGACTATACAATTTTAAATACATAGGCCTTTTTCCTATAGGTAAAAGAGACTTGCAATATTTATTCTAAATGCTGGTTTAATAATCAGAGTTACATTTTTAAACATTTTCATACACCAGAAAATAAACTATGCAAGCATTACATTATCTTTCGGTATTTCTAATAAAAAAATTTAAAAATATAAAATTTAAATTTATTTACAAGCTAAATGTTGAATATTGCATGGAAAATAAATAATGATATTTAAGTTATTTTCAAGGATTTTTTAACATGAATATGCCCGATCAGATCATTTTACAAAAAATAATAGGAGTGATTTTATATCATAATATATAGAGTGATTATTTAATGTTTATGACTTATTTTTCCCTAAAATAATAAATATATTGATAATTTTTTTAGTTTCATATACTTTTTAATTTACCAACTATTAAGTACTTTTTAGGTCCATCTATCATTCTTCATAAGGGTGAAAATTTTATTTTTTTAACTGTCTTGTATAATAGAGAATAAAAACAATAACAGTCAAATGAATAAAGTTCAAAATAGTGATACTGATATGATACATTTATACATATTATAGGGATGATTGGGTATTTAATTTTAACATTAATATTAGTATTTTAATTTTAAGAAATTGCATTAATTTTTTTTTGCTTTTAACCCTACTATTGGATTTTTTCTATAATAGTTATCACAATTACTGTTTAAAGAACAAATTATACTATAAAAAGTTTGAATTGAAATTATAAAAATTTTACAAATATTTCCAACCTTAGATCAATTGCAATAAACCTTAGATTAAAATGAAATGCATTTCTTAATTATATTTAATGATAAATATAAATTTTTATCTCTATAGTATTAATGAAACATTATACAACTTAACTAAGAGCAATAATATCCATAAATAAAGGAAAAAATAAAAGAAAAAAAGTATTAGTTTGCTAAAATAAATTTTTCTCTATTTTATGACTACTAATTTTATGAGATATGATAAAGCCAAATTGATAATAAAAGATGGTGGCCGTAACTATGGAACATATAACAAACGCACACAGGGGGAACTACGGCCTGACAAAAATAACCCTGGTTAATTGTTATTTAAAAATTGAAATTATTGAAAAAAGTTTAATATTCATTTTAATGAATAAAAAATGAACTGCTGATTATGTAAATAACTCCTTTTTAATAATTCTCATGGTATTTTAATATCATATGTGATTGGGTTCTACCTGGGAGAGATAAAGGTCAAAATCATCCAGAGTCAAATTATTAATGTTGTAAAGATCAGTTATACTTCAATTAGTTGAGTTAGTAAAAATGTCTCCTATGTATATTTCTTTACTTACCGTACTCGTTAGAATAAAATTGGAGTCTATTGAAGCTTGATAAACCCCTCACTAAAAATATTTATATATAATATACAATTGTATATAATTTTCAACATTTACTGACACCACTTATGTTTCTCATTCATTAAATAATCCTAAAAATACTGTAAATATTAAAGTGCTCAGTTTAATAATGATACTTAGTTTCTGTTCATTCGCACGATTGCTTTTCATATTCATCATGGGAGAAATATTCATCTTATTACAACTGACCAGTGTTACATTTGTCCAATTACTTCAAATATGTATTTATCTATATAGTTATTATAAGGTTTACTCTGTTAATAATGTTAAGCTAAATTGATTCGATATTTTCATTATGCCATTACTTAATCAGTTCTCATAATAAAAATATTCTAAATGTGTTATCATAATTATTTATTTATATAATATAAGATAACTGCAAAGAACAAGTATAGTAGAACAATTAAATTACATAAAATATATAAATTACCAATAGTTTATTACAATTTACATTTAACCACTATACCACAACAACTATTTAATCCTATTGATAAAAATTATAACAACCAAATATGTATTTAACATCAAATGATACATAGGTAACAAGTAGGAATCAACACAGTAAAAATTTTATTATGTTGAATAATTTTTTTTAGAGTTTTTTTAATATAATTTTTATATAACAAAAATTAATCAATTACTTTAAATATTTACATGACTTAAATCGATAACTTATCACTAAATATATATATATGTTTACCCTTTATCCTTCAATTTTTCAAAACCTTAATTTAAAGTTTCAAGATTTTTACATGTTTACAATTTTATGTTTTGGAAATTGTGTAGTTATAAACTAATTTATAACTATTATACAAAGAGTGATACGTCTAAATTTTGAAAATCGATCTATTTTCAGAATTACCAAAGTAAAGATGTTGAAAATTAATTTGAATAACTCATTGCGGTTCTAATTAAATTTTATTATTACATTTACATAATTCAATTTATAAAAAAGTGATTTATATAAAAACATTAATACTTCATTTTCAATGAGTAAAATTATTTCGGTTTGGTGGTCATAAATAATGCAATTAGGTTTCACATTGAAAATTTGTTGTCATTAAAAATGTTTTCAATATAATTCAGTACTAAAATTGCAGTTTGACAAGTAAACAAATTCTATAATTTAATCCGCTATTAAATAAAAACTTGAAGTAACATTTTGGCCACAAAAAAAGAAAGTCATTACAGTTTTTTCAACTTCGGTAAAATGAACGTAATGAAAGTCTCAGCTAAAGTATAATTTCAAATAAAAGAAGACGATATTGTTGTTAATATTACAACGTTCATTCAAAGTATACTTACATTGAAGGAAAATGATTATTAAATATAAATGTCGTTTTAGAAAATGTTATTTTCAACATTTTTTTCATTTTCGTACAGTAACAATAATTATATTTCACGAGAAAGAATAAATTTAATAATAAAATTAATAGAAACTATGAAACTGTTTTCTTAAGTACAATGTTTTACAATATTGTTATTGTTCGATTTATACTAAAAACAATTATCCATCTCAGACCTAAAATGGTATTGTAATTTTGTTAATATTTTAACTGTAAATTTAATTTATTTCTATCATACAATTAAAATAATTCTTTAAAGCCAATGAAGAATTACATAACAGTATATTTTTTATAATCAAGTCAAGTAAATTATCAAAATTCGATGTGATTGTTTCTTGACTAAAGAAATGTATCTTAACTACACTGAAATAATTTCATAGAATATTACAAAATTTTAACTAAAACAAGTAGAAGAATGCCATGATTTAATTGTGGAAAAATACTTCAATAAAAAATTCAAGTATAAATAGATCATAATTAATTAAGGTATGTTGAGTAATTAGTTGAAACTTAACTGATTTAACTGTTAAAATATTAGAATTCCATATAATGTAAACTCATATGTTTAGCGTATATTAAATAAACTTGTATTTAAACGATCAAGACTTATGTCGTGAACACTGTTTGTAATTTTTCCGATAATAATTGAAAGTTTAATTTGCTAAAACGAGTTAAAAAAAAAAATAGATATAATGTAACTACTGTTAGTCATATCATGTTTTTCTTAAAATAAATCAGATTTAACTTCAATTTTTTAAACTATTGATACAAATTTCACTAAGAGTGCAAGAGGACATAAAAATTCGTGATATTTGACATCATTATATAATTCAACATAGTTTATTATTGTCTACCTAAATATGCAAGTAACATGCATGTTTGTTTGAATTTAATATGAATTATAAAAATAAAGTAATTGATAATGTAACTCTTATCTTATGGAAGGTTGAAACTTTGACACCGTTTATCTCAAAAAGCTTTTTTTGAGATATGGCCCTCTTGAACTAAAAGAGGAAAATGATTAATTAATAAATTTAATTAAAAATTAGAGTTGTAAAAGACTGATTGGTCACTTTCCAATAAAATATTATAATAAAAAATGTCTAATTTAATCAAATTGAATAAGTTAGCATTGTTAACTGAGATAAGGCTCATTTGAAAACTGTAGATTTTTATCTATCGATTGGTAGCTGTTGCGTCGATTGACGGAAGTGCTTCCATCGTAAACGTACGTGGCTTGATTGCGATTTTTTAGGATTGATTTTGGCGTTCGTACGATTGGTTGTTCCGGTTTGATGTCAGACATTAATGTCGAAGATGCCAAAGACGCATTAGATAGTCGTAAGGTATCACATGTCCGTTGCATCTTTGTGAGTTCTTTTCTCAAATGTTTATATTCCTCTAAGAACATGTCCAACTGAGCGTTGTGGTAGTCATATGTAACGGACGCACCATCTGATGACGAAAGCAGAGAGTGATTGGATCCTGCCACACTGGACTGACGGTAAGGCAACCGTCGTCTACCCGATATTGGGTCCAAAATAGGCGTCTCGGCCATAATTGACGCAATAGCGGCTGACCGACTGGTAGGTGGGGTCGCAGGTAATCTTCGTTCTCTAGCTGGCGATGATGGTAAGCTTGGGTTTGTCCAGTAGTGAGGTTGTTGCTGATTTTCAATAGACAAATTTAAGTAACTGTTGGATTTTTGGTTGACTGACAACAATCTAAAATCAATAAAAATTTGAATTACATCAATAGTTTTTGTGATTAATAATTACACAGAGTAGAGAATTTAGAAATTCAGTACACCTATTATAAAGTATTTCAAATTATTACACTAATCCATCTTAATATAAAAATTAACAAACTAATCCAAAAAACTATTAATAAATCTACATCGTTTTCATAAATACAATTATGATTGCACAAATTTACGATGTTTATGTTATAAATTATTATAATTTCATTTAAATTTTTATTAAAATTATATTTAGTAATTTTGAGGGTCAATCTGATCTAGTGGGTAGAAACGTATGTTTTGGTATGTCCCGGGTTCGATCCCCAGGGTGCCAACGATATTTTAGCCATACAAGGGAGGATTGATATTGGACTATATGAAGAAAGTTGCTCTGGAGGCTTGCCAGGTTTCAGCAACATGATACTTGCACCTTTTTCTATTTTTCTGGAATATAATGTGTGCGTATTATAACGTGGTAAATATGTGTTAAAAAAATGATAGCTCTTTTGATAATTCTTTTAGAATACGAGGGCTGATTTTATCATAAAACACGGTGTCATTTAAGGGTTGATAATTGTATCGATTTCAAAATCAACTTATAGTAGTGTATAGTGCCGTATTTTGTCATTGGTTTTATTTGATGGTTGATATTTTACTTGGTCAAGTTTCAAATTAATGTCGTTAAGTTGAAAAAAAAGTTTTAAATGAAGTGCATATACTTCTGCTTTGTCCATATTACTACGAGCCAATGTACCATTTTCTTTGTGAATAGAAGATGGGCAAGCTTGAGGTCTTTTTATTTTTCTTGTAGAATTCCATAAACAGTAATCGCAAGAAACATAGCAGATAGTCCGTTTAAATATGACCTAAATATTTCGTTTTTAACTTATTTGATTTTTTCACAATGTGCTTTGCATAAATGACTCCATTCAGTTCTATCTACTAAATGACGCGTTGAGTGCCATTTTCTTTTAGATCTGCGCTTTTGCCGAATAATTCTCTCATCTCCACTGAATAAGTTGTCTTACGGTATATGTTTTTACAAGTTTCTTGTGTAGCTTTTTTGCCGCTTCAAAAATGTCATTAGCTAGTTTATGTACTACTGTTTCGATGTCAGTTGTTGTTTTAAATCATACGGAAAGTGTAATAGTTTTTTCTTGGTCCATTCCAAAAAGATCTTAGTTTGTTTGTTTATTGGTAAGGAAAACTTTTCGCTTTTTTAATATGACATGTAATGTATGATTCATTTCTTCTTTTTGTTATGATTTTTAGGCTTAAATTAGTTACTTACTAACTTATCTAACTGTTCTTGACATATTTGATAAAGGTTTTGTTATATTTGTAAGGGTTGATAAAATTTCCGTTAGAGAGGAGTTATCATTTTCAATCGGCAGTATTATTTGTTTTTTAAGAATAACGTTATTTCCATTAGAATTATCAACTATTTTAGCGTAGGAAACATATGATGTTATAGTTTTTGTTGAAGAAGTTGCACTGCAGATGATTTTTTTGGTGTATTTTTCTTGTTATTTTCTCATTAATGGTGACTGGTCTCTGCTGCAAGCTTGTCATAATATCCGTCAAGTCCATCGTTCGCCTAGCCAAGAACCATTTCCTTAACATAATATGTTAAAGAGATATTATGAAAGAGGGGCTATCATTATCTATACCATTTTAAGTTCGGGAAATAGAAGGATGTAAAACTGATTAATGCATTTAGTAATTTTTATTTCAAAATAACTTTAAATGTGAATATTTGTATAAGATTTGTTTTATTAAATATACTTAAGTATACAATAATAATTACAGTAATTAGAAGTTATTAAACTACTTATTACTTTATTTATTAAAATGTGTCCAAATACTACACGATATGTTTTTTTTTTATTAAATAGTCATTATTGATCTTTGCTGAAATTTGTTGAATGAACTTCTAGATCTTTTTTAAAAATAATTTTTTACTTAAGTTTAAATAATTTATCTAAAGTAGGTATTAAAATAAACTTTTATCATTCACGATTTAAAAAAACTGAGAATAATAATAAAAAATAATGAACACTTCTTTTTGGACTTTATGCCTATTTTATCGAGTTATGTTCATTTAACAATAAATTTGTGATAAATTTGTGATAAAAATGTTATATTGTTATTTTATTAATAAAGTATATAGTTGCACTATAATGAAAAGAGTGATAATAATGTGTTTTTCGATTACAGAACCTTAAATAATTAAAATACCTAATTTAATGAGAATAATTGAATATAATTTATTATGAACTTAAAATTTGTTATTATCACTTTTTGAAAATGTTTTTATAAATATTTTATCTTGTTTTAAACATTAAAGTCGTTTTCAAAGGAAATGTGTTTGACATGAATCTTTATTTTCCAAATGAAAATTTTAATGTCAGTAAATCACTAAGTAAACGTATGGTGTGTTTTGTAATATTATTAAATCCTCTGCCGTAAAGTCTTTTAACAGCAGTCAATCTAAACTCGTGGGTGGTGAGTAATTGTAATCAATCTGACAGTTGTAGTATACTTGACATATTGTAGCCTATTTATTTACTTCAATCGTACAATCTTGCTCGAAAGTCAATGTTGTTTTTGCATTGGTGTCCGTGCCTGTTGTGTAATCGTAATTTTGAAGAGATAGTTTGCTGAAGTTGGTATAAATATACACAGTAGGCCAAAGAATAAAACGAACACGACCACGCGAAAAGTAAATAATCACAAGAAATGTAATCAAAAATTATTTCAGTAGCTCACGCACAACATTTTTATTTCTTATTATTTTTAATGATTATATTTCCATTATTATAAAAATAAAACAATTTCGAGAAATAAAATCTAAAATAACGAGTAGCTTATTTTCATTTTTAATTACTCACACTTGTTGAACATCTTTAGAAAATATAAAAAAAATCTCATTAAAATGTGTATATTATTGATTTGATACTAGTAACATTTTATGTTCGGTGTAAATAATCCAATTTATTTTGAAAACAGGAAAGTCAATGAAAATATTTTTCGGACGGTGAAATCTTCTTTAAGTATTAGGCTGTTTATGGCAATAAACATTTATTTTTAACGTTTTAGATATTATAAATAATTATTAAATATTATTAAGACTTTTAACTGCGTTTTAAAATATTGCACTTGTTTTGTCGAAATACAGTGTAATCGTCAATGGTCATATTCATTTACCTTGGATTATCTAATTCGATTGATGAGTCGAATGAAAGTTGACTTCTGCTTGTATTACTGCCACCACTACTCCGACTACTCATCAGTAGAGGTGACTGACTATCCGACATTACTCTTGTCGAGTACATTGTATTGCGCTTGTTGTTAGAACCTATTGTCGGCCTACAAATATAATAACGTTATTAAATTAGTTTTATTAGAGTTTTACTGATCATCAAATTATTATTTAGCTGAATAACTTGCGTCTATATTTAATTTTAATCGAAAAATAAAATTCGAATAAATTATTTTTTTAAGCAACTTTAATGTGAAAATAAAAATATTTTAGCTTTAAATAAAGTTCATCGTTAATGAATAATGTTGTACGAATCGTACTTGACTCATTACAGTATTTTAATGTTTACAATAAGTCTTGACTCACCTAGGAAGTGTTTGACACAGCCGACGACTTTTGGCCGGAAGCAATGTGTCCAACAGATCAGGGACATTTTTTGTGTAACACAAGTCTTGTCTGCCAGCAGCTGTAGTGTATAAGTTACCCGCGGGAAGCGATTCTTTATGTAGTACGTGATGGTGTAAGGTTACTTCACCTAAATTACATTCCAAGTACGACTTCTTTTTATCGTCCTTTGGGTTTGCTGGCAGCTTACGTGGCCTAAAAAATAACGTCATCAAGTGAATTTTTTTTAAGTCTTCAACGCACAAATTTTTATTTAATTATTCCGTTTAATCTAAAGTAAATATATTTTTAGATGGGGAGATGATGTTAGCCATTTTTTAAATTCTTATTAATTATTTGTATACTTTTTTTGTACAGTTTTCTGGTATGCAGTAGTTTACAGGATTCCTTTTTAAAATTATTAGTTTTCAACGATCTTACAAAAAAGTAATTAAAATTTTTATTTTATTGAAAGTTCGTGTTGATATTTATATTAATGAGTAAAACAAATTACTATTTAAATAAGAACATTATTTT
>NW_026099575.1:21950403-22000797 GCF_025091365.1 Daktulosphaira vitifoliae | reverse complement strand
AAAAAAAAAATTTGTCCCGACGACCTATCTTTTATACGCAAATGGCTGCCGTATTCAAAAATATGCTATTTTTGTATTCAAATTATGGGTTTTGTATTTTATTTTAATAGAAGTTGATGTTAATTTTGCAATTATCCATCAATTTTTTAAAATTAAACACTATCTACAGATTTGCATCGAAGCGTTTCTTATGATAGTGATTTTAATCACTGTCAGATTAAATCTATCTGGACCCAACTATGCAATGTCACCACTATGCCGCGACCCCACTGTGCTACCGTTTTTATAATTATCAATGTAAAATTACTAATAATGAAGTTGTTATTAAATTCAATTGTAATTTATGAAAAGTTGTCCATTTATATATTTATTCATTTGAAATTATTGAAATGCTTTTAATAAATTAAAGATTTGAAACTATTGTATTTTTCCGAAAAAATATATGGTAAATATTACATTTATTTGTTATAGGTAATTTTTGAAGTGTTGTTAATAAAGTTAAAATAAATTATTTTTAAAAGTTTTAATTACCATACAGCTGTGTTTTAATACTGAATAAATCCGTAAACTAGAGATTCTGAGTTTATCAATTACAACGAATGAAAGTAGCAAATGAAAATTACATGTCAACATAATGAATCGTTTTAGTGAAAATGTGTTATAACACACAAAGTTCAAAATGAATCATATAAAATGAATTTGACAGTTTTCGCGTTAAATAGTTTTTAATGTTTATCATCAGGGCTTGTAAGTTTATCCATTTATACATTTTGTAAGTGTAATTCTAAAAGCAATTATACCTAAATATTTTTGTTTGATTCAAAACTAAGCAATAAACAGAGTGTTTCAGATCAAACTGACAATGCTTATAACTTTTAATCCAATTATATTTCATTGTAGTAATTTTTTAAAATAATTATTGTCTTTTTAGACAATGCACTACATACTCACTCTATTTCTTAAAACTCTTGTAAGTTGATAAGTATTATTCTAATATAATCACCAATCCGCCAAAATTTTCGTAAAATTAGGTTTAAAAAATTACTATTTTAAATTTCGAAAAAAAAAAACTTTTATTTATTTTATCTTATTACAGATAAATTACAAAGATTATTCTGTAAACGTAATCTAAAAAGACAATAATTATTTGAAAAAAATGTCAACAAAATGACAATATGTTTAAAAATTATAAGTAATGTCATTTAAATCTGAGACATTCGGTATTTAATTTGTAGCATATTAGTAGAAGAACCAACGACAGGAAAGTTAAGGTCCTACAGAATTTTTTTCCGTTGTTATTTTAACCAATTAGTAGTAATATAAAAATATAAGCTTAAAATGTTAATAAAATATTTGCGAATGTGAAAATGTATAGTGAAGTACTATACGATATTTAAGGAAGCCGTATTCTGTGATAATGTTTTTACATATCAACGTTAAAAATAGCAATTTGAAATTGTCAAGAACTATTAAGCTACTAACCCTTGCTTGATATCGTTAATTGCGAACTCATCCGTCTAGAAAACAGATTTTAGTTGCTGTTTTTGTTTCCTAAGTAATTAGTTTGCTGACATCAAATCTCTGTCAAATGTGTTGTTAAGCGATACAGTGGTTTATCATAGTTCTATTCATTTGTGCACATAAAAATTGATTTTTGTTTTTTTCAACAAATAATAGTTTTATTATTATTGTTGGATCAAGTTTTGATGAAACTAAAATGTTTGATGTTTATATTGCACGTGATACAATAACAATAGTATTATCCCGATGTTAATGTGTTTTTGTCACTTATAATACATTACCAGCTCTCCGATGCTTTCACGTATGCATATTGCCTATACTAAACGCCGGGTCAGAGTTTGTTCACATAATCAGTATTTGTTCATATGTAAGATTCCATTAGTCCCTTTACCTGCATAATATTATGCACTAGGTAAACCGATTATGAGGTTTCAGAAACTGTTCAATGCATGGAAACGAATAATTTGAGAATTTTTTTTTTTATTTTATCAGTATACGCATTAGTGAGATATTACCGTGCGAAAATTTATTATCTAAGTACAATTTTTCATATAATTTTATAGCTAAAATATCAGTGATATTGAATAAAATTTTGCAATACATAAATTTATAAGTTATTTTGTGGGTCAATAATAAAATCGACAGAAGTAAAAGACTTTATCTCTACTTAATTAAAGAGAAAACCTTGTTGGCTTCTTCAAACTATTATATTATTAATTTTTGTTATTTATATTGGAATATTTTTTTCATTATAGTTGTAGTATTTTTTTGAAAGGATATTTTACTACTATATCAATTTAAAAAAGAAAAAACAGTAAATGTTGGTTAAAATTTAAATAAAATAAATGTTAGTGATGTTAGTCAACCATATAAAATATTTTAGTTTGTTAGCTTAGATGAAAATTTGAGAAGTTTTTTAAGAAAGTTTATTGGTTTTATTCATGATGAGTTTTATTTATGTATATCCTTGAAAATTTTCAACTCACACTGGATTGATTTTGTTGGTTTATGCAAAAGAAAAAAACTGATTTTAATCTAGTTGAACTTGAAAACCCTCTAAATATTAGAAATTTAAACAATTATCTCAAAATTACGCTACCATAATCAATTGTATTTTCAAACTACTATAATTTTTTTTAAAACTGACTATCATAAAATTTTAGCAGGTATACTAGAGATAGTAAAGTTTTCTTTAAAATATTTTTTATGAAAATTCAATTAATAACCTTAATATATGAAAGATTAAAAAAAGACCATGTGTGTAAAAATTAAAAATTCAACATAATTTTTGAAAATGTTAAGGAACATTTGACAACTCTAACCTGTATTAAATAAAAATTTTCGAAATATATTGCACTATTAAAAAAAAGTATTACAATTGTTATAATGCGATTAAAAAAAAATTTTTTATTTTCAATTTTTGAAAATGTTTTGAGACGTTTGACAAACCGAAACTTAAAATCAATTATAAGTACTTTATGATAGGAAAAATAAAAATGTCTCAATAATATTTTTTCTATGGGGTACTTGATTTTAAAATGTGCTATTTTAACAAAAAATTAAATTTCATATCAAAGAATTTTTTTAGTATAGTGATATTACTGAATATCACTATCAAATATTATCTATACTTAACCCAACTATGTCGTGTCCCTGTGCTGATTTTTTTTAGAATTATATTTCTCTGATTACTTGTACTTAACTTTAAGAAAACTTAAAAATCCTTTTTTTTTGCTATAAATTTGACTTATTTAAACCATAGCGAATAGAAAACTTTTTAAATACAAATTTAGAATATCAAGCAATTATTTGAGTGCTTTGATAAATTAAGTTCATATTTTATTCCATAACCAAAATAAAAAATTCTTATTCTAATCGGTAATATTGATGAGACATAAAGAAAGGTCATAACTTATTAAGAGTTTTTAAATCTTTACGTTTGATTACAAGATTACTTAAATATTATTATCAATTTTTGATGAAAGGCGATTGTGATAAAGATAATAAAGATGCCTGATTAATATTTCAATCATTTATTTTGATTAGATTTGGCAGGTAATTATTTTTATTCTAGTGTTGTTGCTTGGAGATAATATCAACTTTTAGCTGTTATGATTTGTGGATTTAAGGGTCCGAGTATTTCGTTTTTCATCAAAGCGCTATATGTGATTATTATAATGATAAATTGCACGTCATGTACTAAATGTGTGCATTACATGCAAAATAATTACAACTGTACATTAACAGGTCAACAATACATTATTTATATCACGTAGTTGTTATTTTGAATAACTAGCCGTGAGGCTTTATTGTTATAATAAGTAGAAATAATTTTAATGGAAGTATAGACATTTGTCAATGTTTATCAAGAGTTAGCATTACAACTTGTTTATTGTTATGATAGTTGAACTGACATTTAATCAATTTTAATGATTA
Organism: Daktulosphaira vitifoliae; assembly: GCF_025091365.1. Classification (NCBI taxonomy): domain Eukaryota; kingdom Metazoa; phylum Arthropoda; class Insecta; order Hemiptera; family Phylloxeridae; genus Daktulosphaira; species Daktulosphaira vitifoliae. The sequence continues at coordinate 21,996,840 of NW_026099575.1, read as the reverse complement.
CCTATATGGTTGAAATTACGTTACATTTATTAGTTTTGAAAACATTTTAACTAAAAGTTTAATTAAAGAAAAAAAGTCATATGTAGAACATTAAATGAGAAAATAGTAATTTTTTTGAACCAATTAATATAAAAATAATAATATCACTCTAAATTACAAAGAGTAGTTTATTCTTAAATATTGAAATAAAACGAAAAATATAAAATTATTTGTGGGATAGTATTGCCGCTTTTGTAAAGAATATTATCCCTATAGATGGTAATCAGAATACTTACGACTCTACCAGCCGTAACAGGCGATAAATAAGGATGTGTCAGATCGTCAGCCGGTGTAAAATGTTGTCAGTAGGTATAAGGAATCCCAAATAAAATATAGGCAGATTATCCCATCACGGATGTACGCGAAAACAACAGGTGAGAGGAAATAACGTAACTAAAGGTGGTGGAGGTCTAAAAAATGAATTGTGGGGAACCAGCTGGACAAACTGTGTGGTAGCTGTCTTACTAGTTATGTGACACTATCCGACGCTTGCAGTATCATTAGTATAAGGAAATCACTAATAAGTTCTAGATTAAATTCGGTTTAGGTGCGACGGTAGGTGTAAGAATAGGTACGTAGAATGTTGGAACATTAACTGGTACGAGTAGAGAATTAGTGGCTTAAAAAGAAGGAAATTCAATATTTGTTGTGCGCAGGAAATCGAACGGAAAGGAGAAATAGGTGAGTAGTAAAAATAATATATTCAGGTAAGAAAAATACAAGAAATATTGTAGGATTAATAATGGATAGGAAGATTAAAATTAAAATAGTAGCCGTACCTATTTTAGGAAGAGGGAAGAGCACTATATAACTTATAAGAATGGGAGTAATAGATCACAGTTTGATTGTTTTATAAAAAAGAGAGAGAGTATAAATCGATTAAAAGATTGTTAATTTATCTCTGACGTGAGTGTGACAACACCGTATAGATTGATAATAATGGATCTGTGGTGTAATGAGAAGAATGTATACAAAAAAAAAAAGTACACAGAAAGCGAGAAAGCAAGGATTAAATGGAGGAAATTAAAGGAAGAAGAAAAAAAAAAGTTTTAAAAGATGGTCAATGTTGAGGGAAATAGATATGTATGTGAAATAGAATTACCGCTAATGTAATGATTATCACGAAAGATGTTTTTTTGAGAGTAAGAGTACTGTAAGTGAATTCCAATATATAAAGAATCACGGTGATGAGACGAGTAAGTCCAGAGAATTATAGCAAGTAAGACAAATTAATTTAAAGAATGCAAGAGGAGAAGAAGGTGAGGGGATTGAATAGAGTAAATAGTTTGTGGAAAGAAGGAAAAGATGCAGTAAGTAAGGCAAAGTTTAATAGGTATGATGAGTTGCACAATAAGTTAGGATTAAACAAAGGTCAACAAGATAGATAAGGTTACATAAAACGATCCGAGGATTTTTAAAATGTATGGCCTATTAGAGTGTGTTAGCGAATGCTGTGGATGTGAAAAATAGTGGAAATAATATTGAATGGAATGAAGAACTAATAAATTTAATTAGTGAAGATGAGGTATAAGAAGCTTTAAGATCGGTGAAAAACAAAAAAGGAGTAATACTTAAAGAAGTGCCAGTGAAAGTGAGAAAAATATTAAAGGATCTAAGCATAAGGTGGTTGAGAAATTTTTTTAATACATTTTTAATAGAAGAGTTAATGGAGGAAAATTTTTACTTGTATTTAAATCAAAGAAGACATACAGAATCCTGAAAATGATATAGACATAAAGCTTATGAGTCACAGTATGAAGATTTGGAAAAAGATGATAGAATAAGAAATGAGGTAACGGTAATTTAAAATCAGTTTTTTACCTGAAAAGTCAACGATGAAATCATTATTTTGTGTGAAACAGCTTATAAAAAAGTAAAAGGAAAAGAAGTATAAGTATAAGTATAAGAAAAAGTATAGTCTTCATAGATTATGAGAAGGCGTATAAAAGAGCTGATATTGGTGTCGGCGTGAATGAAAAAAGGAGTTTCAAAAGCGTATATTGATGTAATAGAGGATACGTATGAAAGCACTTGTATTAGGGTAAAAAGTGTGTGTGATGAAACAGAGGATTTTAGAGTAAAAGTAGGTATATACCGTATAATGCATGAAATTAATATATATATATAAAAGAATAAATCCAATGGTTTCTGTATATATGATATTTTCCTACCCAAGTCAACATTGACTTTTTAAACATTTTATTTCACCGAAAAATTATATTGCAGAAATATAAAAAAACTAAGTTGTTCATTGAAGAATATCTCAATACTTGATTGATTATTTTATAATGAAAGTTTTTAAGATTTGAATATTATAATACTCACTTGTGAGTCGAACTAGACATATGTGGTTCAATCTGTTTCATTGGACTATTTTTTTCTGAACCAATTTCTTTGGCTGGTACAAGCTCTTCTTCTTTATGTTGTTTTTTTATTGCTACTGATTGAGCGTAGTCTGGAGGATCTGGTCTACTTGTATTACTGTGATTTTCTGGTTGTTTTTGCGGTGACGTCAATTGTTGTTGTTGGACAATTTCAGCAGTCTTATGATTCATTTCAATTTTTTCGTACATGTCGAATTGGCTAACAGAATCTGCATACCTAGTAGGGCTACTTTTGGTGCGAATAGCCAAGCCACATAGGAATATTAAACAAAAAGATATCACCAAAATTATTCCTACAATAAGTCCAGGCAATGTGATTCGATCGGCAGCCATTGCTAATCCTGGTGATCGTTTCATAACTATTACTGTGATGTTGGACTTAGAACTACCTGATCTGTTTTCTAAAAAACACGTGTAACTACCTCCATCTTGAATTACTACTGATACTAATGTTAGATTGGTGTATCGTCCTGATGTTACTGATACGCTACGACTAGTGTGGCCAATAGGTTTATCATTGCGCGTCCAACGAGATGTGGGTAAAGGTACCCCGGACATACGACAAGATACCGTAGCGTTGTCTCCTTCAGTAACCATAACTACCGGTGTTACTGGATTGGCATGTGGCTCACAAGCGAAATCATCAAGCTCTAGCTTGTCCCAGCCAATCCTGGCCAATCTTAAAGGCGTTTTACAAACTGGTGGTGCACCGTAAGGCACGTTCCTTTTAACCATCCACTCGCGCAATGGTCTCAGCTTGCACGAACAATTCCACGGGTTTTCACTAAGTTGGACTCCGTGCAACTTAGTCAGAGACACCACTGTAGATGGTTTGACGTCTCTTAGTTGGTTATTATCAAGTTTTAACCACTCTAACGAGTCTTCTAAGCCAGCAAATGCTGTCGATTCTAGTAGAGCAATACGACATTCAGATAAGTCTAGCTTGATTAAACGAGGTATACGAGCAAAAGCCGAATTTGAAATCTTCAATATTGGATTCATGTTGAGGCGTAATTCTCGAAGTTCAGGTGTTTCTTCAAAAACAGCCGAAGGCACCATTGGTATGCTGTTATGACTTAAATCCAATTCTACTAAGTTAGTAAGTTTTCGGAAAGCATAACGGTCCAATGTCTTAATATGGCACTTAGATAGGAATAGTTTTTGTAAGTTTAATAGATCAGCTTCAATGAAAGCATCCTTACCAATTTTATACAAAGGGTTGTCAGACAAGTCCAGCAATTGTGTACCATAGTCCAAATGTCGTGGTACAGTAGTCATGTTACCGTTAGAGCAGATAGCTGATTCTTTTCCACTACGCCACATACATTCACAAGGTCTAGGGCAATCTGCCCACGCACCACAAAGTACACTGATTGATAAAATAGCCGCTAAACTGCAGGCCACCGAGGATGACAACATAACGTGACCCGACAACCTGCAGCAGACCCCACAAGGCAGACACTCTGGTCATACTTTTAACAAACTCCAATATCTGAAACATCAATGTATCGTTATTTATATATTTTTATTATAATTATATTATTTATAAAATTTAGCATTTATATAAATTAAATTAAAGTTTAACCATTGTGGTTTGATTATTTTAAAAATGACATAATTTATCCACTTATGGTAATTGTTTGTATCAATAGGCAATTAAACCATATATTTTTCTATTATTGTTTCAATAATCTAGTGTTGTCACTAACATTAACGTTAACAGTCGGTGTACCTTACACATAATGAAAAGAGTAGCAATCAAATATTTTACTCATCTCGTTAAATCTGTTTTTTTTTTTATAATTAATTTTTATAGTATGTAAAATAATAAATTAAAATTTCAATCCTAGAGTGACAAATTAAGAGAATTTAGTTTTTATTTAATTTATAAATTTATAAATTTATAAATTTAGTTTTAATTTATAAATATTGCTTAATATAATAATTATAATATATTATGACTGTCTGAATAAGCAACTAAATTTTATATAATCTTTATTATTAAAATGTTTTTTTTTAAATATTTTTTGTAAAATTATTTTTTTATTAATTAATAGTCAATATTTACGTAGTATAAATATATAACTACGACTCAATTTAAGTCGTTTTATATTTATTTTTCTCCACAACATTTGTATGTTTGTTTGTTTTAATTATTTTAACGCACATTCAGTCAGTCAGATTCTTTTTTTCAATAACTTAATTTTTATTATTAAATTTACCACTTTAGTTTATTACTTCAACTATATGTTAGTTGAAGTGATCAAATATAACATATAATATCTGATTTAAGATTTAGTAGATTTTTTTGTTTGAATATATTTTTTAATTAAGTTATAGCAATGAAAATTATTTTCCATTTTGGACATAAAAAGTGATGTTTTATAATTATTTGTAATTTAGTTTTATATATATCATTTCAATTTGAAATTTTTTTTTGTTCCGGTAAAAATATAAAATCGTGTACTGATAATTGTTAATGAAGTTTTTGATAGAAAATTTATCTAGTATTAAAAAAAATAATATACAATAAACTTCAAAGCACAATATCAGAAATGTTTCTCAGTGTTGTTCATGTTTTTTGACTGATAATGCGGTCTACACTATCACTCGTGCGTTCATGAATGAATGAAATGTGATGACTGCACTCAAGAAGAAAAAAACCAAAAGGGAGAACTTAAAGTCAGCAGTAATTTTTTTACATTTGTTTTCGATTATTATTATCTTAAACACGCTCCGACCTAATTGTCTAAAGTTTGTTGCTGAAGTTAAAATTATAATTTACATTTTCAAAGTTTTATTTACTTAATTGAAGTTAAATATTTATTTGATACATAAATTATGAGGTAAAATATTAATATAATCCGAGTTAAAAGTTAACAGGTCACAATATTGACATGTTAAATTATTACTATACAAGCAGAAAAGTGATTAAAAATTAACTATTTGTTAGAATTTAATTTTAATATCTTGATAACATTTATATGCTAAAAAGCATATTTTGAATAAAAGTAAGACTAATTAAATTAAAGTATGACAAACCAGACTACATCACTACACACAGTACATTTATTTCATACAGTTTTTTAACATATTTTTATAAAATACAGTATGTTTAATTCAGGCTTCTTTTTTACAGATAACCAAAAATCATTTAGGCGAAAAATAACATTGCATATAGTTAAATTTTTTACACAAAATTTGTAAAAAGCCATACACATTTAATAAAAAAATTTGGAGTTGTACATTTCATTTTATTTAAGATGAATGTTTTATAAATTATTTTATTCATAAACCTTTATAGATGTTTTATTTTTATAAATTTATTTATTTTCATAACAAATAGATCAATTTTTTTATGAAATAACTAGACGTAAAATATTCAAAACGTTCTATTGTTTTGATTAAAAGTACTATTAAATTTGAATTTAATATAAAATAATTTTGCTATAAAAATAACTGTCTTTAAAACTATGGCTAACTTATATTCGTTTAATACTTAAATAATTATCATTCAATAAATAATATTTTTTAATACGCATTCATATTTAATATTAATTACAAGGGTACAGAATAAAAACAGTTGGTCATTTTTGTACATTTTTCAAGCGAACAAAAACAAAGTAATAATTTTAATTTTAAGAAAATAGCGATGAGTTGAGTAATCCTAAATGATATTTAATGTTAAATGAGAAAGAAATATTTTAATAATATTATTTCTTAAGTAATAAAATTTAATTATCTCTTGGTCGTATTGAAATGACATATTATAACATAAAAATTTGTTGCTAAATATAACGTGTTAACTTAAGAGTTTAAGGGTAAAATATTTTCTATACACTTTGAATGTTGTGTTTAATGATTTGCAATGGGTTTTTTTTGGTACTGATAATTTCAGTTCATTTAACAATTTAAACCCTATCTCTAAATGTTCAATGTTATCTCTTAGCTGGTGATCCGGTTTATGGATTGTTATAACGGTTGCTTTTGTCTATAAAATTTTACACTGATATTATTCATAATCAGATTTAATGATTTTGGTTTGCCAAATTTATGCGACTTTACAATTTTTAGACACTGTTTTAGTATCTAGACTTAATATAAAACTTAAATTACGATACAAAAAGTTACACAAAAAGCTGTATTTATTTAGCTGAATTTCATGTGTGCAATAATTTTTTTTATAGAAGTATAGCATTAGAACTAATTATTTTCATTATTATATATAATTATTTTTCATATTATAATATATTTATATTTTTTTATTATATTAAATTTATATTGCATATTAGTAAAAATAAAGATTTTTATAGTTGCAAATGGCAAGGTTTACCTAGCGCATGTTTAACAATCATACAAAATAAAAGGTAAATTCAGATTAAAATTAAAATTGACAATATAAATTAATAATATATTGATTCTGGCATCCACGCAGTGACTAAGTTAGATAGAAATAATAGAATTTAATTGTCGTTTAATCAACTTTAATTTAATTAAGCCGAGTTTGATATTGAATGGATTAAAATAGAATTTGTTATGAAGACGTGTTGTTTGTATGTTATTCACGGATAAGATGAAATTGAACATACAATAAGGTTCATCAAGATAGAATTCATTGTAACTACTCTTCGAGAAAGAAAGAAATAACTATAGAAATTATTGGATCAGTTCTAACGAGTAACTCTCGATACAGTTAAAATTTCGCTGTAATTTTTCTTATTAAATAATTTATTTAATAAACTACAAAAAACACGTATTTTATTATTCATTTATAATAATAATAATAAACAAAAATTAACAAATGTATTTTATTTTTCAAAATAGCCATTTCATAGAGCTCATCTTAAAAAAAATTTTGATGATCTATAACAACTTTAAGTAAAGTACTTATTGAGTTACCAGTATTGAAATACATAGAATAGGTACGTTGCACGGATGGAGTTTGCATCATAATTATCACCAGTAAGAGCAGTACCCTCCCTCACAACATACCCTCTCATTGTAATAAAATGTTTGTAACTCAATAAGTACTTTATCTAAAGTTGTTATCGACCCATTAAAATATTTTACAAGAAAAACTCTAAAAGAATGATTATTTTGTAATATTGAAAAAATTTAAATAAATAAATTTTTTTTTATTATAAAATATATCCTTTTAACGCAGTCAAAAATTATATAAATAAAAAAATATTACATCAAAAGTTATAAGAGTTGTTAGTTAGATCTGTATTAAATTATATATTTAAACTAAGTTGTTAATTAAATTATGTAATCTGATAATCAAAGGTATAATCCATTTTTTTTTTAAATTCTTGAGGTGTATTTCTGTATACAATCATAAGGTTATTATATTTGCATGTCACTATTTTTCTAATGATTGCCATTATTCGAAGTCAAGATATGTGCCTTTTCGATATCCTTAGTGATATAGCTCTTTTTATAGTAATAAGCGTAAAACTAGGTTACATCGAATTGTGTGTATGGTATGGATTTTTTGACTAGTTAAATTAAATATTATTATATATATTAATTAAGGAAACGATTAAATTTTTAATTATAAAAACGTACACATATATTTAATTAATAATTTTAATAATTTAATGTTTAATATTCTAAACAGAAAATCCATCAAAGCTCTTAACTCTGAAAATAAAGTTAAGACTTCTACTAAATTTATTAAATAGTATTATTATTTTTTTATAGCTTTCAATAGATAGTATATGATAATAGTTCGATAATTATCTTTTATTACAGCTATTATTTTTAAAGAGTAGTTTATAGAAATAATGCAACAAGTTTTCAGGGTATATGAGAATCAATTCCGAGACGTTGAGATATAAAGATCCATACTAAATAGTAAATTATCTAAAATTATTTATAGTGAAATTAAATTTTTCAAGTTTTCATTGCTTTCATTGTTCATTTCTACAGTATTGTTGATTTATTATTATATGCGATTTTCTTAGATTACATACTGCCTCTAGTTCCAAATTTAATTTCGTTTGATGCAATATATTATCCTTTAAGTGCTATGACTTAGAGCTGTAATAGATACCAAAGCAGGACGTATTATTGTATTTAATTACCCAATTCATGGGTGTCTCATTGTACTTTATTATATTCTAACTACATATCTAAATAATTTTGGTTAATGTATTAAATTAAGTATAACTTAGTGGAATTCATTAGTTAAATATTTTTTATAAAGCTTTCATTGTGTAAATATAATATATATATATATATATATATTGATAAATAAAATAAAATCTATATAATTTGTGATAAGTTGTATACGGGTTTATCCGCATTTATAAATTTTGTTATGTTATTCCAAACACATTATCAGCCAGTATAAATTTGTATAAATAGGCTTGAAAACTGAGTTCTAACTGAGACTATTGTATGAGGGATAAAGGGGTTTATTTCACATAAACCGAAAAATATTTCTACACTACTTTATATCCCAGCAACAATTTTCAGAACTTTGGGTACTATTTAAAATGGCTTTAACAAAATATTCAAATGCATAAAAATCCAAACTTTAATGATAATTAATTATTCAATTGTAATTTTATAAATAGTGATCAACAAAAAATTATTATAAAATTTATAATTTTATAATATAAACCATTTAGAGAGTATTAGTATTGAACATTTTATAAACGCATTAGTGACATATAATTGAAAATTACTAGGTTTCTTAAGTAAGTTATAAATTATACAACGAAATCGTGAGCCAATGAATAACTAAACACAACAATTCCATTTTTGGCTACCTTATAACACAAATAACTATTGACAGATAAAGGATAACGGATTATGACGTTTCCTCACCTTATTTGATAATAGATGTTATATATTTACTTAGTTATTATACCTTCAACAATACTCATTGTCATCTAAAGTTGCGTACACTATTCATTTCTGAATACTACCAAATAGAATAAATAATTTAAATTCAGAAAAATTAAAGCTTAACTTTATGATATGATCAATTACTATGGTATCATTTTTATTATTTAAGCACTGCCAACACTTAAAAATGTTTTAAATGTCGATTTATTAATGTCTTTAAGATTTTATTTCGCCATGAACATGTATGTGTTAAATACAAAAAAACACAACAGTATAGACTAAAATTCAAATTACTTTCTTGATCAATATTTTTAAGAATATGCAAATAGTTGTTATTTCATTAACTTAAAAAAATTTACTGTTCAAAAAAAAAAGATTTAATAAGATTTTTAAAGAAAAATCACACAATAAAGTGAATATAGAAGAAAGTTTTTGGTGCTTTTGTAATTCATTATTACGTTTGTGGTTGCATAACTCGTTAAAGTTTTCAATAAATAAGAACACAAGCGTATAATGAAAATAAGTAGAAGAAGAAAACAATGCAAAACCGTTTTCATGTTATTGCGGTACGCATATTACTGTTTTTGATTTATAGAGAACAAAAGAGGTAGTGGCTAAATGCCACAGACAATCGGGTAATAGAAGTATATGCATGTGATAAGACAAGAGGGAATAAGCAATTGAAATTTTGCCAAAAAACTACACAGACATACTCATATATTTGCAGTCAATTTCACATACTAACGCTTAATGTGGTCACTTATGAATTTACTCATATATTGTATTAAGGAAAGATAAAAAAAATAAATTGTTGGAGTCAAAATAATAAATAGAAATTAATAAAAAAAACAATTGATGCAGCGTCTAAATATTACTCAATAATTACAGAAATTCTAGTATTACCATTTTACTAAGAGTATTTAGTCAACTTCCTTAAAATTTAGTTTATGGGCTGGTTTGTAAATTATCACACCAGTCATTTTTAACTTATTCAACAAAATAGTTGCAATCATTATTAAATTTATTTAAAATCATTTCTAAGTATAAAAGTAAATGTCATTGTTTAATGAAATCCTAACATGTATTAATATTTATTTTCATTCATTTTTAATAAGCTATTGTTCGATTTGATGTTAAATTTCTCAACTAAAATATATTGAATTAAATTTTTCTGCTATGGTGAATATTTAAACATATGAGACATTTCTCGCTGGAATTGATAAAACATGCACATGAATAATTTGATTTCAAAATATTGTGTGTGACAAAATAACTAGTTTTATATGTAAAGAATGATTGTTTAACTAACTTCTTGGGAGTTAATAGTTTTCTATACTTAATGCTTTAAAATAAAAAATATTTCTTCTACCCTTTCTTAAAATGTTATTAACTTTTTGAAATGGAATAATATATGTTTAATCAGATTAAAAATAAAGAAATAATCTAACTAAGAAAATGACCTGTCGTTAACAATATTTAAACACAGTACTTTGGAAGTTATTAACATTTTAATATAAAGACTGATGATTAAACGCGGGTCTGTTTATTTTTATCTTTAGTTAATCGTGAATCGCATTACTCCTCTCCATGTATAATCATGTTACTATCTTTTAAAGTCCTGGTAAAAAAGTTGTAATCAACCGGTCATTTTCTTAATTAGCTTATTATCTTAATTAAAATTTGGTTAAGCATATATGTTTCTGTTTAAAAAAAAAAAGTTGATGTAACATTATGGATGAAGGAGGGAGTAGGACCAATTTTTTTTTTTAAATAACAAAATGTAGGATATTATTGATTTAAAAAGAGAAGATAATTTATGTTTTATGCTATTAAAGATATTAGGCGAATCATAGTTAAACAATCGCCTGTAAAGTAAATTAATTATTTAATATATTATTGTTCTTTTTATATTAACAAAATAGAATTTTTCAATTGAATATACAAAATTAAGTAGTTGTAAAAAGTAGAAGTTCAATCACGTGGAACAATATAGAAAGGATGCCAGCTCCAAGTTTAGTTGTATGTACAAAACCGTTTATTATCAAAATATATAGGAACTATAAAGGAAATGCTGGTTGATGAAAGTCGTGGACTTTAGCGTTATAGCCGTCCACTGAGTTGATTAGAACTTTGTATGAAATAGAGTTTGATGTATACATAGATATTGTAAGAAGCTGTCTGTTAAGTTCTTCAATACTCGAATACAATGATGAAAATAACATTAATTGATGTATCTGAACTGTATATAAACTGAATTGGTATTAGTAATAACTTATCTCCGAGTATCTATAAAATGTCAGCGTTCAAAGCGTATATATAAATTATTAATGTTATTTGAGATGCAATCGACTGTATAATACACTCTTCAAGTTTATAAATTATGGATTGTAGCGGAAATGTTAGTTAGTTAATTTAAAATTGTAAAAATACATTATATATCAACTCTAAAATATTTGACAGCCAGAATATGATATATTATGCAGGAAATGCCACGTCTTGAGCAAAGGAAAAACTATCACTAGACTGTGTGATAAAACTAATAATGTCATCCATCTTATACAAAAAATAGGCTTTAGAGATAACATAATTTTCCGTTTATGTACTGAACACTTAGAGTCTGATAAAAATTTATTAAAAATCATGTATATATATATATACATTTTTCAAAAGTGGCTTTAGTTTAAATCCCAGCAATTTCACCGTACACTTATTTTCTGGAAGAAATATCCAATCAAATATATTTATAACAGTGTTAAATTGAATAAAAATCTTATAATAAATGATTACTTATACGTTGATTGTTTATTATAAATATATTTGGCTTAAACGTCGGTGAAATTTATGAGTTGTAAACATTACAGTCAAGTTTGAAGTTAAATATATTTATATATAACACAATAAAAAATGTATTATAATTATATTAAAATACTATTTAAAAAAAAATTTAAACATCCAATAAATTAATAAAATTCTTTACTAAAAGAAATTTCAATAAAAATATTTTATGATGTTATATTTCATAGCCACACTTATGAAATGTTAATAATTTCATGTAGATTAATTAGTTAAAACTTAATCTCATACATACAATTCAATTTACACAATAATAATTTATTATTAGTTACCTAGTTGAAATAAGAATGCTGTTTAGTTGGTAATTAGTAAATAAGTATAAAACAAAAAAGTATCTATAAGTTATTATTTTTGTCTCGTTTTTATTCAAATCTTTTGAAAACATTTATCAAGTAATAGATTTACCTACTTGTTAGTTACTTGCTTTAACTTGAATTTAAAGGTTTGCTAAGTTAATAACCAATTTCAATATATTAAAAATATCAAATGTCAGTTAAAATTTGTTCATACATTCTCATTAGTTCTTAACTTTTTATTTTTAGGTTATATATTTCTGAAGTTAAGTTTACAATTGTAATCAATGTCACATGTGTACATATTATAAAAGTAATTGAAACCATAAAATTAACTCGATTTCACCAAAGATAGATTTAAAAATGTTTCATAAAAGTATTTGAAACATATTTTCTGTCATATTATTAATACTTCCAAACCGTTTCAATAAGAATCTTGAGAGATCCTTAACGACGCAAAAATGATTTTTCTTAGAAAATAATACATCATCCCTAAAGTAATCTTCAACGTAATCCTGTTGAATTAACGTTACAAAAGACTTTCACGCCAAATTTCGATTTATTTTACTGCTAAGTAAGCAAAATATCGTTGAAATCCATACTATTTTCTATATTATATATTCTAAAAAGGAAATAAAATGGAATAAATTTCATTTTCGAAATAATTCGAGCAGTAAATATTTTATTGCATTACTTTAATACAATAACAGGTTACTGTTCTATGTTATCAGTAAAAACGGAAGAAAGTTGTAATCCTGTTTACGACGTTGAAATACCATAAAAATATGTACTGGTATTTAAGTGATTCATTTCCAATGGTTTAAACCTAAACTCGTGCCATGATTACTTCACTGTATATTTTTTAAATTTAATATTTATTTTTGTCCTCTTGATTCAAATTTTTAAAACAATTTAATAAATTCATTTCTTTTTTAATCTAAGTGTAAATACTAAATCACAATCTTTGGTTAGTATAATTTCTCATGAAATAAGTAATGTAGTATGTGTAGATTAGGTTTGTCGTTTATTTATTTTGTTTATGATTTTTAAACATTGACTTGTTTATAATAAGGTAAGTAGCGCATTAGTATTTAAGTATGAATAATTTGAATTGTCGAAGAGTCCCTCGGCAGTCGGCTGAGGGAGACTGTGTTTACAAATATTTAATTTAATTTAATTTGTCAAATGTGCATTATAGAATTTTCTGTAATAATTCATTGTGTCATTACTGAACTTAAACCTGTGTGTGTGTTCTCTTGTTATCCTTGCCGAATAGGAATTCAGTAAAATGTTTTATTTCTAGTTTTAAATGCTAATATGTTTTGTCGTGTAGTAGAGCATATGACAGCACTTAATAAGATATATTTAAAAACTGAGTATTTAATAATGTACGTGACTTAGAATGTTTAGATTGATACATAGTAATCATAAAATGTTTGAGAGGAAATAATTATGTAAAAGCAAATCTCAATCCACAGTTCGTTGAATTTTAGTAGTCACTACAGTCATTAAATGAAATTGATATTTTTCCTCTATTCTATGAGTAAATGCTACCACAGAAACTGTCATTGCGAAATCGGTTTTGGAAATAAATATTTATGTGAAATCGTTGGTACTGGCGGCTATGGCTATAATAATATAAAAGAGGAAGCGAGAAAATTCTTTTACAAGAAGGGTGGCAGCGTTTTTAGCATTTGAAGTGAGTAAATGTAATTTTAACTTTGCCGCCGTCGTCATAGTAAACGAAATTACTGGACCCATGTGGAAACGAGAATGTCAGTCGAGGGAAAAGTTCATGTAAAAATCAGAGAACTCGTTAGACCTATGCGACTTGAAAACGACACTCTTCAAAAAGCTTTAAACATGAACAGTAAAGTCAATGTCGAATACACGCCTAATTGACACTATTGTAAATTTACTAGGCGGTGGATATAATCAGCAGTTAAAAAATTTAACACAAAACAACACCATTTATTTTAAGTATATTAAACTCTACAAGTTTTATTATTTTTTAAATAAAAATTTGTGTCTTTTAATGAATAAAATTATTTTCATATGATCTCAAATATGGTTAATTTTCAATGCATCTAAAATTGATTTAGTTAGTTAGAGGTCGGAGGCGCTTCAGCGAATAACTGTTTTATTGCAAAAATAATACTACTAGATTTTGTGTCCTGGTCTAAATAAACAGCTTTTGAAGTTAATGAGCATTGAGTGCATGTGTGCGTGCATTCTACGTGAATGGTATGACAACAAAAAGTAAAAATGCACGCAGTGTAAAAAAAGTAATAAACCGTGACGTTAAAATGGTAAATTACGTTGTTTTCGAACCGATCCGACAAAAAGCGGTCGCTCTGGGCGATGGTAAAAATAAAATCGTGAACAAATAAAAACGTACGGAGTACTTGTCAAGTCATACAAGACTGCAAGAGGAAGCGGTCGGGGTTGGGAGAAAGAGAGTAAACTGAAAAGTGACTCGTCAGTCGGGTATGTATTATACGTATAAAAAGAACTAAAACCCTTTCTGAAAGTTGAATGGATCGAAGATTATTTCTGTAGAAGGCCGTTTAGTTTTATTTTTGTCCAAACGTAAATTTGACAACGACAATAATTATTATTGATCCCACGAGTTCGTTGATACTATTCGCACTCGTAGAAAAAAAAGAAGTATCTGTTTTGTTGAAGTAGACAACTGAACAGAAGTCAGTTCACAATTGAAATTTTCAAAAATGAGAAGAGTTGCGAGAAGAGAAAAAAGTGATTTTTTTTTATGACTGTATTGCGTGTATACCATATAAGTTTTCATCGGTAGACAGGCTACTCATTTTATATCGACAAGGGAAGTCTGTGTAAAATACAATATGTTCACTCAAGTAGGGGTACCTGTTCATTAAGTTTTGCCGTCGCTGGTAACATTTCAACTTGCCGTCTTTCGACGAACGGTCGCATTACACATCGCAGCACAAAAGATTTATTTGAAAAACGACGATCACTATCTTGTTAGTCTTTTTAGCTGTTTTACGTATGCTGAGAAATACACTGTAGATTTAACGTAAAGCCCATGTAGTGTGATAATCGACAGTATCTCGTTATGAGCACGAACTAAATGTTATACAGTGTCATGATGCGCCAACAAGAAATGCATACAATTTTTATTTATCTTAATAAGATTTTTAGAATATCATGCCTTAGAAAGTTGCTCAGTAAATAGTCCCGTAAAACTAGTCTCGCGCATTTTTATCCGTTACAATAAAATATCAAAAAAAATAACAGTATGAATTGTTCGAGTTAAAAACGTATTTGTCTTGTAGACGAGTATTATTTTTAAGTAGGTCTCAGCAATGATTGTATAAAAAGATACCTAATAAGCAATATCATATTATTTGATTACTGGTAAATAGAATTCAAAAGATGTTTTAATCTCTTAAAACTGCTTGTTAGTTTGTTTGACATAAAAAGTCAGAAAAAAACCTTTTTTTGTCAAAAATATATTTTCAAGTTTCATAATAAAATAATTATTGTTATTGTGACATTGATCTCCATTGTAAAAAGTTACTCATGCTAGTCTTTTCTTGGTAACTGCCATTTGATAACAGTGTTTTATAAACCTAATAGATGGTGGTCACGCTATTTATAAGTTAGAATGTTATTATCGAGCAATATAAATCAGAAATTAATATTTAAACATGAATATAGTATATATACATAATAATTTTATTTTATTGATCTGTAACATGGTTTTCGTGAAAAAAAATATAGTAAACTCCATGTATTTCAGTTTGTTCCCAAAAGATTAAAAAATTTATCAAACACTAACACAAAGTGTAAAAGTTAGAGTAATGAGCAGCGAGAAAATGGGACTCGTAAAAACCTCTTAAGTTGCTCCAGGTACTTATAGATGAGAATTTCTCATAACTAACTGTCATTTAAATGTTTAAATAATTATTATTTAAACTAAACAGACTCATTTTAACACATACGTATTATCTCTTATCTGTATTATAGCTCGAACTATAATTTTACAATTATAAATTATACAAATTGGTTGGCTGAAATTATTACTTTTTAGAATGTACTTTAAGTATTTAAGTAAAAATTTAATGAATTTTATGTTGCATAAATATATTAGAATTTATTTTAGAATTATTATTTTTAATTGTAAAATAAATTGTCTTTGTACCATAAGCGTACATAATTCATATCATTTGTATCATGCGGACTACAAGTGGATTCTGTATGTACTTGAAAAGGATAATTTTAATTCACTTCGTCAAATCTAATACCATACCTATGTACGTAAATTATAATAAATAGTTCTGAAACGCGTAGCTGCTACCGTATTCATTTTGGTCTTTATAATCCAACAAGATTATTCAATTTAATTACATCTGAGGGTACAGAAATGGAATGTTACTGGAGAAAATGTGTAGTGATGTGATGTCAGCAGAGCTGAAAAATCAACAGATTTTTTTATTTTCTAATAATGTACCTGTAATTATGTCATAAATATGTTTAGTGAATTTTACTTGTTCAATTAATTTTACATTATATTGTAAAAGCTGTACTTTCATAACATAACTTATGACAGCAATTGCATGGGAAACTAGTGCGATTAAGGTGTAATAAGTGTAACAGGAAATGGCAGCTCGATAAAAGCAACCGGAGGGGCTATATTTTCCGGTCATTAGCCATTTAAATCGCCATGATTACGGAAAAGTCATTTGTTACGGATAACGATGAGCTAACGACATGGCTTTTTTTTATAAATTTTTATCTAAAGCGAATGTGTAAAATGCAAGGTATTCATTCATCTGGCAGTTAATCAGAGTACGTTAACACATACAGCACGTTTATTAGGAAATTTTTGATTTTAGTCAAGTTTCAAGAAATACTTATAATTATAAAATCATACATAATAGAAAATTAACTAATATAATTTTGCAAATGTATAATAGATTTTGAAGTTATTTTGTCTAATTTTTTTATGGAAAATCGATGATTATAACGTTTGTAATAAAATAGACGATAACAGTTATAATAAAAATACAGGGTGTTCAGTAAGTCAGGAAACGGGTATCTATTGTTCTCATTGTTACAAACAATGAGAACAATAGAAACCCGTTTCCTGACTTACTGAACACTCTGTATATAACATATAAAATGAAAATACACAATGTTTATACAGCGCCTAGTGTAAGTATACTTATACTTTTCAAGTTTTAGAATAATCTATGCATTATTGAGTAATATGTGTGTTCATAAACACTTTTTATGTGGTAAGATTAATTGTTGATGAAGGGTCGAAGAAATGTACCAACCGAAAAAAAATTTTTTTTTTAAACTGCTATCTTTTTTTTATTTTTAGAATTCAGAGTTATAACAATAGAGCTTATAGAGTTATAAATTATAACTTCAGTAAAATTTTCTTTAAGATTTATAGTTCAAAAATCAAATTCAATAAAAGAAAGTAGACAAAATTGTTCCAAAAAAATTTTTGTTTGATTTGTATGATCCTCTAGTCCTAATACGACTTAATGTCATACAATATTATTAATTTAGCTCTCCATGTAATAAAGCATCATATTTTTATACAAATATATTATAAAACGCTGTTATATGTTTTATTTTATATCTGTGTATTTTTATTATTACGTATGATAAGATGTATTAACAATGAACATTCGATAAAAACTTACACGTTATTATTCATTGACATTTAAAAATACTAAAAATAATTTTATATAATTGGTTTAATTTTATTTTTGTATTGTTATTTTATTTTTAATAATAATCAGCGATTATTTATCACTGATAAGTTAACTCAATAATTATTATCATTATTATTATAAACATTAGAACAATAGAATCACGTTAGAGTATATTGGCACAACAATTTCAGGCTATCATTCGAAAACTATTTAATATATATATATATGGAATAGTGTGATAGGACAATTTTGTTTTATATCTATGTTATAACGTGTGTGATCCTAGAGAATAAATGGGTTTTTTAGGTTATTTCTTTTAACCTGTTCTGATTTACGCGTAGGCAAATCATAAATTATTACTCGTAAAAAGAAATAAAATGCTCGATTTTTTTAACAACAGTTTTATATACATGTATACATAATATATATTTTTATATCAAGTATCCTTATTGGATTTGGCTTTTCTTTATCCGCCGACTTTGGAGTGGTTACAATTCATCTCCCCCACTCCATCTACTTGCCGCTGCATATTTTTCTTTAGCTTTCCATGTAACGTTATCTGCTTATCTCCCTCAGCCTACTTTTTGGGAAACGTTATTGTGGACACTGGCTTCATTATATACACCGATGAGGTAGCATTTAAATACTAAGCGTTGTACTTATAAGAAACTTTAAAAAAATACTATAAATGGAATAAACTTTATGATAATTCCGGTATTATTCTAGCTGACACGGAGTTACCAAATAATATATTAACACGCAAAGTTATTTTTTTCTGTTAATACATGAAAATACTAAGGAAAAAAAGCATTATTAAACAATATGAGTTTATGGTTAATTCAATCGAGAGGGTGAACGGCGAGTAGGTAACTGTAGAGAACTATGTAAAACGAATTATGCAATAAAAATATTTTACTCGTGATATTTATGATTTTCTTATGCTTTGTTATTATTTTGTAGCTTTTCAAGAATATTATTCGTATACTTTTATATAATTATCTTGCGAAATTATCAATCAGAATTTACATATAATTAATATTCTGTTATTCATAGATTTATTTAATTCATTATTACCATATTAACACGCATGAAATGTTATGCAAAATTATTATGGATAATTAAATATAATAAATATAGGGCGATTGATTAACTACACCTTTCTCAATAATTTAAATAGTATAAAACATGATAATTTTCACAAAAAGTATGATTCTATCTTACCACTTTCCTCTTTAAAATAACATTAACTTGAGTTTTTGATGGAAACATATATGTTTTCTTCAAAATAAAAAAATTGCAGATCTTTAACAACTTTTGAACCAGTATATTGAGAGTTTTTAATACTTATAATTTCTGTAAGTAAAGCATTGGTCTGTTTATTTTTATCTCTAGAATTACTCCTGTCGCTCTCATATAAAAGTGCTAATATCTTTTTAAATATTATTTCAAAAGTTATTATCGACCAGTTATATTCTGGGTTAGATCATTTCTATTATTTAAAATAACAAAATATGTATGTAGTCATACTTACATCTTGTACATCAAACGTAAGTTAAAATTTACCTTAAAATAAAATATTTATTGATTTATGATAAGAAGTGACGCAAAATAACTTATTAGAAATTGTAAATACTTCCTCTGGCAGAATCAAATAGTAGAAGTTCTCAATGTAAGAGGAAATATTTCAGTGTAACGATATGTTTTCGCCTAAAATTATTGAAGACATAAAGGACATCTTGTTGGTTCGTATACGTATTTTAAGTTATTTTGAAAATTTGAAATTCATGTTTGGTTAAAACTTTCAAATATATACTTATCAACATTTTTCACGTATTTAAGAATTTATTTCACGTATAAGAGTTGTATAATAATAAATTACCGAATAAGTTGTATTAGATGAACGAAACATATTCAAAGTCAGTTAAAGTGAGATGGGGTGAGTATGATTACGAGGTAAGTTTGTCTGCTGCATATTTGAACGTGATAACATTTATGATTATGCTTTAGAAGAAATTTCATCGAAGAATTANGGGGTGAGTATGATTACGAGGTAAGTTTGTCTGCTGCATATTTGAACGTGATAACATTTATGATTATGCTTTAGAAGAAATTTTATCGAAGAATTATATTATTGTCCTTTTTCTATAACTGTTCAAATTTACATACTAGTAGTTCTGTTAAATGTATAGTTATTAAATATTGCATGACGTAGTTTGTTATCACTGGCTTGTAAAAATTTGATTTTCCTTTGTGATTGATTTCAACTATATTATAACACTTTAACAATTAAATAATATTATAATTTATTTAAATGCGATTTCATCTTTGCCCCATTACATTTGTAAACCAGAGTAAGTGTGTTACCAGTTGTTTAGATGTCCTTAATTAAGAATATCATAATTTGGGTTCTTTGAAAATTCATGGCTTACTTGTGTCTTATAAACTAAACAATAAAAAATATCATAACAACAATTAAACATGAAACTTGAATTAATGACGCTGATGTAAAAAAAATCCATTATTTTTAAATTAAATATCTACTTTACTTTATATTTATACCAAATAAATTCATCATTCAATCCATCATCATTTAAAACAGCCCACTTATTTAAAAAATATTTAATACTATTGTTTAATTTGCAGAATTGCTCTTAATGAGGTAAGAGTAACCCTCATTTTTTGTTTTTAGTGAGCACTGGAAGGTTAAATTTTGACCTATTTAAACTTTTTAGTATAGATGCAGATATTCTGATTGTTTTATGTTATACGTGATAATTATTTAACAAAGAAATAGTACACGAATTATTATATTTATGACTATTTAAGAAAAAAAATGAGTATACACTCAACTCACCTCACTTTAATTAAAAATTAAGTTTGAAAGTTAAAATCACGTATTTATTATTGGATTTACTCTGTAAGTTTAACTGTACAATGCTTATTTAATAGAAGATGATGTATGGAGTCATATGGTTACATTAGATGTGCATTTCTCTCAGAACGTACTCTGATCACGCACTGCTGTAACTCTAAACAACAGCTTATTTTATCCAAAGTTCTACACTAGTGACGACGTAATAATTTATTGCATTTAATTTTGTTCATATTTATTGCGATATTTAATGAAACCACCACAGGTGAATAAAAACTCCGTTTAACTTTGGATAAACACATAACGTTTTTAATCATCTTTTAACTCAATGCAGTCGTGACTGAAATATACAAAAACTTTTTAAAGCAAAATATTATGTTCTTTATTGTTTATTGTTCTTTTGACGAATGCGTTATATGTATTCGAAGTTTTACCACATTATTATTACTTTTACGTCTTACCTGCTGAGTATAATATAAAAATACATTAAGCGTATGTATACACAGTGGCGTATTTAGTGGGTGGGCACAAGGGCACGTGCCCCCCCCACATTGACTGGGTCCTGTAAATATTTTATCAAGCAATGTAATAATGTATAACATCATTGGAAAAAGTTATTTTTTGGTTATTGATAATAACATGGGTTTATAAAATGTTAGTCGATATAGTTGTCTTGTGGAGCAAAATTTGACGCCCCTATAGTTGTACCGTTAATGTTATCGCCTATTTTTGAAGTGTTTATTACGTAGAGATAGACATTGTATAAAAAGAAATACTTTTATTAATAAAAATGGATTAAAAATAAATGACAGATCTTTTTTTCAAAATATGTGTTAACAAAAGTTATGAGAAAATAATAGTCGTTTTATGGTACCTTATTCATGAAAACTTTTTGTGCCCTCACCATTATAAATTTCCAAATACGCTACTGTGTATACACATGAGTATATCGAAATTATTTTAACTAATAATCAGAGTAACTCGATTTTTAGAATGTTATTAATTATGTGTTAAAAAGTCCCTAATGTCGAGTTGATGATGCATCCATTACTAATTGCATTGATAATGGTTTGGGTTCTAGAGGGTCCTAACTTTTTGATTTGACGTATGGTCTCTTGAGAAAAACAGCCTTAAATACTTCAACCTTCTTTCTCTCTCTTTCTTAGCTAAAAAGTATCATCGGTACCCTAATTTGCAAATGTCTATTAGTTAATAAAAGTATGATAGCTTAGAAAGTTGAAGTAATTCAATACGGGGTCTAAGATTATAGTGGCGTTTTTTTAAAAATAATTTTTTTTGTATTCAGAATAAGTATTTGAAAAAATGGTTAAAAAGGTATTCAGCATATGCATTTGAATGTTAATAAAAATTTGTAATCAAAAACATTTTTGAATACTTGAAAAGTGATTGAAATACATTAAGAATATTTAAAAAAATTGCCTATTTAATATAAAATAATTAATTCTGTTATAAAATAAAAGTTTTATAAATATTCATAACAATATTTATGATTAACGGAATTTTTCTATTACATTGAAAGGTACGCAATAGCGTACTCAGAAATTTTAAACGGGGGGATATCAAAATATGCTAACTTCACACCTTTTTTTTATATAAGATTTTTTTCGTGTGCAGTTGGGTTTCTCGTCTTAGTGAAACTATCCTGTATTTTATGTTTAAAAGACTGCTAATACTGTAATAATGAAAATTTACAAATATCAATTGATTGTTAAGGCAATATATATAAAATACAAAACAATGAAAAAACTAAACGGAAAATATAACAATCCTACTTATTTTATCTACATCGTGTATAAAATGTTTAGTTTTATTTATACATATTATTGACTACTAATTATTGTTATAATCATGATAACGTATAGAATTGATAAAAAAAAAAAAAATAGATAACTAAACTGTACTAATGAAAATTTAACTAAAATCTATCAAAGTCAGCTACCACATTATTATGAGTGATGACTAATCCCATGGGGAATATATTACTCATCTTCCCCTTTCTTTTGTACGTAGTTAGTGTAACGACAATTCCGCGCCAGGACAATTAAGCACCGGATAGTTCTACGCTAGGTAAGTTTTATTGAAGGACTATGTTATTTTAAAATAAAAAAATAGAAACTAAAATGGCTATGTGATATAAATATATTTTATGTCAAAAAATAAAAGATAACATAAAAATTCAATAGATTTATAAATAATTAAATTTTAACTACTGATATACTTGGCAACTTCAAAATATATTTCTTTATTAGGTTTTTTTTTAATTTCATTTGATCGACCAGTTACATAAAAAAATGTACAAAATACATATTTTTTTAATAATCGAGAATACCGTAAAAATATAAAAAACTATTTGTATATTTTTTCGAATACATTAATCCAAATATTTTTCCTTACTGGTGATTAGAAATAATTTAACTTCTTAAATATTATTGTTGGTCTTATCTTAAAAACATTTTTTCGTATTCAATGTAATTAAGATAAATGAATAATAATTTTGAAACAAGTGAAATATTTTATTCTGAAAGGTTTATGTTTACATGTAAATTCATTTATATTTGTGTGTGTTTACAATCACCTCAAACTAGGATTTAAATCTATAACAATGTGTCTGATTTTATATGACTGTATTACTCAATAATGTTTAATGGGGTGTTTCAATAATAATATCTGGTCTTTTACCATGGTATTGGTTTAATCCTTCGGATTAGTGACATGGGAGGTCATTAAATTATACTGTTATTATATCTAGTGATATGTAATTTCATTATTTATATTTATAAGGGCGTATACTTCAAAGTGTATTCATAACATTATATATAACATAATATGATAAAATATGAATATTAATTCCTTTTGGAATATTGCTCAAAATTTTTAAAATTAATTTTGTAGAGTTGTCTCATATAACCAAATTACTTAATGTTTGTAATATGATACTATCCGGTATTAGATGTAAAATCGGTTGAGTTATTTATACTAAATAATAACTTTGGTAGGTCAATGACAAGCATCTAAAACTTCTTGAAAATTTTTGTTTTTTTTTAAATTATTTATGTTGCCTCATTTTATAAAAAAAAAATGAATGACTTCATTATATCATGATCGTAATAACGCTTTGGAGCTTAAACTTGATGTAATTTAGGTAAAATTTTGATAAAAAACTAAAATAAGAAGAAATTGTATACAATTAAATAAATAATTATTTTTATTTAATACACAATTAAATTATTTGAATCGTAAAAAACACTATAAAAATATTTTAATGATTTTCTGTTTCATAATTTTTATGGATAGATATGTTTCCATATTTTTTTTTCTATCAAGCGATCAATTATTTTTAAAATTAGAGATATATTATAACTTTAGAAATAGCATAATTATTTACAAGAGTACTCTTGCCAATATTAATGTTTATCTTATTTTTGTTAGTAAAGTGAATAATGAATAATTTTATAAAGAGATGAAATAGTGAATAGTATATTATTAAAATATTTGTACAACTTGGTTTTCATTACAATATTTTTAGACTATTCAAATTTATTTATTATATTTTGTTAAACATTTATAATTTCATAATTCATAATTCTGACTGAAACAATAATTTTTAACATTTAAAAATAAGGTTTAGTATTTATTGGTTTTGAAATGTAATCAACTGAAGTTGTATTTTCAATTTTAATGAAAGTTTATATTTTAGTAAAAATACTAAACTTGTAAAAAAACTATCTCAAAATTATTTAGTGTTTATAAAAATAATAAAAAAAATCTAGTACAGTTGGGACAGGGTATAGTAGGCACAACTATAAATGCTATCTGACAATGATTAACATCACAATCTTAAAAAATGCTTCAATAAGAATCTGTTAGATTACACAATAAATTGTATAATTATAATTTAACAATTTCTGTGTTTTTAAAATTGTCTCAAATATTAATGGTTATTAAATTACTTACTTTATTTAAAAGAAAGTATTTTTTTTTTTAAATTGCGATTTTTTTTAATTTGATGGTCAATTTTTCATAGTAGAACAACTGTAGAGCCAAATCCTTCATGTACTTAGGTTTTTCATTGTATTTTCATAAGAAGTATTTTTCTTTTGAAAAATCATTGACTATTTTATATTGTATTAAAATTTCAAAACGATCAGTGAGTTCTTGAAAGAGTTCTTATAGCAAAATGAGAAAAGATTTGTACATTTTTACAGAGATTTTTAGCTTTAAAGTCAAATAACTCAAAGAAAAAATATTGAGGGGATTTTTTTCTTTATTTCCTCGTAAGTTTTTTTAAAACGCTTTAATTTAGTATAGGTTTAAAGAAAGCAGACGTCCAGAACATTTTCAAAAACTGAAAATAATATTTATTTCTTTGACGGCTGATTGTTTATAATAGCACAAATTCGAAGACAAATTTTTTTCTTATTGTTGTAGTACATTTCAAGAGCTTTAATTTTGTATAAATTAAAAAACACATTCGTTGTAGATCATTATTTTAATCGTTAATTTTTTTTTTTTTTATCTCCCATTTGTCATAGTAGAATAATTGTCTAGTCAAATTATTCTTTAATATTGTTGTATACTACAAAAACTTTAATTTGATATACATTAGAGGTGTGAGACTTTTCGAAGTTTAGAACTTACATACGAGAGGTGTTTCTTTCAAACCCTTCCATTAATTAGATTTCTCATTGATTTTTCTTAAAAAGATACCAAAAGAAAAATTATTTTCTATAGTATACTCAATTACAATTTAATTTGGACCAGTATTTAAAAAAAAAATAAATAAATAAACACATCATGGTAAAATTAATACCTTCTCAGCTTCGTATCGAAGCTAAAATTATATCAGTTTTCAAATGTAGAAAAAATATTGAAAATGCCATTTTTTATGGTAGTATAATTTTGAGATATATTTTAATTTTATTTAAATAATTTCTAAAATTAGAGGGTTTTTTTTACATTTTAAGCACTTCAACTATATAAAAGTCGGGTTCTTTTGACGTATTGATTACTAAAAATAGTCCATTGAGAGCTGAAAATTTTCATGGACAGACATAAAAAAACACAAAACCAATACTCTGTCAGTTTCACATCAAAGCTAACATTTTTTCACAGATAGTTAATGTATTAATAATATAATAAAATGTTATAGGAACAATACCGTTTTATCTACTTGTTTTTACTAGTCATATTTCAGGTCGCTGTATTTAATTAAATATTAAGTGAATTAACGTTTCATCTCTGCGTTCTCACAAAGACGGCGAAACGTTAAAATAATATTATGATTAATAATTTCGACCTCGCATTGAAACGCACACAGCACTTATAACTATATGTCCTGAAGTAATAATTCAATCACAACTTGAACCAACCAAAAGTTTGTGTTTAAATTTAATACGACTAACGTTTGCACGTTACAGAGTGAATGTACTCGTGTATGTTTATACATGTACATCAGACAGAGGAGTATTGTAGAGAAAACTTGAAGGAGAGTATATTGCGATAGGAATGACACGGCCTGTGGCGTAGCAGCGGCCGTCGGGTATCCTTGTAGTGTTTTTACTCGAGGACACAGAGAGGAACGCATGAATTATGTATGTGGCTTTTTGAAGACTGGAGGGATGATTTAGTCGAAGGTTATGTATAAAGCGGAAGCGGGTATTGTGTGTTTACACACTTCTATGCTCTGGTGAAACGGTAACTTCCGGTTATTGCCAGGAGATTTCTAACAAAGAATTTTTTTTTAATAAATGTCTACGAACGTGTAAGTGAATAAGTGTAAGTTTTTACCATAGGGGAGTTTAATTTGTTAGCAGCATTACAAAAATACATATCAATTTTTTTTTTTCGTATCTTACATTAGATTCAGATTATCTAGAATAGAAGATAATATTGTTGTTGTGGTAAAAAAAAATCTAAAATGGAATTTGCTAGAATAAAGAAAAGTAAAATATATTACCAGAGTGTTTTTATGTAAGTATGGGTATTTTTCAATTTCAGCTGTCGCTAACTGTCAGAGTTTATAACTGAAATCAGCAGGTTACTTTACTATTTTGCATTTCTGTATCGAAGAATAAATTTTCTTTTTTGGTTTTTACATATAATATAAAGAATACAGATGTCGGCTAGTTTTTTTTTATAAAATAGTTCCCATTATATGATATGAAGTAAAACTAAATGTACCGAAATAAAAACGTGACTTCTTTAAAAAGCGTTAACTTGGTACCCCATTTTGAAATTAAAAAAAATTAAAAATTCAGTATTATGTATTTGAATTATTAATTCGATTATAAAAACATTTTCCTTTAAATTTTGATAATATTTCAAAAATTTAACCTTCTCTTAATTAAAATTAATATACTGTACTTAAAGATGAAAAAAGAAAAATTATCAGAGATCTCGATTTATAAGAGTTGTAGGACATTAAAACCAAAAGTCATACGATTTGTGTTAAATTAGTAGCTGTCTTTGTAATACTTTGTGTATCAACGGAATGTTTACAACATTAAATTATTTTTAACTAAAACTTGTCTAATGTAAATATGATTAAAAAAATAAAAACGTTCCCATGACTTGTCCTGAAGTAATCAATGTTTAAAGTCAAAAATCAACCAATTGTAATTGGTCTAATTGCCAACAAGATTTCCTAAATTTCTATTTATCGGAGTATTTAAAACAATATTTTATACGTTAAGTAGGTCTATTCGTTTTTAAAGTTACATCCCCTTTAGGTTTTATTAACTTACCATGGTTAAAACTTCACAAAGTAATTATAATTATAACGGCCGCAGTGACTTTTACTGTAACATAAAAGAATATTTAAATGGAAGAGTGGGTTTTTAAGAGTGTCTACTCTCTCATAGTCAAGTTAATTTCACACAGCGCATTTATAATTGGAAGGAACGCAAACGTAGGGTAAGATATTTTTAAGTGTACTCTGTTAGATCAATTTGCTCGAGATAAAAATATTGGAATGTCTATTTTTCACGTACGCAACGAAAAATTTAATCTTAACTTTACTAAGTAGCGAAATTTCATTTAACAATATCCTATTCAAAATATATCTTTTTTCATATTATATTTCTTAATATTTTCTTTTTGGGAAAAATGTTTGTGGATGAGATAAAATTTGGTAACATGAAATGCTTTTGTATTTTAAAATATTATAGCATAATTATGCTATTAAATTCAATTTGTAATTTATTTGCTTAAATTATTTTTTAACTAACTATAAGTAGAATAATACAGTAAATAGAAATTAACCAAATTTTGATCGTCAAAAAAATATTTTTATTTATAAAAATTATATATTATTGTGAATAGTAGAAAATAAAAATAGTATAATTACCGTTAAGTTAGAGTAGAGAGTTTTAAAAACCAAAAACAGTTAAGTTATTAAAGTACTCATTCCTTAAGCATTATTATATATTTCTTATAGAATTTAATAAAATACCTTTTTTCTTTATTTTTTTGGATACTAAATTAAGAAATCACAAGATGAAAACAAATCATACGAAAAAGAAATAAGTAATAAAATGTTATGAATATATAATAATTTAATTATAGTATTTACCTAAAATTTTTATGATAATATAAATTTAAATATTAAAGAAAATTTGAACAAATTACTAATTAAAATTGAAATATTTAATTTAATTGTGCACATATATAAATATACATTAGAAGAGAAATGGGTACTTACTAAAAAAAAAAAATCACTTTGATTTACTTAAATAATAGTTAAGAAAGAAAAATAATGATGTTAGTAAATAACCCACTTTATAATATTTTAAGTACTAAAAGTTACTGGTTAGTAAAACTCCTAAGGGTCTTATACGTCGAAAGAATAGTCTAATGAAATTAAATATTCTCTTTGGATATTAAACTCGGAAAAGAACTTTCAAAGCTGTTGTCTATTTTTTATGTCAGGAACAAAAACTTATGATTAACAAAAAATACGTCCACCAAAACTTCATACAACTTCAAATAACTCAAGTGTTGTTTGGATTTTTAATTGCTAAAATTGATCTAGAATGGATCAATACTATCTTAAACAACTCTTATTATCAGGCGATGGTTAAATGTTCTATTATACAAAATTTCATTGAATTATAAAATATAATAAAATCATATTTTTTCACGACTTGTCTCATTTTTATTTGAATTTTATATACCTTTTCATATTTCTTTTTAGGGAAAAGTATACATTTTATTTTATAAAATAAGATATTTAAAATTTTTATAGAAAATTTTGATTTATAAATGAATATTTATAATATCATGTTTTGTGATCTCATATCAAATATTTGTTTGGTTTTTCACAATAAATCGAATTAATTTATATTAAATATAAATACAAAATTTTCTTATTTAAAGGTTATAAAATAAAAATATTAATAGCTTGAATTTAAATTAAATATGATTATATATTGCACTTAAAACAGGGTTATTAGTTAACTGAACTTTTATTCATAAAAATAAAAATTTAACTTTGCTTTAAAATTTTTAATAAATATTGATATTTAAGTTTTAATTTAATAAAATGTGTAAGTAGGAAAGAATGTACTTTAAATATAGTGACATAAAATATTTTTATACTATTGACATGCTTATTTTTTTTTAGGAAATAATAACTTTATTTATATCTCATTTTATTGATGTTTATCTTTAAAAATGGTTTCAATTATAATATAGCATTATTATAATAACATTAATTAATATATAGCGTGTTTTCTTTAGTACACCTCGCCTGATACTATTAAATATATAAAGTACAATAAAAACTTTCTTTACCTAAGTCCCTTTTTTTCCTATGTTTTATAATTTTCATAAAATTTGACCAACATCAATTTTATAAATGATTACATATAAATGTAACTGGTGTATGTATTGGAAAATGACTTAGTTAAAAAAATTATTGGTTAATAACAATCATTATTTCATAGATTTTAAGTAATTTTATATCTGGTGGCCGACTGAGAAATGACTAATGATAAAAATAGTTATAACCAACGCTTACCCCAATCTATATTTTAAATTAACTTCTGTAATTGTGTTAGTGTTCATCCAGAAAATAAATCCTAAGAATTTGAGTAGGTTTTAAATCTTATAAATGACTGTAAAGAAATTTATTTATTTGCTTTGTCTTTTTGCGTTATTTAAAAATTCGTTGTGTACTATGATAAAAATAAAAATGTAATAATAAATAAAAGCTAGTCTATACTGACATATTTGCTAATATACATTATGACCATTGGAATCCCTAGGTTACGTTGAAATGGAAAAGAATAAAATGTTTGGGAGTTTTTTCTCCCAAATAATGCAATAAGGATGGTGAAAATCAATCTATTTCCCGAGCTATCATCTTTACAAATAATATGCAGAAAGTTCATTTGAATTAATGAGAATATTCAATTGTTTTCGATTACCGTTAATTATTACCGAAGTCTAGCATATAATTCCATTTGCAAAATCTTTCTACGTCCACTGTTACTCACGTTTGTTAGACAGAGATGATATTTAATTGAACCAAAGAGACTTAGCCACGATCATTTATCAACTGAATTCCCATCAGTATACCCTTGAAGTAATGACAGTAGTATAAGTAGTGTCATTGAGTAAAAAGACCCACTTTTGGTTTTCCAAGCTACTGCCATCCTATATACTCGCGCTATCAGTTATCTTTTCTACATATGCGCCTATATTCCGTTTTGCTTTCTCTCTCCATCATCGTAATATACCTTTATTTTGATAGGTCTCAAAGAGAATGATTGATGAGCTCTTACTACAGTAACGACAACTAAAGATGTCTTATCGGTTAGAAAAAAAGATACTCAAGTTCTCAATCAACGCACATGGACATTACGATCAAAAATTTACAATAGAAACAGATAAACTCATACATATATTTTCACGGGTATTATTATTATTATTATATTGTTTAACCTCATTTTTCGACCAATAGCTTCATATAGGATTAATTCAAACGACGTACTCGGCATAAATCGAAAACTGTTGAGTAATATTGTTCGTACATCATTTAAATATTTTTGACATTGGCATTTACGAAAGCCTGATCTTCATTATTCTTCAATAGCTATTGAAGTTATCCAGAAAACAAATAAAAAAGTACAATAATATCAAAAGTATATTTTTCTCAAAGCGATTATTCAAAATATTAATATATATATACAAATTATTTTGAGAATTATTTTATTTCAATGTGAATAAGAGTTTCAATAAATAAGTTAAAAAAGATTACTAGTTTTATTTCCAAAAAGTTTAATATAAAAGGCTTAAAACAAAAAAAAAGATATTTAATGTAATAAATATGTGGTAAATTAGACAAAATTATAGATAATTATGTTCATGTTCAATCCTGCTACGGAACAAATAATTTTGAGTCTAAATGAAAATTAACTATTGATTTGTTGTAAAGAAACTTAAATTACACTAGTTGAGGCACTCAGAAACCAAGCCGATAACTTCACTTATTTTCAAATCACCATCTTACAATTGTATTCACTTTTTAATCTAACAATGCTATTATTATTATTGTTAAAAAAGTGTTAATAATAGTATGACTGGAATAAAAATGTGAATAATTTTGAAAGAAAGTGATTTGAAAAAACGNAATTAAAAACTCAAATATTATATTAAATTCAAAATATGTGTTCCCATTTAAAAAAAACCAAGTTGACACCCTTACCAGGCATAAGGGATGAACTTAAAAAGTATTACATAGTTAATAATTCAATAATAATGTGTAACTAAAGATAACCAAAAAAATAAATGTTTAAATTATTATTACACTGTAAGTAATTGAGTGGGTTATGATAAAAAAATCACTCTGTATAACTAAGCGCCTAGTTTTAACACCATACGTCTTCTGAGACGCGCAGTGAGGTTGACTTAAGTTGACAAATCTATAAGTTATAGAGTTAAATTAAAGATGATTCTAATAATTAATTAACAGTTAATAAACCAAGAAATATAAATAACTGAAAAAAATAATCTTTTTTCATTACTATGTTAATTTTACAAGTAATTAAGTGATTTAAGGAATACCGATAACTAGTATGATTGAATTACAAAATCACCAAAGAATTATAAAAACTACTTACAATCACCATCAGATGGAAATCCGTTTGGTGAGAGCTGAGAAAATATGGTACCAAAAAAAAAAAAAAAAACACATCATAGTAAAACCAATACCTTCTCAGCTTCGCATCGAAGCTAAAAGTGGAGTTAATCGGCTTAGTTGTTTCTAAGCGTCTCAACTATTAATAAAACATTTTCGAAACGTTAATAAATACAATAATTTTATGAATTATGCGTATAAAAAATTTTACTTTGTACATAGTTGTATTTTTATTGAAACTAATATTCAGAAAATTGAAAGTCATTACATAGAATATAGTTAACTAACTTCTCAAGAAAAAATGACAAATTCTGAGGTAAAATTATTATTTTTTAAATGAATTACATGAATTAAGTGAATTTAATTTAAGACATATTTAAAGGTGTCAGGTTTTCAAAACATGTTTAAAGTTGAAAAAGTTCTACTTTTTAGTAGAAGATATTAATTATTAAATTAGTTTTAACTACTGGTAGACCGAATATACGAAAATTATTCGGTATCCGGAGAATTTGAATACTATTTTGGGGTTAATTTATATTTGGCACTTCGGCATCACTTAAAAAAATTACGCATGGTAAGTTCAATATGAGCTGAGAAAAAGTGAAACCAGACATAAAAAACTTCATAGTAAAATTAATACCTCCTTAGTTTCGCATTGAAGTTGCGAAGATATAATGTCTAATTTTGTATTATTAATAAATGTATTTTATTAATAACTTTATAAATGCACAACTGGAAAAATACATCATATTTAAATATTTTTAAGACTTATTATCAAACGATATCTATTACATTAATCATTAAATGTTTTAGACGCTTGTTCAATCTAACTCCATCAAGAATCTACAGTATTTTAATATTATAAATTGCACATCGTAAATTTAAAAAGTAAGCTTGTGAACTATACATTAATTTATAATTTGTACTATGATAATAATTCTTATTAATTTAATTTTTCTAAAAAAGTACATAGATAATTTCATGTCCTGATTTTTTTAACGTGAAATATAATAATCATAGCGAGTGGAAATTTGTTTTGCAGATATTTATAGCTAATGCGGAAAAATAATTATGCTGTACCGCATATTCATTAACACGGGTAGAATGATGTTGCAAACATAAAGAATGTATTGCTATAAGTCGTGACGAATAGCTGACACATTTAGCACAATTCATTAAGGAGATGGGAAACAGAAAGTCGGGAAAATCATGATGAGCCATATACGAACCAACAAAATTAAACAACCACTTTGTTTCATAGCGTCGAATCTGTCATACCGTTACTGCAGTAAAACAGAAGTTTGCAATTTGTATTGTACTATTTCGTTCCCATTGCGGATCATATTTGGTTTTGCTTACACTTATAATGTGTAGCCTGTACTATACACACAACTGTATTGCGCGAAAATACAAATACATGTCGGAAATAATTGAGGAACACATCTGAAAATTACTTAAGAGAGATTTATTTTTATCCGTAGAACGATTGAAATGTCAGAAAAATGAAATATGACGTTTTATCATAGGCAAACACCATTAAATCACCGTGTGTTTTTTGCTCATTTGCTTGCGACAATTTAAAAAAAAAGATGCTTTCACTTTTCAAATAGTTGCCCATTGCATTTTTTGTGTTTGACCGCAATTTGTGTCGGATTTTTTATCCATGGCCGCAATTATTCTGACCTTTTTGCAGGAATTATAACATTATGTGTGTGTGTGTGTGTGTGAATTACGTTTTTTTATTTTGCAAATGTTCTTACACACAAAATTATACGACTTTGCTGTGGTTAAGCGCCGTCATTAATAATGCTAATGCTCTTTGCATAATATGGAAAAGATGATGGCGATGAAGTAGAAGAGTCGTCGCTTTTTTGCCAGTGACTTTTATTTTTTAAGTCCTTCATTAAGCACACGTGATATAAATCGATATTGAAGGTTGAGAAGTGCAAAAGGCAACTAAGTTGTCTCAGTTATTTAGGTTATCGTAAGATTGAAGGCGTAAGACAGTATCTTAAGTATTCATTTATGCACTAATGCCTAAGACGTTTAATTTTATTAACCTGAAAATGTAATTCTTTATAAACTATAGATAACCGTAAATTTGTCCAACTAAACATTAACGTATTGATTTTCATTTACAAAGTAAAATTAACGGTTTCCTCGCAAAAAAAGTAAATGTAAGAGAAATTGTATTTTTTAAATATTATAAATATTTACGTGCGGCAGAAATATTAATGCATTTGTGCTGAGTAGTATTCTAATCGTATAAATTACAATAAAGTGAATTAAAAAAATAATTTTTTAATAAAATTAGTCTTTTAACGATTATTTATTTCTAGTGTATACACGTAAATACTCTAAAAACAATGATTTTCACTTTCGAGAAAAATTATTGTTGGTATACTATAATTAATAAGTATAATAATTTAGATTATAAATCAAACATTTTTATTTATCCTTTTCTATAGTAATATATATAAAATTTTAGCTTAACTCGTATGTCTAACCCTGTTTTCATTAAATTTGCTTACATAATTTTTGTGTATGTATCTATATTACATCGTCAAACATAATATTAAAATGACTCTGGTTATTTGTTTTTAATTTGTTTTTGAAACATACACATTACGTTTGTTTAAATACTGTTATTATTTGTTTATTAAAGAAATCCGAAATAAAACAGTCACTATATCGAATAAATAAAAAATACTTCATGAGTAGTAGTTTTTAAAAAACTTCTTCATATTATATTTTTATGTATTCACGTTTTCTTTTTTTTTTTAACGTATAAATATTTATTTATAATATTGAGTAATTTGATTAAATTTGAAAAATTATACATTTAAAAAAAATACATTAAAAATCTATCATAAAAGAAAAAATAATAAATTTACCTAACTCTCACTTAAATGTTTTTTTGTTACATTTTTGTTCAAAAGTCTGTTCATCATTATCTAGGCAAGAAGTCGTTTCCAATTTAATTAAAAATTCTATAAAGTTAATTCATTCAGAAAAACTTTCAATGACTTTATAAATAATATACGTCACAAAAACTTATTTTTGTGCAAACTATAATTGTGGTGTATCTTGTGACAAAAACTTACACAGAATATAGTTTGACATTTTCCAAATCATAAATTTAGTATTTAAAAAAATGCTTAATCTAAATTTTTAAACCGAATAAACGTCACTAAACTGTGTTGTATTTAAGGTTTTAAGCCTAAGGGGTTACATCAATTTTATATTATCGATTTACTAAAGCTATTAATCTTATAACTTTTAAAAATACTTTGTGATAGATAAAATTAAAAATATTTCTATTACAAATGATGACTTGGCGATAAAAAGTATACATAAGTACATATTCTTATATAAGTAAGAATAAAAACTAAATATTCTAAATACAGCATATAGATTACAGGCAAAGAAATCAACTTTATAGAATAATTTTGTACATACTTAAAAAATTGTCCGATTTTTCACATAATTGTGTTAAAAGTTATGAACACATGCAATGTAAGGGAACATTTATATAAATAGTGATCGAAATGTTAAATTTGTATACGAATTTTCGATTTTTTATGTCAAAATTACATTATATGTGCATTAAATATATATAACTGACGTATGGGAATTTTCAGTTATTTCTTACAGTGTAAGTTGACCTTTCCTAATAGAGTCCTTAAGAATTTTAAAGGGGACTATTGTCGCATCGAGTAATATTCTAAATAAATCTCGGTCAATCATACTATTTAGTATCTTTTACATAAAATTAAAGCAGCAGAATAATTGTTAAAAGTTCAAGCACAATACATTCAATATATTGCACTACTAGTTAAGGTTTAAACCCTAAGGCTGATTTAAACAAACACTTCATTACATTGTTTAAAAAAAAAAACATGAGTATTTTATTTTTATTGGGAAATTTCTTAATATACTGCTGGAAAATAACGTCTTTTTTTAAATAGTTGTCACTATATCTGTAAATTTTAGTAACAATATGTTAACTATTCAAAGCATCGTCACTTCTGATTTTTCTGTACAAAAGGTTTTTTTCTAATATTCACAATAATAAACGACTTGTAAAGCATTATTTTACAGTAAA
The DNA here is from genome assembly GCF_025091365.1 of Daktulosphaira vitifoliae. NCBI lineage: Eukaryota > Metazoa > Arthropoda > Insecta > Hemiptera > Phylloxeridae > Daktulosphaira > Daktulosphaira vitifoliae. The sequence continues at coordinate 21,960,573 of NW_026099575.1, read as the reverse complement.
TACTTAAATTTCAAGTATTTATTAATATATAGTTATGCTTTTCGAGGAATATAAAAATGGAATTTAATTGGCAGTGGATCACTACTTTAAAGCATTTATTTTTTCGTGTTATTTAATTACCCGTGTAAAATTTAAACATCATTCGAACGTATTTAGATTGAGATTATACGGATTCCCTAAGTTGATAAATAGTATAATTTTGTTCCTTCTAACTTCAATTTGTTTTTTAATTAAATATTTCCTTCAATTTCTGTACTGAGTATAATTCAATAATTTTAGTTTCGATACGAAGTTGAAAAGGTTGATTTTTTGATGATGTGTTTTTTATACCAGTCCATGAAAATTATCAGTTCATGTTGTACCGATTTTAATTAATAATACGTCAATAGTACCCAATTTTTGTCTAGTTGAATCAAACGGCGCAGAAACTTTGAAAATTTCCGCATTATAGAATTTCAAATAAATATTTCAAAATTATGTTATTATAAAAAATATACTTTTAGTGAAAGTCCAATGAGAAATCTAAGTACAGCAAGGGTTTGAAAAAGACCAAAGGTATGGTTACCTTTAAATATGTTTTTCAACTTGATTTTTAAAATCGTTTCAGATGATCGGATAACTTCTAACTTATATTAAATTACAACTATTAAAATATACTACAATATATAAAAAAGAGAACGATTGTTCTACTATGAGAAAGTGGTCACCAAAGCAAAAAAAGTAACGTTATTTTCAATTGTGTAAATAATTTAATGTTTGAGGGAAATTTAAATCATAGTCGATGTAAAATTACAAATATACAAATTATGAATTTAACAGATTCACATACAAGAGTTTTTTTATGGCAGTGATTATAACCACTGTCAGATATCATCTATACTTTTTCCAACTATGTTGCGTCTCTACTATACTGCGACCCCACAAAACTTAGTTTTTTTAATTACTTTGTTGTGTACTAATAGACGTAAAATTAACAACAGTAGTATAATTGTATTAGACAAAAGGTAAATAATTTTTATCATAAGTTATTAAAAACTCGTCTATTCAATTTCTTGAAAATCAGCATCTTCAATTAAATTAATTTACTGCTCGTTTGCCTTAGTAAAGAAATGAAATAGTCCATGGACATTTTTTATGTTTAAAAAAAGGTAATATGAATTTATTTTTTGCAGTTTATTTAAAATGCAAGATTAAAATGATTATAACTTGATGTTGTTGATTAATATTTTCCATTAATTATTTTTGCATTTTAAGTACTTTACAGAAGTGTCTAATTGAAAATTTAATTTGAACTTAAACTAATTATTCTTTGACTACTTAAATAGTTAAAATCCTTTTAATAAAAATCAAAGATATATTCAAGTATGTATATATAAATGTATATTACTGTGTTTTTTGCAGTCTATATGACAAGAAAATTAAAAAACTTGAAACATTTGTATATGCTCAACTTAATTAAGACTATTTCATGGAATAAAGTAGTAATTAGTAAAATGAAACGACTACGTCAAGTTCGTTAAAAATGATGGGATTCTCTTTTTTTCTTTTGTTATAAAAAGAATTAACTATTAACTGTAACCGCACAAATAAGTAAAAATTTTTCAGTAACTTCAAAACAGTTTCAATGCGATTTTTTTTCTCATTAAATAACCGATTGAGTATAACTTAAATATTACAATGTTTCCAGTTTGGTAAGCTTTGTGACGGATTAAAAAAAAAATAAATGGTAAAATGGATAAAGGTTCTTACAATCTATACAGTCTACTATTTTACTTGCTTCAAAGAAAGTAATAAAACGCCAGTGCATTCACAAAAACTCTGAGAGTTAAGGTAGTAACAAAAATTAGAATAGGTAAAAAGTTTATTTAATAATTCAAAAGAATTTAATGCTTTTCTAAAGCTTGAAAACCGTTTAAAACTACAGAAGAATGAAATGAAAATTTACAGTAATTTTTTCTTTATGGATTTACAGTGAAATGTTATACGTAAAATAAAGAAAATACAGTTAATAAACTGTATAAGCATACTTCATAATTATTTTATTAATTTAATATTTTTTATTTATATAAATTCATACTATTTAATAATAATAATAATAAAATTGTTAATTAATGTTAATAATAAGTATCAAAGTAATCAATAGAAATTACAAATTTTGAGAAAAACACCTGAATTTATGTATATATTTTTTAATAGTTGATTTTTTATGTTAGCTTAACTTATTATTATTAGTTATTTTAAATCTTATTTTTCCTCGCCTTAATACCAACTACTTGCGGTCAATCACCCTTATCCTAAATTTCCATTTGATACGATTTCCCACATCAGCTGTCATCATATCGCATTCAATAGCATCCCTCCATCTCTTTTTTGGTCTTCCTCTACCTCTTCTTCCTTCAACATTCATTTTTATAAATGTTCTTACAGCTTCCGATTCCTCTCTCCTAATAACATGACCAAACCATCTAAGTCTATTTTACTCTCATCTTATTCATAATGCTACACCTATACTACCTCTTATATATTCGTTCTTTATTCTATCTTCTCTAGTCACTACACTCATCCATCTAACCTTTCTCATCTCTGCTACATTTATTCTCTGTTCTGCCTTCTTATCAACCGTCCAACACTCTGAACCATACATCATAGCTGGTCTCACTGCAGTTTTATAGAACTTACCTTTCAGCATCATTGGAATTCTTTAATCGTATAACACACCATACGCTTCTCTCCACTTAATACAATACCAGCACTTAATCCTGTGTCTTAAATCGTCTTCAATACTACAGTTCTTTTGCACAACTGATCCTAAATACTTAAAACTTTCCATCTCAACTATCACGTCATCGCTTATTGTCACACATCTCCTCATTTCACCTACCTCGTGTTCTCCTTAATCAAACTGGTACTATATATACTCTGTCTTAATCCCTTTTCTTAAAAAGCTGATCTGCATATCTCTAGACGTTGATAGATTTTCTCCCTATTTTCCCCCTATTAACACTATATCGTTAGTGAAAAACATGCACAACTGCACCTTTTTTTTATTTCTCTAGTAATTTTATTCATAACTATAGAAAATATATAAGGGCTTAAAGCAAAATCTTGGTGCACTACTACTCTTACCCTAAAATCTTCTGTTACTCCACCCTCACTTTTTATTCTAGTACAAATGGTATTATACAGAGTATATGTATAATGCCATTTATTAATGTATTATATTATAGTAATGTACTTTTTTGAAACTCCTTTTCTCATTAATGGTCACTTTATGACCTCTTTCCGAAGTCTATCATACGCTTTCTCCAAATATATAAATACCCACAGCTTTTTATTCTTTCCCATATACTTTTCTATTTGTTAATTACAAAATAATGACTCCATTATTGACTTACCAGGCATAAATCCAAACTAGTTTTTAGATACTGATTTCTCATTTCTTATTCTCTTATCTATTACTTTTTCCCAAATCTTCACACTATGACTCATAAACTTTATGCCTCTATAATTTCCACACTATTGTTCGTTTCTTTTACCTTTAAATAACGGAACCACTATTCACAATTCTTTTGGCAATTTTTTTTCTAATAAGATTTTATTAAAATATCTTTCAACCACCTTATGACAACACTGCCTAATATTTTCTATACTTCTACTGGCACTTCATCTAGTCTTAATGCTTTATTCTTTTCCATTGACGCCACAGCCTATTTCTAGTTATTTTAAATAGTTTACAATTCTCCAAGAGACATAAACACAGAACCAGTGTGGATTCAAGTGAAAGGCGCAGAAGTACGCGCTACCTCTTTGGATTATTATCTCTTACTTAATAAAAATATTTTGAATGATAAAATAGGAAAAAAATTGATTTTGACATCTAAAAATTTTTTTGCGTCCCTATCAGAATATTCGACACTTGCATAGATTAACATTTCAAATGTTTTAATAAGAGAATCTATCGCGTGATAGTTTCTTAAACCATTTCAAAGTACACAACAACTATAATTTTAGATATTCGTGTTATATTGTAAGTGTAATTTGGTTAGCTCTATTGCTATATTCATGTCTCCCAATAATGGTTTTATAGATATCAAATTCACCAAAAAATAAAAAATAAAAAGACACAAAAGCTTTGAACGTTTCTAGGAAATCACTTAGTTATATCAGGAACACAATGATTACAGATTTAGATTACTTTACAAGTACATAATTTAGTGAAAATACTACGTCGGAATTCTTAGGTAAACGTAACGATCAAATCTAATTATTTATAAGTAAACACATTAAATTTAAATTAATTCACTTTTTAACTTTTAAATGAATTAAAAGTTGGTTTTCTCGAAAGGAAACACTATTATATTAATCAAAATTATATCTTAGTTGTATGCAATAAAAATACAATTATTTTTACAAGAAATCCGATTATTTTTTAATCAAATGAATTTTAACTATCACATTCATATATTTTTTTCTGTCAAAAATATAGTTTCAAGAAAATGTGTACCAACTTTGTTATTAATTAATCTTAATATAATAACATTAAAGATTTTTTTAAATACTTTATATAGTATATATTTTTAAATAATGGCTCAAAGTTTGTTATTGATCTCTTAGTTTGGCAATTTTCTAACAATTAAGCTATTTAAGATAAGTAGTAAGATATGTATATTTCCATTTACAAAAAATAAAGAGTGTACCATTATAAAGGATATGGATTCAAATAAATGATAATATTAACCTCTACTTTTCCTTTACTGTTATGTGTTGTTTTACAATTAAAAAAATGTATTTTAAAATTGTTGTATATTATTGAAAAGTAATGATAAAAGCTCACGAGGTTCTTTTTTTGTTTGATTAATATAATCGCATTTTGTCACAGCCCCTTTTATTACGCCTAACTCAGTAAATACAGAAATGTAATACATTATTCATGTTTATGACCCTATGGTGCCTAAAAATTGCCAAAATTCAAACTGACAGTGACCTGTTGCAAACAGTGCGAAAGACAATTTTTCTTATTTTCATCTCTTACAAATGATTCATAAGTCTCATTGGTATACAAAATAAATATATTTTTCAAATCCCTTATAACTCATAAGGTTTCATTTTATTATTATACAAAGATATTTAAAAAGCGCAGTCATATATATTAGAATATTAACAGTGTTTAATTTATTTCTTTTTAATGTAATGAATTTTTGATGGAATGTGAATGTAAAAACTCAATCTAAATAAAATTATCAAAAAAAAAATTCCAAAAATTGGCTATCTTTTAATAAAATATAGTGATGATCAGTCTCTGACTTAGGATAATTAAATAGTCAAAAATTGCAATCACAAAAATAGATTTTGTTCTTATATCTTATCATATATTAAAAACCATAAAGTTATATGTGTATATTTATTAAAAATTAATAATGTTATTTTGTTATTATTTTTTTAATTTAATAATTTCATAGTAAAATATTTATTATTTTTAAACTTGTTTATAAAGTTATAAGATCAGGTACAGTGTCGAAATTTTGTCTTTAAGGGGGCAAAAATTAAAAAACCATAAAATAATTAATTGAAATTATGAAAAATATAAAATGTAATTACTACTTAATACTATCTACAATATTTAAGTTGAAAACATTATTTTTCATAAAAATTGTGTTAAATGTAATTTTATCCATTTTTAACGAATTATGAAAATATCATGTTTAATGCGAACAAATTTATTAATAAGGGTAGTTTTTATGATTGTTTTTAAAGTTAACCTTGGAACCTATAATTATTTTTATATAACTAAATGCAGAATATACTAAATAAAAAAAATAAACTATGTTTACTAATTTATAACCAGTTATTACATTTTGAGTTAATACAATTTTATTAATGCTAATATCTCATATATTTTTAGTTTTTAAATAATATTAACTAAATGTAAACTATAATTTTCTTCCTTGATCTATTTTTAGAAGAGACCAGGGTTAGTTAACAAACTTTTTTTTTTGCATTTTTACTTTATATAAAAAATATTTTAGATAAAATATTGACTCTAATGTGGAAAAATTATTTTGTCCATAATTATGTTATTTAGTCTATTGACAAAAGTTTTAAAAATAAATTTTGCTTTAGCAACATGGTTTAATAGTATTATTATATATTGTCCCACTTAAGTTTCTTTATACATAATTGATCTGAGTCAAACCTTTGTGTCTTCTATTTAATCAATTTATAAAAACATAAAATCTATATATATACAGGGTGATTTTTTTATCATAACCCACTCAATTACTTACAGAATAATAATAATTTAAACGTTTTTTTTTTCAATTATCTTTAGTTACACATCATTCTTGTATTATTAACTATGTAATACTTTTTAAGTTCATCCCTTATGCCTGGTAAGGGTGTGAACTTTGTTTTTTTAAATGGGAACACATATTTTGAATTTAATAAAATGTTTGAGTTTTTAATTTAATAGTAAATGGAATTTGAATTTTTAATATAACTTTATTTGTTTATAAGATATAAACATTTAAAGTTTCAAATTTTTGAGTTAATATACATATATAATACAAAAGAAATTACAAATACAGGTAGCTAATTGGTTTTTTATGACATAGATATTAGTAGGTACACAGCATTGTTATTATCAATGGTAGTAAGGTACATTGTTGTGAGTTTATAAATATACTAACTGACAATACTAAAAGTATATCTATTTATAGTCATAATTGATAATAAACAATCCGTGACTGTGATAGCAATATCATAAAAAACCAATTAGCTACCTGTATTTGTAATTCCTTGTGTATTATACCTACATATTAACTCAAAAATTTGAAACTTTAAATGTTTATATCTTATAAACAAATAAAGTTATATTAAAAATTCAAATTCCATTTACTATTAAATTAAAAACTCAAACATTTTATTAAATTCAAAATATGTACTCTCATTAAAAAAAACAAAAATGACACCCTTACCAGGCATAAAGGATGAACTTAAAAAGTATTATATAGTTAATAATTCAAGAATAATGTGTAACTAAAGATAATAATAAAAAAAAACGTTTAAATTATTATTATTCTGTAAGTAATTGAGTGGGTTATGATAAAAAAATCTCTTGTATAATATGAAACTTTAAATTCCTAATTATAACTAAAGGTATTATTTTCTGTTTTTTATCGATAAAAATTAAATAAATTTAAAAAAAAAATATTTTATAAAATTTAGAAAATACGTGGAATTCTTTAAATGAATTAGTCAAAAATAAAAAATGCAATTTTTTTAAAGGTACTTTTAAATTATTCCTATTGTTTAAAATATTAAAATTGAATGTGTTTTATAAAAAGGAGCGTAATTTCACTAGGTTTTTGTTGCATATTTTAGCATTACAAAACTTTTAATGTTAGTTTTCGCAAGATTTATAGTTATAGTCATGAGTTTTGGAATAACTGGGTGAACAAGTTTCAGAGAAATATCTGGTGTAAATTTCTAACTTAAACCGACTTTAATTTTTAATCTTTATTTCCAAACGATCCTAGATATTTTTCATCTGCAACATAAGTTTCTTTTCTCATATTTTGTTACACAAGGCAATATTAATACTTTATTTTGTTTTTTATAACTCTAATTTTATTATTTAGTTAATTACCTAACTAATTTAATAAAAAAAAAATCATAAAAATTGCTTTTATTTAGTTTCATAAGGAAATTCGATTAGTAAGTAAATTCTAATCATAATATATTTTCGATATATTTTCCTAAATATACGTTTCAGTCTGGCTTTACAATAGCTAGAAGCATTCATTACTTGTTAAAAATTCTGAAATAGTATAATTAGGATGCGAAGATCGTCACTATATATATTTTTTTTGACACTGAGTTCTAATAAAATTTTGCATTAAGAAATGAAAGCCGTAATTTATATTTGTACGGTATTTGTTAATGTTTTTAAAATCATCCATTGATATTAAGTAAATTATTGACACAAAGTATTTTTTTGACTGCCTGTCCTCGATTTCATGTTCTTATTAAGTTATCATGATAGTGTTTTCAGTCATAACACTTAATTGAATATATTATATTACAATGCAGACTTATGCACTAATTACAAAATTCTTTTGTTTGTTCGTTGTGTTTATAAGATTACTAGTAATGTTCAAGTTAACTATGTGTAGCACCTTTGCGTCAGACGTTGTTATGAAGAACTAGCATACGTATATTGTTTAGGCTATGCTAAATTTTTCCAAGAAAATATAGTGCTCTTTACCAACATGAAAAACGCTTTTTATAGCAGTATTCCACAAGAAAAGCGTTTTTTATAAGTAAAACATCAATAAAAATTAACCAAAATCATTAATATCAATATTTTTATAAAACAAAAGTTAAAGCGAGATTCAATAAATTGATTAAACACAGTAAAATTTTTATAGGCTAAATTCAAGTATATTTTTTGATTTTATGGACACGAGGCATTTATTTATAATACAATTAGAATGAACAATTTAAAATCTTACACAAAATGTCTACTAGGCATCAGAAATAAAAGTTATACATTTTGGCTAAAGTAAAATAAAAATTATTTTATTCATTATTACCTTATAAAACCTACACAAAATCTATTTTAGAATCACCTTATTACGGAAAAGTAATGTTATTAGACACAACATTATGTTTAGTAAAATTTACTAAAACGAAGTATTCTATAAAATTTCATTGACTTGTGATTAGGATTAAGTTTAAGATTTGTTAATAAAGGTGTCATAACTGCTGGACTAGCCAAAAAACAATAATCTCATCATTTTTATAACTTGACCAAAATTACTCTTATTCATTCATAAAATACTGAATTTATAAAAAAATTAATTTTAATAACTCTCAAATAGTATGAATAGAATTGTAAAAAACAAGGTATTCTAAAATAAAATGATACTTTTATAGTATAACACAAAGTAGTTTTTCAAGTACCATGTGGTTAAAAATTATTTTTTTCAACATACTATAGCCATGGCCATATTTTATTGATATCCACTTCAGTTAACTTATTTTTTCTGTTTCTCTATTTCTATGCCCGTATGTATTATACATCAAAATCACAATTCGAGTTACAATAAATAGATAGGGAATGACAGAGATACAAATTGAAGTGATAGTTTTTGGTACTATGGAAATAAATTTTATACACTATAAAGAACAAGTATAGGATTTGATACGTGATGTAAATATAAATATTTTACTCACCTCCTTTTGCTATTCTTCATCTGACGTTTGTCGTCGTATTATGGGCACAAATATTGAAACAAATTTTCTTGTACAAAGATGTCTTCAAAAAACTTATAATTCAATATGGATAATTGATATAAGTCCTAAAACAATTATTTATTATTTTATTAACTTAATATTGTTTTTTTAGCTATGATGCGAAGCTGAGTAGGTATTAACTTTACTATGATGTTATTTTTTTTGTGTCTGTTACCACTCTTTCTCAACTTTCACCGAACCGATTTTTTTCAAAGATACGTTAAAAAATCACAAATCATATCTAGTCAAAGATATTACCCTCAAAAAGTGAAAAAATTTCCTTCGTTCCTGGTAAATGGGGGAAATCTCCAAAAAATCGATATTTTTTTAAATTTTTTTACTTAAAACTACCATAATTTTTGAAAATAGATAAATAGAAACAATTTTTTTTATACATACACTAGGTATTTTTAACCTATCATTTAGTAAATTTTTTTCAAAAATCTGATCCTTTACCTGCTCACAGAAGGGGATTCAAAATGATAACTTTTCCACAAATAATTCATTTTTCAACTTAATTTTTGAAAATCTTTCGGAAATACTGACACTTTTGTATAAATCTTAAATTTCAACGTATGTACTGTACTTTCATATGGTGAAAAAAATTCGTACTTTATTTTTTCTTCATTGTGAAAATGGCTACCATACTCAAAATATGCTATTTTTGTGTTAAAATTATCGGTTTCGTGTTTATTTTATTTTAAAATATCTTACAGTGGAAGTACACTGATTTTCATAAAATTATATTAATATAATTCACATAGCATATATTTATAAACTTATTTAAATTGTTTTAGCTTCGATGCGAAGCTGAGAAGGTATTGGTTTTACTATGATGTGTTTTTTTTTTTTTTTTTTTTTTTTTTTTTTTTTTTT
>NW_026099575.1:21949682-21949996 GCF_025091365.1 Daktulosphaira vitifoliae | reverse complement strand
GTCTGACACTTTTATATATATCTTAAATTAAAGCTAATGTAATATACTTTAATTTGAAAAAAAAATATTGACCTCTGTACTTGTCTTTGTGGTGAAAATGACTACCATATTCAAAAATATTTTATTTTTGTGTTAAAATTCTGGGTTTTGTATTTTATTTTATTTTAAAATACATGATAAGGGCAGTACACTGATTTGGATAAATATTATATAAATAAAATTGATATAACATAAGATGTTAAACTTATTTAAATTTGATTGCTTTTTTTAAGTCGAGTAAAATAACTTTTAAATTTGAACTAGCTTAAATTGCT
>NW_026099575.1:21941738-21949343 GCF_025091365.1 Daktulosphaira vitifoliae | reverse complement strand
GGGGGGGATTTAAAATGACAACTTTTTCACAAAAAATTAACTTTTTCAACTTAACTTTTGAAAATGTTCCGGAAGGTCTGACACTTTTATATATATCTTAAATTAAAGCTAATGTAATATACTTTAATTTGAAAAAAAAATATTGACCTCTGTACTTGTCTTCGTGGTGAAAATGGCTAACAAATGCTATTTTTGTGTGAAAATTCTCGATTTTAAAATTTACATTTTTTACTTTAAAGTGCTATAACTTTTTAAAAAAAGTATGGATCAATACAATTTTTTCATGAGAAGTAGTAGTGCTGGGTTTTGTTTCATTTAAATCGAGAAAAATATATTAGAAATTTGAACTAGCTTAAATTGCTATTTTTATCCATCGAAAAAATGTGACGTAAGGTTGCCGGTCGGTGACACTTAGGTCTTTCACGCTTAAGGTACAAAGTTCTACCCCCTATTGGGATTGGATTTTTTATAATTTTTTTTTTAATTTTTTTTGAGTTAGAAAAAAATATTCAACTTATTTGATATTTATTTCATTTAATTTCAATAACTTCAATAAATATCATTAATATTAAGTATTGCATCGAGTCCTTTAATTTATATACATGTTTATCATAGAAGTAACAAAATAAACTACGGTATCATTTTTCATTATTTCTCCGTGAATATTAATTTCATACTGTATTTGTATTATGTATTCATAAATTACACTTTTAAATCTAAAAACTACTAATCAAGATATAATTAAGGAAATAGGAGTTGATGTTGCTTTTGTTATTATGCAGAAATTTCTTAAAATTAAACACTATCCGCAAATTTGTTTTGAAGCGTTTCTTATGATAGTGATTTTAATTACTATCAGATATTATTTTTACTTGTCCCAACTATTCTACGCCCATACAGTGCCGCGTCACCACTTTGCTACCGTTTTTTTTAACGACACGTCAAGTAATCATAACTATTATCTAGTTAAAGATATTACTCCAAAAATTGAAAAAAATCTTCTTTATCAAATAAAAAGTCCCTTAATCAGATTTCTCTATACAGACAATTATAATTATTCATTTCTAATATTTTTTAATGAATTTATTATCAAATTAGGTTTTTTTAATACAAATCAATTAAATTATGCAAGAACTTCAATAAAGTTAGTAAAATTGGTAGTCGTCATGATTCAAATTTGTCATCTCAAGTAGATTAAAATATTAGAGTTAAATAATGGTATTTTCCAAAGTATTAGTACAAGTGTATTTAAACTTTAATTTGAGTTCAAAGTTTCTGAACTCTGATTAGAAATAATTGATTTATAATTTTCCACATTGAACAATAAATTATGTGCGCAGATTTAAGCTGCAAATAGTTTTATTTATAAATTTAAATGAATAAAGAATCTTTTATAGAATGCAGAATGTCTTAAATAAAGTGAACAAAATTATTTTATACGCATTAAAAAAATACCGAAATTTACTAATTTAAATAATCGTAATTTTTGGGAGGATTATCCCTATTTGTGGGTATTGAAGGTATTTTTTTCATATTAACACATTGATAGAATCAATTAAACTCAATTTGTGATCTATTTTGACGCATCGTTGAGAAAAATTAGTTCAGTAGGTGCTAAGAAAAAGTGAAGACAGGTGCAAAAAAAATAAACCTATAATGATAAAACAAATATTTTTTCGGTTTCGCACTGAAACTAAAATACGAAATTATTTCGTATATTTTTATGTAAAGACAAATGTTCCAATATTATCTACCAAGTATAAATTGTTATAAGAACCTATTATAGAAGTGTAGAGGTACAATACAAATACTCTCACTCACTTAGCAATATATATTATTGGATATAAAGGATCACTTAAGGTTTGGATAGACATATTGAGTAGCTCTAATGATTGAACTTTGATGTTTTAGAAGCAAAACACTGTGTACTCAACCAAACACACTTAACTGGGAAATGTACTTAAATATAGTATAGCATAGCCTACTGAAATTATGTAAACATGCAAGTATAAAATATATATTTAAACCTACGTCAAAATTGTTTGAAAATCAGAATGTACCTTTAATATTTGAAAACGGATAATTAGTCCAGAGTTTTCTTTTAACAGGATTTATCGCTTACCTATGTAATTAATATACCAAAAATTAAATTAAGTGATGATACGCAAATGACTTTAACAACACAAAAACAAATTGATCACACTGTTATTTTTCAGGTATTCTATAATTATAAATTAAGGGAAAAAATTACACGATTTATACATGTTTTATAACATAATGAATTAGCTAATTTTTTTTTATGACTTGACTCAAGATAATATTGATATTAACATTTCTGTACAATTAAATTTAAATATCTACAAAATTTGGCTTTAATTTGACTATGAGGATTTTGGGTGAGAATGAGAGTTTTTATAGTAAATTTAGATAATGTATCAAAAAGAATTTTATTTTGCGTATCCTTTCTTTCTAATACTCATGTCAAATTACTTTATATAAGCACGTACTGAAATGCCTGTGGCTTTCTTTGGTGACTTTGTTTTAAGGTGGTTTCATTATTCTGTGTTGAAATATTCTCCATTTTTATTATATTTTTACAATGAAAAAGGTGCGTAAACAGGTTAACTTTAAAACAATTTGTACGCTTTTGCTCTTAATTTCTAGTTGGATTCACACACCAATAATTTTTATTCGAGTCATGTTTTTTTCTCTTGTTTCACAAAAATATGGCTCTTTCAAAAGATCACAAATCGTATCTAATAGAAGACATTACCCTCAAAAATTGAAAAAAATTCCCTCGTTCCCCGTAAATGGGGGAAACCTCCAAAAAAATTACATATTTAAAAATCGCTAATTTTCGAAATTTTTTCAATTTTTTTTACTAAAAACTGCCGTAACTTTTTCAAAAATTAATATATCAATATAATTTTTTTTTTTTAGATGCTTGATGTCTTTACCTATGATTTGGTATATTTTTTTTGTAAATTAGACCCAATATCTGCCCACAGGGGGGATTTAAAATGACAACTTTTTCACAAAAAATTAACTTTTTCAACTTAACTTTTGAAAATGTTCCAGAAGGTCTGACACTTTTATATATATATCAAATTAAAACTAATGTAATATACTTTAATTTGAAAAAAAAATATTGACCTCTGTACTTGTCTTTGTGGTGAAAATGGCTAACAAATGCTATTTTTGTGTGAAAATTCTCGATTTTAAAATTTACATTTTTACTTTTAAGTGCTATAACAACTTTTTCAAAAAAATTAACTTTTTCAACTTAACTTTTGAAAATGTTCCGGAAGGTCTGACACTTTTATATATATCTTAAATTAAAGCTAATGTAATAATCTTTATTATGCAAAAAAAAAATTTCGGACTTTATTTTATCTTCACGGTGAAAATGGCTACCGAATGCTTTTTTTGTGTGAAAATTTTCGATTTTGTATTTTACATTTTTAACTTTATTATGCTATAACTTTTTGAAAAATGTATGGATCAGTACAATTTTTTCATGAGGAGTAGTATTTATATACATCTTTCATTTGACATACTGTTTTTTTAAATCCGACCATTTCCCTATATACGAGGGGGGTTCAAATCTAAAAAATGCATGTAGAAAGTAGAACTTTTTCAACTTAAATTTTGAAAGTGTTCCGGAAAGTCTGACACTTTTATATATATCTTAAATTAAAGCTAATGTAATATACTTTATTATGCAAAAAAAAAATTTCGGACTTTATTTTATCTTCATGGTGAAAATAGACATTAAACTTAATAAAAAAAATACGATTTTTGTAAAAAAATTCTTTTTTATATTTTTAACTTTATAATGCTATAACTTTTTGAAAGATGTATGGATCAATATAATTCTTTTTTTTGTAGATGCATGATGTCTTTACCTATCATTTGGTATATTTTTTTTATAAATCTGACTTTTTACCTGCCTACAGGGGGGGATTCAAAATGACAACTTTTTCACAAAAAATTGACTTTTTCAACTTAAATTTTGAAAGTGTTCCGGAAAGTCTGACACTTTTATATATATCTTAAATTAAAGCTAATGTAATATACTTTAATTTGAAAAAAAAATATTGACCTCTGTACTTGTCTTTGTGGTGAAAATGGCTAACAAATGCTATTTTTGTGTGAAAATTCTCGATTTTAAAATTTACATTTTTACTTTTAAGTGCTATAACAACTTTTTCAAAAGTATTAACTTTTTCAACTTAACTTTTGAAAATGTTCCGGAAGGTCTGACACTTTTATATATATCTTAAATTAAAGCTAATGTAATATTCTTTATTATGCAAAAAAAAAATTTCGGACTTTATTTTATCTTCACGGTGAAAATGGCTACCGAATGCTTTTTTTGTGTGAAAATTTTCGATTTTGTATTTTACATTTTTAACTTTATTATGCTATAACTGTTTAAAAAATGTATGGATCAATACAATTTTTTCATGAAAAGTAGTATTTATATACATCTTTCATTGGACATACTGTTTTTTTAAATCGGACCATTTCCCTAAATACAGGGGGGATTCAAAACATAAAAATGCATATAGAAAGTAGAACTTTTTCAACTTAACTTTTGAAAGTGTTCCGGAAGGTCTGACACTTTTATATATATATCTTAAATTGAAACTTATGTAATATACTTTAATTTAAAAAAAAAAATTGACCTCTGGACTTGTCTTCACGGCGAAAATGACTATCGAATGCTATTTTCGTGTGAAAATTCTCGATTTTATTTTTTATATTTTTAACTTTATAATACTATAACTTATTGAAAAGTGTATGGATCAACACAATTTTTTTATGAGAAATAATATTTTTTAATAATCCTTTTTACATTCGACATACTTTATCTTAATCAAGATATTAATAAGGAACTAGCAGATCATGTAGCTTTTGGAATAAAACACCAATTTTTTTAAAATTAAACACTATCTAAAGATTTGCATCGAAGCGTTTATTTTTGATAGTGATTTTAATCACTGTCAGATATCATTATACTTGATGCAACTATACCACGGCACCACTGTGCCGCGACCCCCCTGTGCTGGGTTTTTTTTTACTTAAAACTGTCATAACTTTTTCAATAATGAACAAATCAATAGAATTTTTTTATAGATGCTTGATGTCATTACAAATCATTTGGTACATTTTTTTTTATAAATTTGACCCTTTACCTTCCCACAGGGGGGGATTTAAAATGACAACTTTTTCAACTTAACTTTTGAAAGTGTTCTCGAAATACTGACACTGTTATATATACCTTAAATTAAAGCTAATGTCTTCATCTTCTTCCTCGCTTTAATAGCAACTATTTAAATTTCAAACTTAAAGGTGAGTTTAATGTTATGGTAACATATTCAACTTTTTTTTATTATAAACTTTCAAAAAATCAACTTTAAAATGCCAAATAAATAGGTTAAAAATATAATTTGCACTGATTATTTTTAAAATATTAAGTACTAAATCTGTAATAATTTAAAAACAATTTTTTGTGTTTTTAATTGTCTTTTTTTACCTTAATAAATCATTTCAAAAGAAATATTAATAAATTCTATTTAATTCTTGGTGTTTAAATAGATGATACAATTTAAATATTAAAAATTATTTTCCTTATAGTCATATCCCATAATTTTTAACTAATTAGTAATAGTATCAAAAATTATTCGTGATGGAAAGCATATAATTGCTGATTTGAAATTAGCACAAAAAATGGAATAATAAAAGTATCTTTTTTACTCTAATGAAAATTTGTTTGCAAATGATTTATTTATAGTTAACAACAAATTATTATCTAAATAGTTCTATGTCAAGCCCTTTAATTTTTATACACGTTTGCCATATAAGTAATAACTACTTTATAGTTTTTAATAAACTCTCTGAAAAAATTACAATACTAAATTATTAAATATCAATTTCATACTATGTTAAATTGCTTTAATAGTGATTTATTTATAAATTATACTTATAAATAAACTACTAATTAAGAATAATGATAGAAATAGGAGTTAATTTTTCTTTTAGAATAATCAACCAATTTTTAAAATTAAAGACTATCTACAGATTTCCATCGAAGCGTTTTTTATATTAGTGATTTTAATTACTGTCAGATATGATCTATACTGGACCCTACTATAACACGTCACCACTGTGCAAGGTTTTTTTTTCTATAACAAGTTTTACATTAAAATTATCATTTTCATTGCAATTCAAAATTTATGTTCATAACTTTTTTTTCAAAAATAAATATTGATTATGTTCAACTGGTAATTTTCTCCTTATACATATCTATTAAAGTATAAATTAAAATCAAACTTGTCAAGAAACATATTATCTATTACTTATGAAACAAGATTAAAAATTATATTAAGTTTTATACTTTGTAATTTATTTTATTTATTTTCTATAGTTTTTAAAAAGTAATAATAATACTATGGCTTCAGCGATGGTTTTTTAGATTTTAAAATTAGTTAAATTTAATTCCAAGATAAAACATATTGTTAAATCAAACATTCAAATCGTGGATTATTTAAAACAAAACATTTAAGATTATGAACTTATAATTATTATTAAATATAAGTAGATCAACATAGATTCATATATAATACAGATATATTTTACTAGTAGACTATATTATACTACTGTGTAACAATATTATAGTTTGAAAGGTTAAGGTTTTTAGTTTTATATGACATCATGAATTCATTACTTAGAAAATAAAATAATCAGTAAAGTAAGCCACTAACGTCAATAAATTTATCGTTAGTTAAATTTATAATACATTTTAGTACAGAACATGCATAAGTAAGTACATCACCTCAGCTAGAATATAAAAAAAAGTATATGAGACTACATTTTATACAATAATATGTATCAACGCATACGTTTTAGTTTTATCAAGATTAGCTTGCGTGACCAAGCAGTTTAATTGCAAATTTTTATCGTCACTGGGTTACATGAATTACATTAAAATATCTTTAAACTGACTTTTTGTTGGTAAGCTATTACTAATCTTAACAAACACGGTAAAAATTATTTTTCCCAAATAGTCTATTAGTAATAGCCTATATTGTTTATATACATTACTTTATTGCAATACATTGTTTACTTTTCAAATGATTAATTATTAGCTTAAAAAAATTGTGAAAATGTATATAAACATAATATAAAATATTACTATAACATATAGCTCAACTTGCAAGTTTGAAATTGACATTATTAAATAGAAAAAAACGATAGCACAGTGGGGTCGCGGCATAGTGGAGACATTGCATAGTTGGGTTCAGTCTAGATTTAATCTGACAGTGATTAAAATCACTATCATAAGAAACGCTTCGATGCAAATCTGTAGATAGTGTTTAATTTTAAAAAATTGTTGGATAATTGCAAAAGCAACATCAACTTCTATTAAAATAAAATACAAAACCCATAATTTTCATACAAAAATAGCATATTTTTGAATATGGTAGCCATTTGCGTATAGAAGATAGGTCGTCGGGACAAATTTTTTTTTTTCATTTTGTAGTACATAAAATAAGCTTTAATTTTATATATGTTTAAAGGACGCAGTATTTCCGGAACATT
>NW_026099575.1:21845972-21941487 GCF_025091365.1 Daktulosphaira vitifoliae | reverse complement strand
TTTTTTTTTTCATTTTATAGTACATAAAATAAGCTTTAATTTGATATATGTTTAAAGGACGCAGTATTTCCGGAACATTTTCAAAAATTAAGTTGAAAAAGTTAGTTTTTGTAAAAAAGTTGCTATTTTAAAACTCCCCCAATGAGCAGGTTAAGTGTTAGATTTTCAAAAAGATGTGTACACTATTTATATATATATATATTATTTTAAGTAACATTTAATATAATTTTAAAGTAAAAATCATAATTTTATATCCTAGTATCAGCCAACATTTTTTATGTATAACTAATTCAATTTAATAATTTCTCGTGATTATTAAATTACAATACAATTAATATAATTAATAAAACCCTAAGGTAAATAATTTTATGTCGACTTGTTTGTGTATATTTGTTTCTAATTGATAGTAGGCAGAATTAAGCTATTGTCTTTCGATATAGTACTAATAATTATTTAAGCTATCTTTCGTTTTTATTTCAATTGTAATAATTTAGGTATACAAAATTTAATACATAAAAAAATAGCTTCCTTCAACATTATAGGCTCTTGTAACGGAGGAACTTTGCTTGGGTTTCAGATGAAATATTTCTTGAACAAAAATCGTACTTCAAACATAATTTTTTTTTTACGTGTACTTTAATTTTATTTAAACTTTTGAAAAAGCTAAGAGAGACTTGAAATTTAGTGAAATTTTGTTACGAATTCTTATTTTTAAGGTGTACCCGTATCAAACTTTTAATTTTTTTGTTAAATTCGAACCGAACTGAACATCAATTTTAATATATTTTAGGGTAAACATTTTTTTTATCACAATTCGACAAATAAATCGTGATATTTGATTATATTAGTTTGATTTTCGAATCGATTTACAAGGAACAAGTTTGATTCAATTTTTTTGAAACTTGTTTGACTCAGTTCCAAAATCAATATTAATATTTGAAAGAACTTTTTATTGCACGTTTTTCTATTCATTTAATATTTGTTATATTTTCTATATAAATATTTGAACATAGATTTATTTGAATATAAACTATTCATTTAATTAATTGTAATTATTTATAAATAAGTTTTTTAAAAGTTTGATTCAATATTTAATATAAAATACATTTTTATGAAAGAAAATTGTGATTAGAATTGTTATTTTTATCGTGATATAAATAAATTTTTATGAATTTATTAGTAAATAAAAATATATAAAGCGGGAACTTTGATAATTTAATAAGAGCTTACTATAAATTTAAACATTAATTTGTGGTGACACTCGTACGTAGAAGCTTTTGAAATACATTATTTTTAGAGTCTCCATTTGAATATTCAATTAAATCGATTCTAAGCAAATATTTACTCCATTAAAAAAAAAAAGTAAAGTCAATGCTCTTTTATAGTATTTTGTAAATGTTACTTTATCTTTTTTTTTAAAGGTACATTTTAAAGCTAAATTTGAATAATTGATCTAATAAGTTATTTGTTTACAATAGTTAATTGAGAAGACACATAGAAGAACAAATTACTTCAATAATATTTTGTAATTTTGTACTTTGAATTTTAAAAATGTTTTTCGATGGAAAATTAATTTTTTTTTTACATTGAGCAAAGATGATTATTTGTTTAATTTTTCTATTTTGTTATTACTAAATTTTAGAATATTTAGGTTTTCTATTAGGTTTATTGTTTTTATTAGATAAAATTGAAACATATTTTGTTTATAATAAAATTGTTGAAATGTATTAATATTTTTCATCAAAGTTTGTTACAACATCGGCTGTTACTTCAATAGAATATATATAATTAGATAATAGAGTACTGTAGTAAGCATTGTTTAAAATTTTAGTTAAAACAATTTTTAGTATATTTTATCTTTTTATACAAGTAATAATTTAATTATTTAATGTTTTATATTGTCTATTTCAGGAATAGAGTGAAATGTATTTCATTGAAAATTTAGTTGAGCTGGCATAACTTTAGTCTCCGCGTTTTATGGCATCCCGCACATAGTAGTAGTCTAGTTAGGGTTTTGTTTTTTGGGAAGAGACTATACATTAGTAAATTTTTATTATCCCCTCCAAACGAGACAGTTATCTTCACCATACAATAATTTTTACTGAAGGGAATCTATCTACATCTTACTCCCCCTCCGTCATTGGCACTGGTACTAATTTCACTATCATAAAATTGATTTTTTATTAATAGTTTTAAAATAAAGTTTTTTTGTATTACAATGCAACAATAGTTCAAAAGAACACGCCTCTTGCGTCCTTCTCACCATTAAACTGAAATTGTTCAGAAAGGTAAAGTAAACTGGAAGGATCTCCTAAGTGATTCTTTTGCCATTAGACACTCAATTTCTCTAATAATAATAATTTTAATGTGAATTTTATTTGACTTTTGTTAGTTACATATACATTTACATTTATTTGTTATAAAATAATTTTTAGAATAATTGCCTATGGCAATGATTTTTTTTCAATTTTCCTTAATTCATTTTGAGTAGAATTTTGCTTTTGAATAAACCACCAATTTCTTAAAATTAAACACTAAATACAAATTTGCATCGAATTNTTTTTTTCAATTTTCCTTAATTCATTTTGAGTAGAATTTTGCTTTTGAATAAACCACCAATTTCTTAAAATTAAACACTAAATTTGCATCGAATCGTTTCTTATGATTGTGATTTTAATCACTGTCAGATATCATCTATACTAGTCCCAACTATGCTACGCTCACACTGTGCTATGACCCCACTGTGTTTCCGTTTTGTTTTATTAGCATCATTTAAGATTCGTATCAGAGTTATCTATGTTTTCTGATGCCCAGACTAAAAATAATTGCGATACAATTTATGTATTGGCGCATTTTAAAAAGTTTGTCTATGGGATCTATAGTACATCACTATAAATATGGATAATAGACGTGGTGGGAAGCTACTCTGTCACATTATTTTGTCTCTTCCTCTCATCATCATCTTCTTAGCCTGTATCCCAACTATATGAGGTCTACTCTACCTTAGTGATTTGACAGGATTTTTACACTGGCTATCGATTTGGCACAACTTTATTATAACTGAGAAAGCCAGTATGGGGTTGAGCCACTATTAAAATGTATTGATCTTTTTTGTTGATATTCATTTGACCAATAAAAAAAAAATTTATTAGAAATATTTTACAACAGCATGATAAACGATGGATACTAAATCATTCGTTTACAAATATATACATATCATTTAAATCATTTATCATAATATAAAAAACATATTTTTTTAAATGGTCACCTACATATTGTAACTAGCATATAAAATAATCTAATTAAGAAAATGCCTGGTCAATAACAACTTCTGAACCAGTGCTTTGGAAGATATTCACAATTTTTTTTACCTAGGCGGGAGGAGAACCCAAGAAATGACTAATGATAAAAATAGCAACATTCTCGCTTCACCTCCAACTTATACTTTACAATTCTAATAACTTACAAAGTTTAGAATAAAAGGAATTATTAACCAGTAATTTTCATAATTAGATCATTTCCTCTTATATAAGCTAAAATGTATGTTGCCATTTAAAAAAAAATAAAATTGAAACACCTATTTTACATAAAGGATTATCATAAAAAATATTTTTAACAGATAAATGGAGATTCATATGTAACTAATAAAAGTCAAAAAAATATTCACATAAAAATTATTATTATAAGAGAAATGGAAAGGCTAGCGTTAAAATAATAACACTATAATACATTTGAGGAAGAGAAATACAGAAAAAATACGGATGAAATTAAAATTTAATAATGAAAGTATATAAAAGTTATACTTTTAATTTTAATTAGGAATTTCGAAATTATAAATAGTTAAATTAAGACATTTTTTTAAAATAATTTGTTTGTTCTCGATTATTATATTTACATATATTTGTGCTATTACATAATAATACAGTAATAAGTAATAATACAAAAATAAAAATGTATTAACAAAAATACATTTATAACATAATAATAGTGATATTTTACTGGAATTGTTAACTATTGTATTTTCAAAAAGTATAAAATGTTTTATTAATTATAGTTCTAAATTTATATAAAACACCAGTAAAGTGATAAAGTGTGTTAAAAATAAGAAAATAAATAACACTCTAAGTGAGCTGAAGATACAATACTGTTATTACTTTAAAGTGGTTAAGCACATTCACGTCAGGGAGCCACGTCTAAAGGAAATTTTTATGTACGTTAGTAATGCATAAAATATGCCCGGAGATTTACTAAACACCTGTGCTTGTTTAGTTTAAATTAAAATGAAAACTAAAGAAAAAAGTTAAAAAATATTTGCAAGTAATTGTGTATAGCTTGATAAGCATGTACATGTGATAATATCTGTAACAAATTTGTCTTCGTGTAGATATTACATATTATGGCTGTATATATGAGTTATTACTGTAATTCAGTCTTTTGGATAGGCTTGCAAAAGGATTCCACTGGCATATTTCTTCAACACCTATTTGTTTAGACCCATTCCATTTTTAACAAAATAACTTTTATTTATTACAACTGCTACTATTATTAATTTAGCTGTTCCTTTGATCTTTTTATAGAACACAACAAATATTTTATTTAAGTAATCATTTTTTTTTGTTGCTAATTCAACAAAACATTTATTTACCATTGAAACTAGTAACGATATATTTATAAAAGATAACTTTTTAATACGTGTATAAACAACACATAATTGGTATAATTTAAATTTTATTATGATAGTCGAGGACAAAAAAAATGAGTTTACAAATACCTATAGTGTTATAAGTTCTGTGATATTTTTAATAAATCCCCCAAAAGAACTTTTATTACATTTATATTTATAGAGAAAATATTGATGCTAACTTGAATTTTATATAAAAAGAAATATCATTAATATTATAATATTTGTTAGTATTAATGACTAATAATGAGTGTTTTAATTTAATACACTTTCTGTTGATTTCTACTTCATCTAAAATATAAGAATAATAAAAATATATATCATAGAGGATAAAAAAATATTATAAAAGGTATTTATCAATTATAATTTATTTTTAACCTATATAAAATAATAAAAAACTTGATGATTTATAAAAGTCAAAGACTTCAGTAGTTTGGACACTCGATGCGGAAAACTGAAAATGCAAATGTAAGAGAAGTAATCGAATGACAACCTAGGGAAAAAAGACCCAAATGATGACCAAGAAAAAGATGGATAAATGGGAATAGAAAGGATTTAGAAATACTGGATGTGAATGATTGGGAAGATAGAATTTCGAATCGGTAAGATTGAAAAAAATGACAGTGACGTCAAAAGTACTTAAAGAATTAAATAACTATTACTTTTATAAAAAATATTTTTATCAAAATTATAAAATAATTATTTTATAATTTTCATAAAACTTTAGTAAGACATTAAGGTATTGTTAAATAGAATAGTAGTGTTCTGGTAATGTATAAAAAGACAATATATAATCAAATTTATTGTGTTTTTTTTTAATATCGGAATTTTGTCAATAATGTAAATAAAACATAAACTATATATATGACAAGTGTTACAGGACGTTAGTGTAAAACATACTATAGGTTATTTGAGACCAAAATACCGACATTTAGACGAGTATTATGGTTTGATAGTGGATCTTTGACAATTTATATGTTGACCCTAAATTACCGATGCAACGGTCCATTAAAGTTTAAATGGTATAATAATGTTAGTTTTTATTCTCCTAGAAATTGTCTACACAACATAATTTATTGGCATCTTTATACCCTAAACGCAAGTATTATAGTAAAAAAGTACGTTAAGTGATGTGATATTATCACACTTCTAAATGGCATTTCTACGTATTATATAGCCTTCTTAAGGCTATTAAATAAATATAGATGTAGTATATATTTTGTATGAACTTACTTGGGTTATATCAAGAAAATATTTGAATATTGTAAAGTTCAATATAAAATTTTCCAACAATTATAAACATAATTATATAACTTTTAATTGAATGAATGACTTTTAAAAGATTTGTATTGGTATACATAAATACAGCAAGTGTAGAAGTCAACTATAACGAAATAAAATATGTTATAAGATAGAACTCGAAGAGGCGATTCAATTTTTTCTTATTTAATAAGCCCCAAGAACAAATTCTGTGTACGCCACTGATGTTTACCTAAAACAAGTTTGACAAACCAGCTGAGATATGTAAAAAAACATTTCTATCTCGAAAAATAAATTATTTGTGTAACGCAGAACATTATAGCTTTTTTTAATATTTAATGGTATAGTTAAAATTTTAGTACATAGGTCCTATGGGAATCAAATGCAATATCATTGTTTTATTTACCATATTGAATAATGGTGATGGTCATACGAAAATAATGAGACTCTGAAGACATCTTTTCGAGATGCTCGCGAATTTTTTGTAAGTGATTACACAACTGCGGCTTGTGATCTAATACATTATATCGATACTAGTCAAAAACATTAATTATGTAACTCATTGGACAAGGATTTCATCTCCTATCCTATGAAAATAATCATGTGTTTAAGATGCGCTGGAGGTTATAGTAAACATTTTTCTCGCGTATAACTCTTTACCTCAAGAAAAAAGTTAGCACAAAATAACTGAAGTTTGTTATTACTGTTCTACTGCAAATATTCTATCTTGTCAGAGTTTTTTTTTTTTGCAACAGAAATATTTATTGCATTGGTAAGCAGATGAAAAGTTTCATATTTTCCAATCGTTACATATTTTGGACAGATGGTGTACATGTGATAAAAAATATATGTATTCCTATACTTTCAATAATATTGCCGAGTTATTTTATTTGTATGATATCTACAAGAAGTTTCACGATAGCGATTGAGATCTGAAAAATTGCTGATATAAATTTAAAAGGACATTCATTTTATTTTAAAAAATCAAAACAAGGTTATGTAACATTTTTACAGTTACAGTAAAAATTTATCTAAAAGTTCTTCATACGTATGCGTTTGTATAATACACGTTTATTTTTAACACAAGTAGTGTAATTTTGATATTTTGAACCGAAAATTTGTAAACGAGTATAACATTTTATCATTATTTATCAAAATTAGCCCTTACATTGTATGCGTTATTCCAGTACGTGTATCTGATAACACGGATATGTTTTTTATGAATGTGAAATAAATGCAATATTATGCTATTTATTATTCAGTGTGCACTGAATTTACACAACATATACTGTACTAAACATTTTTTAACTGTTTTTATGGAGTACCAATGAATATGCGCTAATCTAACAATGGTAAATCTCCACTGACATCAGTATAACAATATAACATATTGTTTAAATAGAAACAATGAGCTTTAAAATAATGCTTCAATGATATATTAAATCAATGATCAAAAATTTTACCCACATCTATTTCTAGACAGTTTATGAACCCTTTCAAAGTGTTAAAAATCAATGTTTGAGAATTTGAATAACATCAGCAATTTCCTGAGAACTATTTAGGAGGTAACAAGTATCTGATCAAGACTACTATTTGGATTGAAAAAATATGTATTTTAAGTTTTCTATATTTTGCATAAATTAAAATAATTTTAAACCTAAAGCGAAAAAAAATATCTTGTTTATATAACATATTATGGTATACGAATAATAAAAAATAGGTATATCTCAATGGTTGAAACCATTACCACTAAATGTAAAAAGTACAATATAAATTTACTATTTCGATATTTATTGACGGCAATATTATTTCGTATAAATATCTCGTGGAATTTAGCTCAATCTTTTCTGAAATATTCAGTTTTTTTTAGTTACGAAAAACGTTTTGAAATAGTGTTCATTCATTTTAAATGGATACTTTGTTGTCCAGTACCTAAAAGGTATAACTTTTAGATTTGTTACGAATTATAATTAAATCAAATAATACATTTAAAAAATATTGATAGCTAAAATTAGTATAGAGATTACCAAAATGTATTTTGTTTTCATAAATAATAATTGGAATTTAAATAAATTAATGTGTCATATTTTATTGTGATAAAATGGTAATTTTATGTTATAATAAAAAACCTTTACACTGACTCGACGGTTTAATTAAAAAATTAGCATACACTAAGTAATTGACTGGAATTCTAGAAACTACATATTTGCATTTTTCCATCTAATTGTTTTACTTATTAAAAAAATATATCCACAGGCAGCTTTTTATCGATCTAAAGCTGCATTAAACATGTTAAAATCGAAATATTATTAAAATGTAAACTAAGCATTGAAAAAAAAAGTTAAATAATATTAATTAGTTTTGTATCATTTTATATTGTTAAACATAAAATTACTTGTCATATTTTTTCCATAAAACTCGTTGAAAGATTAAAAATCTTAAATTTTTATTCATTTTTACCAACTAGTTATAACATCTTAAAATAAGACGTTATAATTAGTAGAAGAACCAAAAGTCATCAATGTTTAAATATAATTAATATAATATATGTATAATGACTGAATGAAAAATATGATACAAATACAAGCAGATTGAAAATTTCTTCAAGAAAATCAAACTTTAAAAAACCAATTTCACTTTCCGATCAACCCAAGCTCGATTTCTCCGACAAATTGTCTAGAAAAACCTCAAAAGCCACTTGTAAATGGCCCATGTGTATAACGAATAACGATTGTTTGTTCATTATATATATCCATCTGAGTAAAATCAATGTACGTGATTTTTGCCACAAATAACTGCCAACAGAGTCTAACAAAATCCACACAAAAGGTTCAACAAAACATAATACACATTGTTATGAACAATAGTTATCAGAAAAACAAAATCCCAACAGTTTATTTGGGTAACGTTATTAATTTTATAATTATTGTTTACACGAAAGATATCCATACGATTTCATTTTTATTGAATATTTTCCATTCGAAATTCTCCTGAAACTTTTTACTTAATAACCAAGTTTTATTCTCGTTAAAATTATACACGAATTCAATTTTTCAACTAATTATTACTATTATAAAGTAATATATTGGATCATAATTACATTGAATTAATACTCTGAATTTTTTAAGAATTATTATTTTGTTTCTTAATAGTATTTTTCAAAACCATTTTATAAATATTTTTGTATTATTTTAAAATAATAATGAACAATTTTTATTTTGTTTGACGAAATGTATTTATTTATTTTTATTGTGTAGGGAGTTTCGTCCACGCAATCAATAAATAATAGCAGTGTGAATCTGATTTGTTAAGGATATTATCAGGTTTCTTCTTTAATTTACATATAATTACTACCGTCCAATGAACTTTGCTCTGATAAATGTGGTAGTTCAAATATTTAACACGTGAAATTAATATTATTTTAGTTTTCTTTTCTAAATAAGTAATTACAACTTAAAAAATGAAAACTATTCATTCTGAACCAAGAACTTTTTGATAAGTTATTACACTTGTATTTAATCTTTTATTTTATTTTGGTTAGTACAAAAGTAATCTCTTAAATATATGACAAAAACTTGGGAAATTTTTCCAGTAAAAGTTTTTGCTATTATTTAACATTAATTTGTTTTCACTTTTAATTTAATCTTTAATTGTTGTGTTAACGATTAATTGTTATACACTTTGAAAGAATAAACTACAAATTATTGATTTTCCGTAAAGCACAAAAACAATAGTTTTGTTTATTTTTTTCAGGTTCTTTGTTTTTACGTTTAGCTAAAATTTGATTTATAAATAAACATGTCTAAAGAAAGTTTATTTCATCACTTGTAAATGTTAAATATAACAATTTTACCAATGATAACGAAAATGATTCATCTGAACACTTATTTTTTTATTTAGTGTCATTTGTTTTTGCGATTGCGTCAAGTTCCGAGAAAAAACAATGCCTATACTTATATTTATTTTTAAACTACAGCCAATCAAAATAAATATATCAAAATCAAATGGTCAAATCAAAATAAATTAATATCAAATAAGAACAAATAACATTTTTACATAGAAAAAAGCAATCTCATAGAAGGAAAATGTCTTATCACATAAAATCCACTTGAAACTTCATTACCTTCTACGACAATTTTTTATTCAATAAATAATCGGAAATATTTTTCTTGCGTTTTCCAGTAAAACAGATTTATTTGAACTATGGCACCACATCCGGTTCTATATTAAGGGTTCTATTTCAAAATAAGATATTCTTTCAAAATAAAAAAAACCTCGAGGGGAAGCAGACACGTGTTAGTGCTGATTCGTTTCTCTCTTTTGACTTGGCAAAACCCGAATGAACACATTCATATATATTTTTTTTAATAAAGTTTTTTTATGGGGAGCTCTCAATAGTCTATACAAGGATGCTCCACATTTTGGCTACTTGTATAACGTGCGTGTGGTTTTTTCTTCAATATTTTTCCATACTTGCTATGAATGTAACGAAAATCATTTGGGAAATCCTGTATCACTTGACGAGAATCTCTAACACATAAATCTCTAGTCTTTGTATACACAGGAAATAAGTGACCTTTTTAATGAATAGGTACTACTAAAACGGACCAAGAGACCTAAGCCGTAATTTATGATTATGATGAAATGTTCCTAAAAATCATGTACTTATTTTCAAACTTGTTTTAAAAATAAATAAACATAATAAATATATTTTTTATTTGTTAGATAATTCATAAATATTTTGTAATATTAGGAATTTTTTTTGAAAGAGATCTTAGTTTTCTTAAAACTTTTGAGAAACTATTTTGATGATAAATAATTTTGAAGTTAAAATAATATTGTTTTATTTTTTCGATAAATTTTGACATGTGCCAAATTTTAATTGTTTATTAATTATTCGAGACATTAAATAAGTTAAAATTGAACTTAATTGATTTTTTTTGTATATAAAAATAAAAATCCAATATATGTGAGATGTAAACCAAATGCAGGTTAATTTCATTTTAATAATTTTTCAATAATCTATTTAGTTCTAAAAGTATCACGTCCATACGTTAAGTATTATTGTAATAAATATAATATCTTATTTTCTATTTGAAAT
Organism: Daktulosphaira vitifoliae; assembly: GCF_025091365.1. Lineage (NCBI taxonomy): Eukaryota > Metazoa > Arthropoda > Insecta > Hemiptera > Phylloxeridae > Daktulosphaira > Daktulosphaira vitifoliae. The sequence continues at coordinate 21,930,445 of NW_026099575.1, read as the reverse complement.
AAATTGACACATCTTTTTTTTTTTATTATATTACATTTAAACTAGGTCTTATAAGTAAGGCCTGCCTTTTCTATCAAGTAACTGTTTTATGAAAAATTACTATATGCAAGATTACATATTTATTAAATAAAAATGTATTTAAAATCAATGAACAAAAATACATTTATGATTAGTGCTATTTTTTACTTCATAACGAACTAACTATTTTTTCTTGTTTTATACCTAAGATGTATAAATATAACATCCATTTTATCCATTAGGCTGATTGTTTTTTTACAGGAATTACTGTAGAATAACTAGAGATAAATAAAAAAACCTCGAACATTACATGAATATAACAAGTGTCAATTTAGAAATAATATTCTCAATCGATTTTCTATGTTTAAAAATATAATCAGACATTTAATAATGTAACGAAGAATTTCGCTAGTTCTTTGACCTATTTCTTAATTGTATGTTATGACAGAATAATGTCATAATTTGTAAATATTTAGTACTAATACTTACTGTTATTGAAGTGTAAAAAGTATGTTTGAAGGTATGTCTGACTTTTGAAAAATATCAAATCATCCATTTAGAGTATATGAAAAGGTAAATAATTTATATGTAATCGTCAATAAATATACAGGAAATATTTTTGTATTGTTTCAAACACACTAGACTTCGATTCATATCTTAGGCCTTAGAAATCATTTGTTATTAATATTTTTGCTACTGCGGTCTTCCTTCGATTTAGTTGTTATTTCTTTTGTAAATAATTATTGCAATGCATTACAAAATCCTAACGAATGAACGATAGAAGTACTTATTTCTAATTTAAATTTAACGAAAGATAAAGAAAAAAAATCACATAAACTGAATGTAGTTGTATAGTTGAAAATTTGGTAGTTTTCGAAAGGAATTATTTGTAGCTTCTAACACATATTTTTTAAAAAATGCTGTAAAAATAGAAACTAGGCATTTTCCAAATGATTAAAAACAAAAAACGTGTTTATAAAAACTCATTTTGGTAGTATAGAGTACCCCTATATTGATTACTAATTTTATAATGAACATCACATTGTTTAGAATAAAGAAGTATAAATTAATAGTTTGAATTAGCAAGTGTGAATTTAATTCAACTACATGAATTTTAATATATACATATAAGTAATGTAATGGTAGTTTCAAATGCACAAAACTTAAGGGAAAATTTGGATAAATATTGATAAAAATGTTATATTTGTATAAGAATTTTCGATACTTTCTGTCAAAATTGCTCTACTTGAATATAAAATAATATCATACTAACGTAAGGAATTTTTTAAAATTGTATACTTTTGGAATGAATATATGTTATAATTAACTTACTTAAATAATGATTAGGTAAATATTTTTCTAATTCAATAAATTAAGTTTTATTAAAAATGTTTTAAATATTTAACAAAAGAAACAAATTTATGATCGGATATCTAAATTATTATTGTATAATGTAACGTATATAATTCATTAAAATGTCTTTTAAATGAACTATAATTTTAAAAGTAATATTCATCTTCTTTTTCCTCTGCAACTATTTAGAGTTTGCCATTCTTATCCTAAACCTCCACTTGACACGATCTCAAAAGAAATTATTTAAATTTATTAAACTATTCTAACAATTTTTTTATAATTTATATATATCTATTAAATTATAAATACGCATATTTTCAATAAATATCCACATACAAGTTTAAAGAGAATATTTTTTTAATAGCAAGTTAAAATATTCGTGTTATTTTTTAAAATATTGATATTATATAATATCATTATTATGATGAAGTATACTAAATCGATTTTTTCAACACGAATATATATTTTTATATTTTATTTATTAAGGAACAGAAGTGACTATATATGTTCAAGATTCAATAGATCTATCAGCTCGTTACTATTTATATAAAGGTATTTTTTTTAGACACAAATTCGTTGATGCTAAAATTACATTTTCACACGCACAATAGGAAAATATATATAATAATTTAAATTATCTAGGCCTAAAAGAATAATTTATTCATGAATAATTTCAAACTTTAAAAAATGAATTATTTTAATGCATCCATAATTTAATCTATATTATATGTGTAGGTAATGGAATACATTTTACCTATAAAATTGAACATACTAATAAATATCAAATTGAATACAAAGAAATAATTCTTATAAGTCACCAAGTGAACCACTCCTTTTAAATTGATCACTTATTTACTTTAGTTAATAATATACATATATATTAGTATTTAAAGTTGCTAAAAACTATTCAATTTACACATATATTTTTAAATTTTTATCAATTCTTAAGAAAACATGTTGTGATTGTAATATTCATAATTTATATAATACAATTGTATTTGGATCATCTCCTGACTGAGGATGTTTTTTAATACTTTGAGGCAGTAATACTTTACACTATAGTGTACTAATATATTAGTACAAGCATCGTAATGGCACACTGAATGTAGTCTTACATTAAGTATTCAGAAAATCTCTCTACGTACAAGAGAAAATGTTAAATTACCGGAACCCTTAAAGAAACCTCACTGAATAAAGTGCTATACGACGACAAATAAATATAATTGAATGTTCTTAGTATTTGGGACTATGGAAACACATCAAGGACACGAAAAGCTTAAATTCTGTGAAAGGTTATACAACATAAATGAAATATAGAAAAGTGCTTACAAAAATTGTGCATATATGAAAAATTGTAAGTTTAAGAATGGGTTTCAATAAGAAAAGCTGAATGATAAATCATACAGTGTGTTTCTGGATCGAATTATAGTAATATATAGAATGTATAGAAAAAGGGAGAGGTGAAAAAGGGTCATGTTTTTCATATTTAAATATTATAGTTTTATTTTTCATTCTTGTATATTCAAAAATCTTCAAAATTAAAAATAAGCCATACCATAAGAATTCTTTCAAAATAAAAATATTTTTTCTGGATTCATGATTTTTATAATGTTTGTCATATATTTTAATGTACGCCATAAATACTTGGACAATTATGAATTTTATTAACAACTTAAAACGTTTTAAAATACCCATTGGTTGTTTGAAAATAAATTTTTGAATGAATAAAGGAAATAAAAACTATTTTCGATAAAAAATAACAATTTATAAAATTTCAAGACTGTCAAAAAAACTTATCAAACAATATTTTTATAAATTAATTTCAAAAGTCCTGTTTTAGCGATCAAACAAGAATACAAGTCACTACAATAAAAAGCCACTATACATCTTGTCGATATCAAAGTAGAAATATAATTAATTTGCCCCCGGTATTAAAAGAAACAATTTACTAATGTTAAAGATTTCATCATGAGAGATCATCTTGTGATACTCATAACTTGTAAAGCTTTTCCTTTTACTCTTTTAGTAGCATATACTAATATATTTCCTTGCCTCAGGGTGACTCTGTATCTATGTTTGCTTAATTGTTTTAATTCCTCTCGAGCATGGTTACTACTGGTTACTTACGAATTAAGCTAAGTGACTGTTCTGTGGTAAAATGAAAGCAATTTTAAGAAACTATGATCATAACATTGTTTACAAATTACTGGTGATACAAATATGAACAATATAAATACGCTTTTACAGGTAGAGTACAAAAGTAAAATATATTTTAAGATATCGATGGTTATTAAACATTAATTAATAATATGCATTAAGAACATTAATAAAATAGTATATTTTTAATTAACAAAAAAGTAATTTTACCGAAATAATTGAATAGAAATTAAGAACAACAATATGTTTTAATACAGGAGTTTTTTGCTGATTTTGATTAACATGTGCCTTTGCCCACTTTTCAACACCATCGACTTAAAATTTGATGTTAATGAATCAACTAAAGTAAAATCTTTAAAATATATATAACTATTATTAGAATTATTATATTAACTATTATTCTGACTTTTCCTTGTTTATTAGACTTTATAATTTTGATAACCTCTCCAAATAAACTAAACTGTTTCATCAATTCATCATGTTCCACAGACTTTGGCAAGTATTTTACCACGAGATAATGATCATTATCATTTGACAAAGGTAAGATTGAAGTATTTTTTCGTAATTCAGGGGTTATTTTTTGTTTTACATTATCTACCTTAATTGAAACATTTAGGGTAGTATGTAATATAGGTTGCTCTTCTTGAAAATCTTTAGGCTCAACAGTTTTAATCTTCTTATAAGATTCTATCAAAAAATCATCGGGTAAGCAATCATCGAATTTTACGACTGATCCAACAATTTTTAGAGTTTCAACTTTAGTACGTTTAACAACAGTGGATTGAATAAAAGTGCGATCAGAAGCTCCAGGTAGGGAAGTTTTAACAACAGTCAACACAGTAAACCAGTTTTTTTTCACTTCAATTGTGTCGACAGACTTTACAAAAAATGTACGACCGTTACCAGTGAAATTTACTAAAAAATCATGTATCATATTAGTACCCTCTAGTTGCACTTCAGGCAGCTTATGACGTAGATAAACCATTTTTGATTTTTCATCATGTAGTACATGACATAATTCTTCAGAACTCGATGAACTTTGAATTTGCATCAGCAAATCATAATATAATTTAGAAAAATCATGACCAAAATCACTGATTACTTTTGCGTTAGACATAGTTTCTACCAAAAAGTACAATCAAAAAGCATCAACAACAATAAATTTTATGAAATTAAGTTGCAGACTAAATTTCTTCTGAAATATAATATTTAAGTAAACGAGTAAAACTATTGGCATTGGTTACGATATAGTTATTTATTAAGGTATCATCAACTAAATAATGTTTTTAAACCAGAAAAATAAAAATAAATTTCATAATTAATAGATTTAAAAAAAGTTATTTATATGATTTCATCATGAATTTGAATTCAAAATAAAATGATATAATAAATTGCATGATAATAATGTAACTCTAATAGTAATAAAACATATTTATTTTGAAACTGGCAAATTATACTATACAAAATTCTTATGATAGCATTAGAAAGATAATTTTCTCTAGTTGAAAACATGTTAAAATAATATCTTTACAGAATTGAACTTGTATGTTTTTTATATTACATAACTAACAATGTACTCGCGTGTAATCCACTTTACATTTTACGCCTCACTTTTTAATTTGTTGATAACACATGTATATATTAAATTTTAAAACGTCTTTACTAAACTTACTTAATTATATAGTTTTATGTGTTTTTTGAACAAAAAATAAATCTAATCAATACATTATATTTAAGCATATACCCGTCATTTAATTAATGATAATTTATTGTTATATATATATGCTTAGTTTACCATCTATAGACAACAAACATGAATTCATGAATTTGTATTTTAATTGACAACTCGTGCGTAATTTGAATAGATATAGATTAAATAATACAAGCATATACTTTTACTTTGAATAATATTCAAACTGAAGTTGATCATTTTGTAAGTTTAATAGTTTTAATGCTATAAAACTTAAAACTAAGTATAAGATATCATCATTTTCAATGATAAGGAATATTCTAGTTGTTATTAAAAAAATATTAGTTATAGAATACAACGTACTCGGTGTAATCTGAATGTTAAAATCAAATTTTTATAACTTTTGAAGATCAGTATTTAAGACTTGTATTGTATTTAAATATATGATGCATTGCAGCTATCTTTCTGTTCTGCAGTAATTTGCTTAGCTTGGCATCTACTCAAAATTAAATGTATATTGTTTTCAGGATAATAATATATATCGCCATGTCACGTGAAAGTTTTAAACCTTTTTCATAGTTTTACATATTTTTCATTATTTATGGTACATCAATATATTATTATGGCCAATACTGAGATCGATTTACAAGAATATAAATCCAATGAACATGTAAAATTACAAAAATTCAATATACATAGAATTATACGGAATGGAAATAAATTCGTAATGTTGATATAATATACACGTTATATTGTTATTGTTATTATTCATTATTATTATAATATTTTAATTAATAAATTAAATGACATGACACATGTAAAAATATAACAATATGCTACACATAATTTTGAATATTTAAAAATATTTAATTATAACTTTGTATAAAAGCATATATTCACTATAAAAAATAACATAAAATAATAAGCAATATGTTATAGTCACTTGTAAAAAATAAGGTAATAAATAATGCGTAAGATATTATGTAACAAACGGTAGACGATTATAAACAAAAATTCAATAAATAACATGTAATAAATCACCACAAACGGCTAATCTTCTTCTTCTTTTTCTTCCTCGCCTTAATCCCAACTACTTGGAGTTGGCCACCCTTATCCTAAACTTCCACTTGACACGATCTCCTACATCATTTACGCTTACATCAGCTGTCCTCATATCGCATTCAATAGCATCCCTCCATCTCTTTTTTGATCTTCCTCTACCTCTTCTTCATTTAACATTAATTTCTATATCTGTTCTTAAAGCTTCCGATTCTTCTCTCCTCATGACATGACCAAACCATCTAAGTATATTTTCTCTCATCTTATCCACGATTGACGCTACACCTATACTCCCTCTTATATGCTCGTTTCTTAATCCTATCTTCTCTAGTCACTCCACTTATCCATCCAAGTATTCTTATCTCTGCTACATTTATTCTCTGTTCTACTTTCTTATCAACCGTCCAACACTCTGAACCATACATCATAGCTGGCCTCACTACAGTTTTATAGAACTTACCTTTCAGCATCATTGGAATTCTTTTATCGTATAACACACCAGATGCTTCTCTTCACTTTTACCACCCGCACTTAATCATGAGTCTTACTACAAACGGCTAATAAAGAAATAATGGATGTGTCGGTGATCACTTCAACTTTGAAAATATTTCCAAAATAGATATAAAGAGCCCAAATAATGATTGAAAATCAAACAGTTTTCTCTCAGTCGTTTTCAGTTTACATTTCTTTTGGAATTAATTTCTCAGTTTCATTTTGGATTTCAAGTACGTGCAAGTTGTGTTTTACAGCATCTATTCTTTTCATTTACAAGAAAATTATTACTAAATAAATAATAATATTAAAATTATTTCGAAGTATTCATCGGACATATCAAGGTGAAAATAATAATTATTTCACAAAGAAAGTTTAAGTAAAAACAAAAAAAAAATCAAGTAATTGCTAATAAAAAGTAACTCGAGTAATTTAAGAAAAACAGTATGTTTGTACTTAGCCAACTAGCTTAATCCAACCTTTAAATAGGTTTTCTATGTCGTCATTATCAATAAACATTTTCTTGCTAAATTAGAGAACTCACTTATAGTCCCTACTCTATTAGAGGTATTTATTAAAACGACTTCATAGTTGACACAAACTATATATAACTATATAGGTATAGGTAACTATAGGTACAAGTGGCGTTATTGATGTTAGAGAAAATTATAATAAATAACAATAATTTATATATTAATTAATTAAGATCACTACATTTTTCTACCATTTTTTACCGTTCTTACAAACTTTTGTATCTACACTTCGAGAAATAGTATTATTATAAACAATAAATAGTAATCCAACCCAACGCCTTTATTTTATATTTCTTTCTTTTAAGTTAGTACAACGTTGCGATCATTTTCCTATAAAAATAAATTTAGAGTATTTTAATTCAATGAGTTAGATAGTATAAATAATATAGCTATGCGTATAAAAAAACATATAAGAAAATAAGTGTCAAAGAAAAACTTTTGAAACCACTCCGTAAACTTTTATATTCTGATTATAACTTTAAATGATACGTCCTTTAGGTGCTTTTAAAACAAGTTTTTGGAAAAACAGCCCAAGTTTGAAATTTCATGCAATACACATCCTCAAGTAAAACTTTTAATTTCACCACACGATACAGAAAACAATATAAGAAATTTTATTGGATTGATATATGATTTCGAATCTTTGTAAACATTCATGAATATTACAACTCTTAGTTGGATACCATTTTAATTATAATTAACATAAAAATTGGTTAATATTGGTAATATGGAGGAGCAACTAATTTGATGATATCCTTGTAAAACCAGATATTGTATCCAGATATTTACGAAATCATCGATAAGTAAGCTTGCTACGAAGTAGAGATCATTAAAAAAAGTTATCTAATTTTTTATAACTTACCTATATATTTTATGATTATATGGTAACTGTTTTAGTTACCTAACTGTAAAAATGCATTAAGTACATTAAAAAACAGTTTTATAATAAGTACGTCTTTTACGAAATAAAGTAATAACACATAAAGAAAAAATTTTACGAGTGGTTAAACATTTTTTGAAAATGACAACTAATGTTATATGAAGCAGATGTAAAATATACATAGAGTATTAATTGGGTCTAGAGTGATCATAGCTAGGAACTAAAAAAGAATAATTAAATTCTTTTTTTGTAAATAATATAAATGATCACCGTTTTAAGTATACAACACAAATATTTTATCTTTCAAAAATGTATAGTTAGTAATATTTATAGAGAACATATACTCAAAAGTATGTAGATTCGTGTATCTTACGAAATAAATCAGTTAGTTATAAAATGAAAAAAATTGTGTGTATTTATCTTATTTACCATTAAATTCAATATTCATTGAAAAATCGAAGAAAATTATATAATGAACATTAAAAATTTGTTTAATATTTAATATGCCAAGTGTTACTCTAATACCTATTCATTAATAATCAATCTATTTTACCAAATATAAATTTCCAAAAGAAACCACCACCAAAAATATCGAATGGATAGCATAAGTTAATTCAATAAACTATTATAGTTGTTTTCATGATCTATTAGTAGTGATAACGTTCAAAACAAATTGTAATTACAATTTATCTTTGTGCCCACTGCTGAGTATTTATGTTGTTTAGCTGATTTAAATAACCATTATTTATAAAGTTTATTGAGTTTTATATTTTAGTTTATAAAAGTTACACAACTTGCAATTTCGACTAATACTTGAAGTAAATAAATAAGACAATCAATGAAATTAATTGAACACTGTTTTCGAATAACTATTAATCTATATTCTTTGCCACAAACGCATTAATTGGTAAATTCGGTTGTTCGAAAAATCCCAAGATAGCGACCATTAAAACTTTGGCAATTGAACCATGTGATCTCACTGGGAGACAAATGAAAGGTCAGTAAGGATGTACGCCAATTTTATGTAAGAGCCAAAAACCAAAATGTACCAACATCTTAACATCACTATATAATTGAATGTTTATTGAAAAAATACTATATTAAGTATTTTAATTTTCTCATAATTATATTAGTTTATTTTTATAAAATATTTGTATAAATGTTATAAAAATTATTTTTTGTAATTGCGAAAAATAACATAAAACATATTTTAAGTGTAGTTCTATAATGTAAGAATTGATTAAAAAAAATTATAAAATGTTACGTAGATCATAGGTTATATGAGTTGTTATTTAGATCTGTTCCATTTTGTAAATCCAATACATTTACAATAAAATGTTTAAAATAATCAAAATATGTTAATTAGTTGTTTCTAAACTAGAACACGGTACATATTAAAAGTTCTGTTTTGATATTTGTGTATTATATGAGATTTGATATTAATAACACATGCATTACAATAAAAATTAAAATTAAAATCTTTAAAAGTATGTTCTCATGACAAAATCAAGTAAAAGCAAAAGTTTGTTTAGAGGAAATCTATATAAAAATTAATATCATTATATAAAATTCTAGAAATGTACGTTATAATTAATTGTTTATCGTCAGAACCTACATCTAGTTAACAAATCTTGTTGATATTTTATTATTAAATTTATTAAACTAAAAGTTTTCGAATAGGGATTAAGTGTAAAAACAATGTAATTAGAAATTTTTTTTATCTGATATCTGATTGGTATCAAAAATCTGACTGTAACTATTTCCTGTAGAGCTAAAATGATATCTTTTTAATATTCATTCTTATTTCTTTTCGAACTCTTACTTTAAAAAAAAAGAAGGAAATTAAAAGAGTTGACTGGGTTGAATATTTCGATGAAATATATTCCGTGATACATAAATCAACAGCTTTTGTTTGTTTACAGGACTGGAGGACCCATTACATCAGTACCCTGCAAGTGGTCACTTTTAGGAGGTCAAATTACATGAGCAATAGCTATTAAGAAGTCAAACAATTTTGTTTAGGTCGCCATCGGTGCGTTTACAGAGAGCGTAGGCAATCGATCATCGAGTGGCTACTCTTTCGCGATCAATTCAACAACTTCTACCGCCATTACAACAATCAGAATATATATATATATATTCTCCATTTTCACACCCTAATATCTGGCAGTCTAAAGTTCTTGTCCGAAAACTGTATTTGGCAGACTACTTAGTACTACAACGCCAAAAGCATTAAATCGATGTAATAAGGACAAGCGATTATCCAACTTTTCTATTCTTCGGTAAAAGTTTAATTACAATGTTCGTTATTTTGACCATAGTAATCAGATACAACTGATGATATGACAATTTTACAGAAAGAAAAATTTTCTTAATAAAACTATGTTAATTTTATATTGTCTACGATAAAGTATTACAATCGACTTGCTATTCACGTTTCGTGTCTGGTCACATCGAAAAGTGTCCACTTACTTTTAACCGTCTCCGCAATAAACAAACTAAGTACTATGATGAGTTATAATATGCCAGTCATTATCTATGCACTTATCTTGAGTGTTTCCTGGAATTTCCTAGCTACGGCATCTAAGAATAGTTTTAATGGAATACTCTTAAGTATTTCAGACTAAAACACGGTAATAGATTTATGTCATCAAGTAGCATTTACACGTTGCGTCTTATCAAATTTTCATTATCACGTCCAACTGCGTTTTCAAGAATCTGCATAAGATAACGTTCTTTAGCGATTAATTGCCAGCGACGTGTTCAAATTTTCGTTAGCGATTATCATCGTATGCTTTTCAAGCAATCCAGTGATGAAATTACCATAATTTACTGCGCGACACAATACGAGCTATTTATAATTTGATTTCACGTGTGTTATTCGAGTCGGCTCAATGCGGTTTGCTTAAAATGAATAAAATCGATAAGACCCTAGAAGTTTATTAAATATAACAATGGCCCGTATTCTCAGTCGCTTATGTCTGTTTGACGGATTAGGTTCGACGACAGCGGTGGCACATGTACGATTTTGTCCGTAATACATGTTATGTATCGGCTTACCGTTTAGATTTATCGCAGTCGTTTAAAGCGTGTTAAAAACATGTTCCCGTACAGATGTTGTAACGATTTTACCAAAAACATAATATTTTCTCACCGAGAAAATTGATTTTTTCTCTCTAGTTTTTCAAGAACAAGCGCTATAATGATGACCTCAACTAAAGAAAAGTTTATACTTTTACCAACAAGGAGATACGCACATTTGAAATTAAATGTTATATTTTATATTTAGATAACACAGTGAATATAAAGATGCAACCATCTAAACGTTAAATTCCAGAGTAGGTATCGACTTTGAGACCATTTAATGAAAAATGACTATTAATAAATAACTTTTTCGTGTTAATAGTAAATAAAATAACTCTTTTCTTATTCTCAAAATGGTAAATGTATAATAAATTGTAATCATACAGCATTAAACATTTAAATTTTATAATTCAACGGAAATAACAATAATAAAAGTATTTTTAATCAATTTTTATGCACCTCAGATGTTTGGTATGATTCCAAAATTTGTAATTTTAGAACAATAAAATTTTCGTTTGGATCAAGCCGCTATATAATTTCATCAGCTATTAGTATGTTCAGAAAAAAATTCATCAATGGTCTATTATGATTTTTTTTTTTTTTAATTTCATTCAAACACACACAGATATTTACGGTTAACCAATAAAGTAGCACTGTTTAAATTATATTTTTGTTTATTAGAAGATTTAAAAGCCACTGGGATTATCCTCTCGATGAGTTTTTACGCGGCTAAATTTAATTACTAATTGATTTTTATGTACATTTGTAATGTGCACTTATGAATTACAGAAAATTATGATGTTAATTATCTGTAAATCATACTTTTCTACGTCTATTTTTCTGCGTTTATTAGTTTCTCCTTAAAAACATATTTTTCTATAAATTTGATATCAACACTTTTTTACAAAAGCAATAAGATAAAACAAAACTTGTTTTAACCGAAACAACAATATATTCAATGATTTTACAATATGCTTCAACAATGCTGTTAGAAAACACTAGGACATAAAAATAAATTGACCTACTCGAGTGATGTATTCACGGATCTGTGAATTCACCATTGACTGAATTATTACTGTACATACCTATCTTTTGGATACGTTGAACATTTTATTTTGNTATTCACGGATCTGTGAATTCACCATTGACTGAATTATTACTGTACATACCTATCTTTTGGATACGTTGAACATTTTATCTCTGTCAGATAAATAATTTGAAATTATTTGTAGGCTTTACCTTCTTAATCATTAGAAGTCAACAAATTATTTGTGTTTTTAAGTTTTTTTATTAAACACCAATAGACGATTCAACAATGTTTTATTTTTTTTAATAGTTTTATTAAATAATTTAAAAACACTGCTTATACAAAAAAAAATGGTTAAGTTTTAGGGAAAAAATGCATTTTATATATTTAAATAACTTATTTAATCGTGTATAGAGCAGATATTTTTTAATATTATTAAAAATTTTTCAACGAAATATTTTATTGTCTTGACAATCTTACTTTGACTCATTCAATACTCTAGATAAGGGCTATTTTTTTTTAATATTTTAAACAAGGTTTGTATAATCATGTATTTATAACTTTTGTTTGTGCTTTAAAAACCCTATTGGAATTAAATGGGTTTTACGTGACTGTACGCCCTTGTTTTCTTATTATAGATTGAACAAATGAAGAGGACTAAAAAAAAATGTTCTCGTTAGTGAGAGTACCTTAGTCCAAAAACCTCGTAAGTGTAATTGCATACGTAAATTAGATAGTATAACTTCTGTCTAAAATTACACAGTATATAATTAATATAATATAACATTGTGCATATTAACTATTTACAAGAAAACTAATATGTAAGACATTATAGATTGCATTTTAAATATGTTTTTTTCTAATTTATAAATTCTATAAAAATAATATTCTATCGTAATTTTGTAATAAATTTAATGGAAATATTATAATATTGCTATTAAATTTTTGACATTATAGTGTTAGAAGTTTTTCGATGAATTGGTCAAATTGAAATGCATTCAGTTTTTCATATTGTGCACATGAAATTAGCATAAAGTAAATTTAAAACGTATATTTTTATACAGTGGTTGTGTATTCCTTTACTATTTTAAATAAGTAAAAAACATGATGAGCTTACTTGATAAAATGGAAATCCAATGATATATTCTTAACGATGCAAATAAAAAACTGATAGGAAAATAAATACCTAGTAACTTTATTCCACTACGAACTTTACGACAGCGGCCTTAACTATAGCGGGTTAACTGTGCACCTTTTCGTTATAACACCCTGACGGTTACTGATATTCGAAAGCCCACAGCGGCTGGTTTTGCTATGACTGAACACATGCGCCTCTTTATAAAATTACTTGGTGGTTGATTTTCTTATTCGTGCATACTATCATAAACGAATATTTAGTGTGGAAGAACAATAGAGACAGTGAAAAACATCAGCTATACGTTTCACAATATATATATATCTTTTAGATTTGAACTTTTACCCATTATAAGTCATAATATAAAATAAAATAAATAAAAAATAAAATGTTTACTTATATACAATTAAAAAAATTTTACAATTTCAATACTTGGTAAAATATTTTAAAGACGTCATTGATTCGTCTATTTATTCCACGAGTCATTATATTATTTAGAAGTTTAATTTTATTACTATAGACTTTCAGGTTGCCTGTGTTTAGCAGCAGCTCTCTACATTTTATTTTTAACGTTTTCATTGAAATAATAACATTGTATCATGTTTATATAAACTTTTAAATAATTTTATTGTTTGTTCTTATTTGTTAGACCGTATAAAAATAAAAATTTCATTAATATATACTAGAGATAAACATTAAATTTATATAAAAAAATTGTCTTCAAAATACATGGACATTGCACCTTTTAATATTCTTATTAAGAATGGCAATAGTTAAAAATAATAATATTGATATTTTTGTGATAATTTTATTTTATTCAAAAGTTGTATGGAATTCAATTAACTCTTATTATAAATCATTTTATATTGAAGTACAAAATAAATTATAATTATGTTTTATTTTATTGCACAATAAACATTCATCAATTTGTGAGTAATGTTTTATAATTAATATGAATGTTATTGTAATATTCTTTTTAAAATTCATTTTAAGTTTTATTTATCTTCTTGTAAAAATTTGTAGAAAAATCGATATTTTCATATAATTATTAATTAAGTATACATATAGGAATATTTGAAATACATTAATGCATTCATGAATAAATTTTATAGTAATCTACATCCACGGAAAATTCATTTTTACTGACTTAAGTCTTTGAACTATAATCTTATAGTTAAATTTGTTACATGGTATAAATTTGGGTCAATTATATAATAAAGACATTGCTAATAATAAAAAAATTAAAAAGTTTAATTAAGCTTCGATGCGAAGCTGAGAAGATATTAATTTTACTATGATGTGTTTTATTTTTTTGTGTGTGTTACCACATTTTCTCAGCTCTCACCGAACCGATTTTTTCAACGATACCTCATAAGATCACAAATTGTATTTAGTCGAAGACATTACCCTCAAAAATTATAAAAATTTCCTTCTTTCCCCGTAATGGAGGGAAATCTCCAAAAATATTACATATTTAAAAAAAACTAACTTTCGATATTTTTTCAATTTTTTTTACTTAAAACTGCCTATAGCTAATTTATGTACTTTATTATGGAAAACAAATTTCGGACTTCACAATGATACGTTAATTTAAGTTGATTTTTTAACAACATTTTGATTGGTTTTTATAGATGAAGTAAATCATTAAATCTATTACAATAAAAATTAAAAAAAAATATTGAGCTTTTTTGATAAATTTACATTAAATAGTAATTATACAATTTCCTGACGGTATATTAATTTTAACAATACTATATTTTTATTCTCATAAAATTTTCTATTTAATAATGTAAATTTCAAACTTGAAGTTGAGTTTAAATTTATGGCAACATATTCAACATTTTTTTATTAAAAACTTTAAAATGCCAAATAAATAAGTTAAAAATATATTTTGCACTGATTATTTTTGAAATATTAAAAATCAAATTGTAATAATTAGAAAACATTTTTTTTTTTGTGTTTTCAAATATTTTTTTTATTGTAATAAATCATTTCAAGAAAACTATTTATAAATTCTATGTAATTCTTGGTGTTTAAATAAATGATACAATTGAAATTTTAAGAACTATTTTCCTTATAGTTATATCCTATAGTTTTTAACTAATTAGTAATAATATCAAAAAATTTTCTTGATGGAAAGCATATAATTGCTGATTTAAATTAGCACAAAAATTGAATAATAAAAGTATCTTTTTTACTCTGATGAAAATTTTTTGCAGATGATTTATTTATAATTAATAACAAACTATTATCAAAATAGTTCTGTGTCAAGTTCTTCAATTTTTATACACGTTTGTCATAAAAATAATAACTACTTTATAATTTTTTATAAATTCTCCAAAAATATTCCAATTATTAAACATCAATTTCATACTACGTTGAATTGCTTTAATAGTTATTTATTCATAAATTATACTTATAATTAAATTAATAATTAAGTATAATGATAGAAATAGGAGTTAATTTTTCTTTTAGAATAATCAACCAATATTTTAAAATTAAAGACTACAGATTTTCATCGAAGGGTTTTTTTTATTAGTGATTTTTTATTACTGTCAGATATGATCTATACTGGATCCAACTATACCACGTCCCCACTGTGCCGCAACATCCCTGTGTTGGGTTTTTATTTAAATTGGTTTTATTATTGGAAAAAATATTTAACGTAAAAATTAATCGATAAATTATTTTTATATTTATGATTTTATGCAATAAAACAATTTTTCCTTACATCATCTTACGCTGTTAAATATTTCAATTACAAGAATTTTTCTTTTTATATTCACGAGGAAATTAGTTTTTTGTATGAATCATCAAAGGAATAGCATAAAAATGAATAACGATTAAGTATAAAATAAAATCTCATTTGGTAACAGTTTTGAAGTACATTCTTTTAACAATATAATTTTTTAACTATTATTTTTTTCCTTTTACTACTATAGTTGGTTATAATTAACACATATTATGAATAATAATAATAATAGGAGTGTGTTATACAAAACATTTATTTTTAATTAAGTTCTTTTCTAATTATGTTGTCGAATATTTTATAAAATACTTAATACATTTTCAGTAAGTTTACATACTGAAAATTTATTAATTAGTTTTTATTTCATCAAATTAGTTTTAACAATGTTCTTGTATTTTTTTGTTTAATATAATGTTTTTAAATAAATTAAAATTGATTAATATTATCTAATGAAATAAAATGTCATCCTAGAATTGTATAAAATATTAACAAAAAGGTACTTATTTTTTTTTAGTAATCATACATATTTAATTTGAACTGTTATATTAAAATGGTTATTAATGTAAATAAGAATAATAAATTGAATAATATTTGTTTTTGATATTATTAAAATAAAAAATATTTATATCTGTTGTCGTACATTAAAAGTAAATAACGTGTGTTCAACGAACAGTATTACGAATAGATAAGCAAAAATATAAGACATAAACTTATTGAAGATCATAATAATCTCTATTTAGAAACTTGGCCACTTTAGAACTAAAAATAATTAAAACTTTACTATTTTTGTACCTAATTAAAAATTCAATTTAAGTATTTCAAGTGTAATACTTGAATTAATAATCATTTATTACCCTTTTTTATCTACAGCATGATAAAATAAAGTTATTATATTTTGATTTTTGGTTGATTTATTAAAAATAGTACTCCTAATTTTTCCATTAAATAATAATTTTTTCATAAAAGTGTAAACATTTTCATTTGATTTATTTTTATGAAACATAGTAAATATTAAGTCTATTGTAAGATAAAAATTATTTCTAATTGATGATTTTAGGGATAACTTTTCAAAGTTAATTGGAAATCTATAAACAATTTTTATTATTAAATGAGAAATGATCTAAATAATATGTTGACTGGTTCGTAATCAATTTTATGACATTACTTTTTGAGTTAATGTATTGTATAATTGCACACGGGTTGTGAGACGTAGAAGAATTCTTGTCTGAGTAAGAGTGAAGTTAAAGAAAGATCAAGAATCAAATGGTTAAAATGTTGAATAATAAATAGATATAAATAATTTTTTATCAGTTTTTTTTATAAATAACAGCAACAAAAATGATAAAAACAACAATAAAAAAAATGATAAGGTGAAAAAAAAACAAAAAATGATAAGAAAGAGAAGAAAACAAGTTAAGCTCACAGTATAGTTCCAACTTCAGACAAGTAACTGTTGCTTTGTAATGAACTCTACAATAAAAGATTTATATATATAAAAAATATATCTGAAAGTATTCTTAATAATTCAAGTTTCGTTTTATCGTATATAAACAAATTATTATTTTTCGCTTGAACATAATAAACATTTTTTCATCAAGCAGTTTTTTTTTATTTATTTCTTTAAAGTACTTTAATGATCACTATTCTGATATTTTCTGTATTTTATAAATTTGTAATGCTATTTTTACAATATCTAAGGTATTTATTTTTTACAATTAATTAGCTAAATCTATGTTTCTAATAACTGTCAAATGACATTTATAATTTTTTCTTTAAGTGCTTATTCGGCAGAGTGATTTCTAAGAGTTTTTGACTCTTAAATATTTTGAACAGACAGTAACGGTATTTTTAATAGGGAACAAATTTCACAATTGGTTGTGCATTTTTGGAATAAGATATAAGTGAACCAGAAAGGTGCATCCAAAACTTGATCAAATAATCATTCTTTTTCAGACCTGGTAGTGTTGACGGGTGAGTACCATTTCTAAATAGAATTTATCTGTTTTAGCTTGTTAGAGTTAAGTGTTCGCACGAATTTTTGAAGAGTATTTTAGTTGGAAAAGTAATGGCTGTGCAAGCTTCTTTGTCCATTTATTCGTCAATCGAAAGGTAACCACATAAATTTTATGGTAAGGTTTGACTCAGGGTAAATGTCTTAAATGTATTTTATGATTTTGTTAGTAAGTTGAGACCTTCAGACCATTAAGTGTACACAAGACACTATCTATACGCTCTATATATACGCACTAACTATAGTTATACATTAAAATGGAGTAACTTCAAAATGGAACCTAATTTTTAAATTTTTGAATTGTTAAAACCTGAATATACTTAAGAAGGTGTAAATTATTCAATTTAAAAAAATGCTACATTTATTTATTTAAAAAGAATACTCATATTTAGAAGCTGGAATATGTGAATTAAAAAATTTTTGTTAAGTTATTCCGAACAAAATAATATCAATAGATTTAAAAACTTAGAAATGTGTTGTTACCCAGATTATAGTTTTGAGGTAATTGGAGGGTTAATATCCTCTAAAACAAAACCTATTTCTATGCCCTATATAATCCTACGTCAAAGAGACACAAATTTGGGACCCTTCAAAGTGTCTTAAATAAAATTTACATATGCATACAATTCCGGGTAAATAATTAAAACACAATATTTGAAAAAAACTATAGTTTAATTAAACAGTAAAAGATAACAAAAAGAGTAATAATAATTCAGTTGCATAACAATCTCTTCGCTGACATTATGTACGTTTTCATTATTTGCGTTGATTTTAAAAACATTAATTACATAATCGAGAAAATATTTTTCTCTTGGAATATATGTGTACAGAGTCGTATTTAGGAGTTGCAATTCCCAGTGTACTCAATTCTTCCATCCTTATTAATTTTGGTCATCAAAAAATTTTTTTTTGTTTGAATGAGCAAATCCAAACAAAGAAGGTGTTCAACTCTATAATTTATATTACTTCATATTTTAATGCGGCCTTAAAAACCACCCTCTTGGGACACGTGCACCAAGTGTTTCCATCTAGATGTGTAGATCAATTATCACGTATAATTTTAGATGAATAAGCTATCGTTAAAAAATATTTATCAATGTATATTATTTCACAGTAAGTAAAATAAACAAAATTGAAAAAATTCCCTCGCTCCCCGTAAATGGAAGAAATCCCCTAACAAATTACAATTTTAGGAATCAGTAATTTTTGAAATTTTTACAATATTTTTTCTTAAAACTTCCATAACTTTTTTAAAAATGAACAAATCAATATAATTTTTTATATATATACCTTAGGTATTTACCTATCATTTGATATATTTTTATGAATATTTGACCCTTTACCTGATGAAAATTTCAAACTTGCAAGTTAAACTAAAAGTTATGATAACAAATTCAACTTTTTTATTATAAACTTTTACAAAAATCAACTTTTAAAGATTCAAAGTTGAATGAAGAATATTTCCACTGACTATTTTTACACATATTAAACACTATCTACAGATTTATTTTTGTATTTGTCTCATTTTGTATTTCATAAGCTCGATAAATATATAGTATATAACACTCTATAATGTAAATTATATAGTGTTCACTACGTAATGAATCGTGTTTCTATTTTTCTCATTGTCTATAACAATTTACCTGTTTCCTTACATACTGAACACTCTGTATCAGAAATGAACTTGAAAACACTTTATAATTGATAAATTGAGAAAAACAAGTAACAAAAAGAATTTAAAGAAAACAGTTCATTTTTATTAGTTTGTTAATGTTAAGAAAATCACTTTTTATTTAAATAAATCATTAAAAATTTGTATTTAAGAGCTATCAACATAATTTATTTTTAGAGGATCCACTTCTCTCTACAGAGGGTGTTGGACCTTTTTCACATGTTAAGGAGTCCAAGATGGATCTTGGCACTTTGGGGATCGAACTCGAGACCCCATGCGCCGAAACATATGTTTCTACTTATTAGACTTCTTAATCACTATTATAATTTCATAAATTATACTTATCCCAAAAATGACCATTTATTAGGTACTTAATTTTTTGGAAATATGACACTTTATTTGACCAATGATGGGGATTCAAAATAGTAACTTTTGCATCAAAAAATAATCTTTTCAAATTCATTTTTGAAAATGTTTCAAAAATACTCCGTTAAAGTTAAGCTTTTGGTACAGATTATTAGTTTAAAAAAATTGTCTCTATATGTATGTGACTTGTCTTCTATATTAAATGATATAATCAAATATTAATGTGCATTGCCCGAGCATACTGTCGTTAAGTAATTAGCCTTCGTATGTATACGCGCGACGTTTCACTATTTTATTTTATTTCCATATAGTTGAATAGGATACAATTAAAAAATATAGTTGTACAGTCCATTTTTATAGCACTAAAAAATGTAATGTGTAATTGCGTCCTCTTTTCACAATTCAACAGATATCAAAGTAGTATTTAACTCATACTCATTTCTTGCAACCTTTATAATACTACTCAAATCAACTTTTAGTTGACCAAAAAAAATTATTTTTACTGATATTATTATTTATAAATTAATTTCATTAAAGCTTTTACTATTTTTATCACTAGATAACTGCAAGTATCAGTTATTTATTTAAATATAATTTTTTTTAATCATTACACAATAAGGAAATAAAATACTATAAGTCATTGTCCTCGACAATTTTTCCTTCATCACCTTTCTTTCACATGACTTTAAATACAGAGTGACTTCTTTATATTATGCGTATTAAAAAAATGAAACGACACCTCCGATAAAGTACATGCATATGTAGCTTCATAAACACTTGGGCGATTTCAAAAAAAAAATATTTCAACAATAGAACGCTATCTATAAAAGCGTACAGTAAAACACAAGTGTTTTTAAAACATTTGAGTATAGATAGCATTATAATTAATAAATATAAAGAAATAATTTTTAATTAGTTTACTCGTTGATACCTGTACTTAAGTACCCTTCCATATATTGATCTTGACCCATTAAATATTTTATAAGAAAAGCTCTATATATGATTATTTTGAAATTAAAAAAATAATAATAATAATTTATGATTTTATTATTAAAAAGATATAAAAAAATATAACTTTAACATAGTCTACGAGTGCATAAATGAATGGACTAGATAAGTATGGAAATCTAAAATTCTAATGGAAAGTGTAACTAAGAAAAGAGACCACTTAAAGACCAATACAAAGATGGATAAACAAAGTTGAAAATAATTAATTGGAAATTGGAATACAGAATGGAGTATATAAGCTTAAAGGATCCATCACAAGTTTTAATTAAAACGTTAGTTATTTTGATATAAAATAATTTTAAATTACTTAAATTAATAGGTACTCTTTTTTAAAATTGTTGAAGTTATATTTTGAAAGTGTATATTTATTTATTTATGACATATATCGGAATAAAATAATGTTTTAAATTGCATAATGGTAAATTCACTTTTTTGACTAAAGAACATTGTTGACATATTCATATGACAATACATATAAAAGGAAAAAAATATGTATTCCGATTATACAAAATTTATTAATTAAATTAAATTTAATAAAAAAAATCATAACGACTAAAAAAGATAACATTACAATAGGAAAATAAAAATAAGATAAAAGATATTCAAAAAACTTAAATTAGTTGAGAACTAATATTTAAATTAAAAATGAATATTTAAAAAAAATAATACTTAAAACATTTTAATTGGCGTCTTGTGAAGTATCAATAAAAATCTCTGAAGAATGCCGTTACTGAATCCAATTTATTATTTATGAAATTTTGTTCAACTTGTAATTTGTCATTGAAAGTCTTGGATAAAGACTGCCACTAAAAAATAAAAATACAAAATTCAGTTAAAAATAAACATGTTGTGTCAACGAACATACTTCTGAAAGGTAAATATTTCTTTGCAAGTGAAAAACAACATTAGGAGTAACTTTTCGGGCCAATCCAAAAATGTTAAAGCCGTCATGTCCCTGCTCTTGACTCATGTCCTTCAAAGTGTATTTTTTATTTTTTGAATAATTAGGACCGCCCCTAGGGGGTGACATGACAACAACCTCTGCTTTAAGTTGATTAGCCAATTAAAAAAAATCGCCTACTATAAATTCAATGTTTCTCCACGCCGTATATTTTTGAATTGTGCATTGCCAGCCTAATTTTTTGGGGATTTTTGTCGATCGCTATGACTGAAAAATCAAAATTCAACATGCACGTCAATTTTGTAATTCACGAGTTGCAACAATCATAAAAAATACTCAGTTCACTGTTATTTTAGTGAAATGATACTCGACACTATATAGACTGATTAAAGCAATACAAATTTATTACTGAAATGTATTCAGATACCTACCAGCACAGTTCTTAATCAACAAAAGAATGTTGCTTAAGAACAACTTTTTGGTATTTATGTCAAATAAATATATTTTTTCTGGCATAAATAAACCTTTAAAATTAACATATGCTATATGAGTACTTAAATTATGTCGTTTATTATTGGATACAAAAATAAAATTATTATGTTTACATTTGGTGTAGAACCTGGCTAGCTGAATAATATTTCCACCAGCTCCACAAAAAGGGCCCATCGAAACTTTTCCCTTGCAACGTTGGGCGATATGGTAACTTAATATGTCTGGTCAAATCGAGTAAAAACTCTCTGGATCCAATTTAACGCCTCGATCATATTTATTGAATTATGTGTATCGTTTATCCCTTCGGCCAGTGAGCGGCTAACTTCACTGGTTGTGTAACCATTAAAGATCCAAACGTTACCGCTTATTTGTCCGTAAAGGCTTAAATCACGGCTATCCTGTATATCTACAGGGTTAACGAGCGTCTGGACGGCACGCTGTTCACTAATTCGTCAGTTTCGCCAAACAATCTCATGAAGTCCGACCTCTGTCAGTAGGAAAGCATCATGGAATTTTAAAGTTTTAGAACTACTTTTCATGATAAATATTTCAAATACTTTTAATACCTCCTGTAAGGTTTTTTTTTTTTCATCGTTTCCTTCATATTCTATACATATCTATTGTTTTTTGTTCGATCACCACGCTGTATCAAAAATCATTCAGTTAAGTGCTTCACCATAAACAGACGGATTCATAGTCCAGATCCTCCAAGATGTCGGTAGTTGAACGAGCCAATATTGCCTTTGTCTACGAACACTTATTCGTCCGAACCAATAATTGGTGACAGCTTATTTCGTGGCTGTCCTGCATATCTACAGGACGTTCCCCTTTCGCAGCCTTGAGGACGCGCTCGATGACTGGTCAGGCCATGGGGGAAACTTAAAAATGAACTTATATAAAAAAACAACACAAAATATAGTGTTATCAAGTTTTTTAGTAGTATCTCAAAAAATAAAATTAAATATTTGAATTTGAAGATTAATGAACTAATTCTTATTATTGTAATCAATATATACTATTCGTCATTTCTGTTGAATTACTAATATCTTGAAGGTACGATTTTACGTAAATTTAGAAGGAATATCTACCAGTAAGCTTACCGTCTGTAAGTAAAACTAATTTCAGTTAAACAGTTTGTTCACTCATAAAAAGAGTATTTCTAACATAGGAACTTTTTCGAATTTGTGTATAATATGTTTAAAATGTTTATACTCTAATTTTACAGCGATTACGATTAACGTAGTTTTTTAAATAATTTAAAAATAAATATAGACAATTATTGTCTATATTGTTATTATTATGGTAATGGCACTATTAATTTATTTTTGTAATTTTTAGACTGTGCGTCTGCTGTGTCTGGAAGAACGCGTTTGAATAACGACCGACAGTGCACGCTCTTATCGATAACGGAATTATTAAACATATAAAGCATATTTATTCGTTAAAAAACAAAAAAATGTGTGCGTTTGACGACAATTTTACAACGACTGTATAATTATTAATATAATTTTTCAATTTTTGATATAATTATGGTAATGCAGTTTTAATTATTTTTTAGATTCTGCATCTGTCACGGCCACATTACTACGCTGGAACATTTCTTCATTTATTAAAATGTGTACATGATTATATTGTCTTATAGTAATTGCAATAGTTAATTATTTATTTATTTATTTACTGCGGAGATAGCTAATGCAGTCATTACAAAACACATTAATTAATGTTATATATTAATATATATATTAATTATTTTATATTATTACCGCACCAAGACATATTCTTATGGTTTAAAAGTTCAATAAGTACAGTTTTAAGTGATTGGTATCAATTGACTGACCAGTATTCGTCATAACTATAATGTTATTTCCTGTTTTATTAAATTTAAATTAATTTTTATACGTCAGATAATAAAAATAAAACAGATCGTGTAAAATTACATATATGAAATAAGTAACAACTATTATGATCAATGCATAGTTGAACCAAAGCAGTTTTTTTTTTTTGCTTTGCCACGGCTAATTAACTGGCCAACCCAGGTTTCAGCTATAATATTTTTTATTATTCAAATCTGAAAGTAAAAAATATTACATTGCTAATTGTTAATTATTGAAATGTATCTTTGGGGTTTAAATTAATTCATACACTACTTACATTTCTGTACGTTGTACCGTAACACACACGCGAAACGGCATAGAATAATATATAAAAATGACAATAATAGTATAATGTGTTAAGTAAAATTTTGAAATAAAATGCGGGTATAAATTAAATGCACCTAACGTCTTTGTGGGATAGCGACAAAAGTACACTTCCAATCATATCGCTAGATGCGAGGCGATATCTTCTTAACGATTTTGATAACATATTAAGTCTATAATATTTCTGAACTTAATTTAGTATCATAACGTAATGCTTTATTTTTTAAAACATTACTTATAATCAAAATTATTACAAAATTTGTAATGATTTTTTAAATAAATATTACAGTCTATGATTATTATAATTCGAATATAGTTATTAAAATTTTGTCGAATTGTTTGAATATAATTTAAACTTTATGTGTTTGATTGAAATTTCTAAGTGGCTAATGTCCCATAGCATTCATTGAAAATTTCCCCATTTCATAAATAGATTTTAAACAAAATATTTGTGAATAAGAGGTAAGGTATTGAGGGATTTGACCAGTGTTTGAAACCAAAAATGATGGCAGAATTTTTAGGTACATAGCTGTATACACAGCATATCGCAAATAAAGATCTTGTTTAATAAGTTTCTGTATATTAAAAGTACGGCTTCCTAAGAATTATTCCTATAATCAAATTCATGTAATTTATACAATTTATGGAACTCCCTGACAAAATTTCATATTATCAGGTAGAAATACAAGGTAGCGGATAGGAGATTGTGTGGGAACTGCAGTCTAAAAATCGGAATTTTAAAGCAGAAAAAACGTAAAATCTATTCCAGGTACAGCTATAATGAGGGGCTGAAATTTAATATATAGTTAGAGACTAGACACTAGAGATAGTGACTAGAGATAGATACTAGAGACTAGTACGATTCTAAATCATTAATCTGTAGTTTTACTATGATTCTTTAGGTGACTGATAAAATTCTCGAGTAAGGCTAATACAAAAGGAACGGTATAATTTTTCATGTGAAAACATCTTAAGTTACGTCTGAGCATTTCCGCTGGAGGAGTGAACATTTTCGATCGTTACCTTTTTAGCGTTACACTTTATAAACTCAATCCAACCGAACTTAAAAAACGTGTTCCTCGTGGCCATTGTATAGAACACGTCAAATTTACACTCTATGTACACCATAGAGTAGGTGCTCAGTATTTTAAGGGGGGCTCAATTTAATTTTTCCTTCCCTAAAAATAATTTTTATATAACAATGTATATAATTTTATTCAATTTTTTGGGGGGCTAAATTGCAAACGGAGAAGTTAAGCTCTCTGCATTATACTCGATGCCTATGTTATACGCCGTTGTATTATTTTAATTTCATCTTACGTAGTATTCAATCTAATGATTGTTTTGCAGCAACTTCTATGTTTCTCTATCACTAGCCTTCCTATTTAATACTCTTATACAATATACTCTTGATATGAATTACATCCTTGTTCTTCTATTATTTGATTTATGTATTGCAATCTTGATCTTTCTCTATGATTTTTTCCATCGATTATTTCTTCAAAGATTAATAACAGCAATCCATCGTGCCTTAAAGTATGATCTATTAATTCATTTCGCTTCTTTGTATATTCTTACATATTAATTTCTTCTCAGATACCCTTCCTAAAACTTCTTCATTAGTAGTTCTATCAGTCCAACTTATCTTTTCCATCCTCCTGTAGCACCACATTTCGAATGCCTCTATTCTTCTCATATTTTCTCTTGCAAAATTTCATGTTTCGCATCCATATAATATGATGCTCCAGATGTACGTTTTTAGTAGATTCTTTCTAATATTAAGATCAATGTTTTTTGAAGTAAAAAGACTTCTTCCATATTAATTATTAATATTATAGTTATTTTAATTTATATTTTATATTTTATATCTATATTAATTAATAAAAATTATTTATATGTTTTCACATATCCCAAGAATCGCAACCAAATGAAATGTGGTCTGTGATAAAATAATAACATGGCCTTATTAATATATCTTTTTACGCCGTTGTAATGATTGTAAAAAAACCACAAATTATGTGAAATTTATATGGATTTTATATGGTTTGAATAAAAACTATATGTATAATCCTGTACAGTTTATAATAATTCTAATTCATATATCCCATTATCATTATATATAACGTTTATGTTAAACCGCTAAAACGTTTTAAAATAATTTAAAGCAGTTTAAAAATTTTTTTTAAAAATAAGGTTTTAAATTCAATTTTTGAAACAGTTTTTATATAAAATATAATTCAAAATGTTTTAAACAAAGTTAGGTTAAATTAAAATGCCAATAAATAATCTTTGTTTGTATAACTAATTTAATACCGTTCTAAAATAAATAAAACCGTTTAGATGATACAAATAAAAGTTTATTATACTTAAATATCATACTAAATATTTGTAAAATCATGAGAATTATCACTATCCTTAATAACCCTGAAAAAATTTGTTGAAGACACTTGCCTAAAACTAAAAAAAAAAAAAAATTACTGTAGAAGTACCATCATCTCGTTTTTCATATTAGGTATGACATCGATTTCCACACGTAAAAGATCAAAGCTAAATTAATAACAATGCCTAACAGATAGGTACATTACGAAAATAGTTTATCCTGATAGATTACATTTAGATTGAAAATTTCAATATAATAGATATTGAAGTTACAAAGATAGCCGTTATTGTCAAAAAAAAAAAAATAATAATAATAATAAAATTAAAAATGCAAATAATAATTAAACCCTAAAGTTATTTTCGATTTGTTAAAGTTGTTAAACTTAATTCAAATCTCCTGTTATTTTCTTTTTTCAGAATTATTATGTAATTAATTCAATTGATAAACAATATTATATGTTCAACTTAATAAATTTTTATGTTGATTATAATCGCATGGCATGATGTTTTTTATTAATAACTAAATGGTAATAGCGATGTCATACGGGTAAAATTTTTAATAGTTGCAAGAGAATAAATAAACGTTGATATTTTATTTCATAAAGATTAAATTTTATATGTATAAATATTCTGTTAACGGATATCAAATTTATTCTATTTAATTATTCATAAAAAAATCTGTATCATTTCTAAACTAATGTAATAAATAAACAAACAATTACGAAAGTTTTTTCTTCGAAAAATCGTAAAAAAATATATATATATATTGATAATTATCTGTAATAAATGCTTGACACATTGTATTCTTTGACAAATAATAAAATAAAAATAAATAAGTATTGTGTATACTAAATTTATTTATAATTGGCTTATACATTTTTTTAATGAATTTTTACAATTAAGTTTCTTTGACAATTAGATGTAAATGTTGATTTTATCGACATTTGAGTTCACTTCGTTTTTTCTCGTGAAAAATAAACTAACGTCTTGTGTAAGTATTAAGATTTATTTAATTAGTTATTGATATGGCAAGTGAAGAAAATATTTTTGGTCAAACAAATGAAACAAATTTACATAAGGTCATACGCAGAGTTGAAGAAATATGGAATCGTCGTTTCATGCATTCCAATTGTGTTTTAAATAATCCAAATAAAGGACAAATATCAAAAAAGTCAACTAAAGGTGGAAGAATTATCTGTAAACACTATTAAGATTAATAATTAAACTAATTATTTCGAATAGAGAAAAAGTTTTTTAATATAAAATATCAGAAAAATTAATAATAAGTTCGCTTATTGATATGTAACAATAATTCAGTCGCTTTACTTTAATTTAACTATTTTAATATTAAAAAACTTTTTCGAAATTGATTATTTAATTAATAATTATTAAAATGATATTCAATTTGCAGCAATTATTAACGAAAATATTTATCCTATAACAAATTCCATTATTCCAAAAAAACGCATGTATCGAAAAACAAATAAAAATGATAAAATTATTTCAGAAAAATTGGTAACTATAATTATAATAATATATATTAACAAATCTATAAATTATAATTTTGTAAAATTGTAATGTATTCGAATTAGCTATGTAATTGGGCTTTCTCTGATTCAAAAATATAAAATAAACTATCAACCCCTTTAATATAATTGTTATAACATAATGTTTAATATTATTCAGGACTGCTATTTTTTCAATAAGATTTGTATGGGAAATTCAATTTTTATCGAAGATAATAATTTAATATTAATTATAGTTTATTTGTTTATTTAAATATCTCTTTGGTTGCCTAGAAATTGATACAGCAAAGAGAATTCGGAACACTAATTAAGAATGAAAAATCTGAAAAATATAAAAATAAAATTTTAAATTCAATAGAAAAAAATAATATAGCAATTTCAAAAAACAATCCGCTATTAATACCAGCTGATTTGTTAGGAAAGGTATATTTTATCGTGCATTTTTTCAATAAAAAGATTTTAGGGTATATCCTAAACCATTTTTTGGACTTAAAGCAGATTTTTAAATAAATTTATCATATAATTAAATATATTTTTATGATCCGTTAAGAGTTTTCATAAGAAAAACTTACAACGCAAAAAATCTGAAATAAAAAAGCAACTCTTTAAGATATCTTCTTATACTACTGCTCAACCAAATTTAAAAAGAAATTCATCCGAAGAAGATGAAAAAGTCATAAAAAGTATAGAACTTTTAAAATATAATTAATTTTTAAAAAATAATATAATAAACGTTTTGATTTTTGAAACAAATATGTAATATTCTAAAACAAATTATTTTAGAGCCGAAAGTTAGTTCTAATCCTTTGACCTTAAATACACCGAATGACGTAAATTTACTTGCTCTATCCACTGTTGAAGTAATAAAAGTACCAGAGAAAGAAAAAGGTAATTAATTATTTAATCTATTTATTTTATACAAAATAAAATAAAAAAAGATTATTTATTAAACATAATTAATAATAATAATACATATTGAATTAATATAACCTCTGCTGAGTCGTGTTATTAAGTGGGTATTACTTTTGTTCAAAACGTCCATGGGTTTTGAACAAAAGTAATTATATGTGTTTAATTTCATATTCTAAAACCTTAAATAAACCTAACTAATAGTAAACTGTTCAACAAAGTTTTTTATTAATTTTATGAAAAATGTTTAAATATGGTTACACTTGCAGAAGTAATGCAAGATCAGAACACAAAATCTCTTGATCAGTATAATGCACCTTCATTTAAGTCGCCTACATCTTGGTATACTTCAGACACAATTAATGAGTACATTCAAATGATAGTAACACGGTCAAAAGGTGAAGTTTATGCAGTTGTCACTGATTTTATTGTAGCGTATCTTCGAGGAGGTTATCCAGCTGTAAGAAGATGGATAAAAAAAGATATTCACACAATAAAATTACTTTTTGTGCCGATGAATATATATGGGAGTCATTGGATATTGACAGTGGTTAATGTACCTGAAAAGACTGTGACATCATATGATAGTCTTAAGTCGTATGAAGGTCCTTATCCAATGGTATTAAAAAATTTCTTAATTGAATGGGAAATGGACAAAAAAGGAAAAGCTTCTACATGGACATTACAAATAGGCGAGACATCTCGCCAAACCAATGGACACGATTGTGGGCCATTTACTGTTGAGCTAGCAGAAAAAATGTCTCGAGGAGATACAACACCAATAAATGCAAATCTTATGCCTTTTATAAGATTAAGACACAAAAATGAAATTATTGCTGGCCAGTTATTCTTTTAATATTTTTATGATTGAATTTTTATTTTTGTATTTTATATTAATTTTCTTAATATTCACTATAAATTGAAATTTTTATTAATATACCACCAAACATTTTGTTACTTTTTCTATGTTTAATTGTTGTTTTCTTTAATTTTTTTTAATCTTATTTTTCTTTGTAACATTATTTCGTTAAAGAAATTCAAATTTAATATAAATTTATCTTAATTGAAATAATTTAATGTTTATGTTATGTGAATATACAAATATTATAATATACAGCCAATTATAAATTTTTAAGTTAACAAGTGTATCTAATATCTTAACAACTTAATTTTAATTTTACTAAATGACGATTCTTAAAGAATTTCACAACTTTTGTATATTTTTTAAATACTATTTTAACTGTAAAAATTTCTTTTCTATATTTTTTATGGATGCGGTATATTGAATAGGGGTAACTAAACTTATTTTATTTTATCTTTAATACTACTCTATCCTATAATTGTGCTTGGGAATTCCAATTACTTGTAACTTGAACCTAAAATTTTATAGGTTTAGTTATGATCAGTTCAAAATGGAACATAGTCAATATTTTGCAAAACACAATGGAAATACTTAATATTTAAATAAGATTTTCGTATAAACTATAAACTATAAAAAATAGATTTATCCACTATAAGTATTAATACACATCTCACACAGGCACGTAGCCAGAAAATGTTTATTGGAGGGGCCAACAACTTTGGGCCCTTGTATCATTTTCCATAATTTGTTTCCCATGAAAAACTTGTGGGGGGGCTCCCTCCACTCCTCCTTATATAGTATTCCATTCTATGAATCTTACAAGTTCAAAATTTGTGTTTATTTTTAAAAAATTGGTAGATTATTCCAAAAGTTACATGATCTGCTATTTCTTTATTAATATCCTGATTAAGATAAAGTATATCAAATGAAAAGTAACGATATCATGGATCTATATAAAAAAGTTATGGCAATTTTAAGTAAAAAAAATTGAAAATATTTCGAAAATTAGCGATTTATAAATTTGTAATTTTTTGGGGGGTTTCCCCCATTGACGGGGAACGAAGGAAATTTTTTCAATTTTTGAGGATAATGTTTTCGACTAGATACGATTTGTGATCTTTGACGTATCATTGAAATCGGTTCGGTGAGACTGAGAAAAAGTGGTAACAGACACAAAAATATAATAAAAAAACACATCATAGTAAAACCAATACCTTCTCAGCTTCGCATCGAAGCTAATAAAATAATGATGTGAACATAAGCTGATTTAATTTTTCAACTTTTAAGCTATTAAAAAAAAATAATTTATACCTAAATACTAATAACAAATAAGTTATAAAAATTTTTAAAATAAATATAAATTATAAACAATGTAAAATTTATTTTATTTAAAATTAAAAACAATTCCGGCCTTTTCTTAGTCATATTTTTATTACTATTATTTAGAACACGCAAATAACAAATTAACAAAAACAAATAAATTACCTATTGTAACTACTAAATTATAAAAAAAATCAGATTAAAGATAAGATTTATCAAAAAAATTTTCATAGAGTATTACTCTATCGAATTTTGTAATCAACAAGATTCTAATCAATGCAGATACTTGGTAATTTGTTATCATTTGTTGGACCAGAGTTAAAAAATTTTTACCTACAACCACGTTTGGAGTAACTGCTATTCCATTTATTATTACGTCTAGAACGTTATCTTTTTCAAATAACGTTTTCTATGAATATACAAATGAAAATACAGCCATAATAATAACTGTATTACTCAATAGAAATCACAAATTAATAATAATTTCAATGTGTATAAAGCCTAGCACGTTTTTGATAATTCGTAAAAATAATTGAATTTTAAATTTGGGGGGACCGGCCCTGGTCCACATTAAATCTAAGGGGGGCCAGGCCCACTCATGTCTACGTGCCTGATCCCACAATATGAATTTTTATACAAACTCAATTTTCTTTTGTAATAATTTCTTTTTATTTACAGGAAAATAAGTTTTCCTATATATTTAAAAATAATATTAATATCAAAATGAAATGAAAATTTCAAGAAAAAAAAGCATCAAATAATTTTACTACATTTAATGATGATAGATCTTCAACCAATATATAAAAATGAACAATCATTTTTAATACTATACATTAAATATGTTTATTTCAAAAAAAAAGAATTAAGGTAGACTTTGTCTAATATATATTAATGACTATATTTCTGGAATTCCTATTCTCTGTTATCAAGTGGACAAACTTATCTCGTCTTCAACCAACGTGAAATACAATGAAAGTGGAAGGCATGATTACATACACTCTAAGCAACCGTACAGTACATGCTAGTCATTCGATAACTAAAGTTTAATTCATATTAAAAATGGTATGATATGTTTAATGTGAATAGCATACACGGTAGCCAACATAACTAGAAAGATGACAAAGTAAATGAGAAATATGTTTTAGGTTATGTGAGTGCTATCATTTGAATTGTGATTAATCATTTTGATAACGTCCAATAGAAGTATAATAGTATTCACTCACTAAGTGCTTAAATTTTAAAGTAAAATACTGATCTAAACTGTAATATTTAAAAACTTTTTAATTAATTAATATTAATATCGTTATATTTAACACATTCTTTTAATTATGGAAGAAATTGGTATTGTTTTGCCAGAAAGGGTATGTGTTAAACATTATTTTATCAATATTTATTTAAAAATTAAAACTACTTATTAATAATTAGTTTTACGTTTATATTTTAATGCATAACTTTTTACAAAAACACCTATAATATGAGTTGAAAAACTATTTTATTTGCGTGATAAATTTCAAGTAATGCTTCTAGTGGAATAAAGAGTTTGTGTAGACCATTAAATTATTTGGTTGTGTTATACTTTTCTTTTATTAAAACTATCGGTTCTTACATGTCATAGTTAATTTTTTTTTTTATATAATTTAAATTAATTTCATTAATAGCTAGCATATGATTGTAATGTGTAAGGTGAATGTGATATGTTCTTATTTATTTCTGTATATTGTAATTAGTTTTTTGAGTTTTAGTTATTAGTGAGATGGTTGAACATAAAGCCCATGCATTCAGACCTGTTGGTCCATTGTGCACACCTCATATCGAATTGTATTCGGTATGAGTTATAAAATGTTATTAAATACACCATATAAATTATTTAAAACTAAAAATAATTTTATCTTGGATACATTTTGTTGTTTTTAATCATTTTTTTTCTGTTTAAAGATAAATTTACAAATATTATTTTATAGGATGATAGTCAAGATTCTAAGCCAACAATGCCAAATTTGAATAATGTAGAAGCTTGTTTAGATAGCTTAGATCATTACTCCAGATATAAGGTACATATTATTTTAACTTTTAAACTAGAGATCTATTTTGTTTTACTTTTATTATTGTAGCGCTTACAAAGATACCTTGAATTTTTAACTGTACAAGAAGAATATATTAAAGATGAACAGCGTAACTTGAAAAAGGAGTACTTACATGCTCAAGAAGAAGTGAAACGTATTCAAAGTGTACCATTAGTTATTGGACAGTTTTTAGAAGCTGTGGATCAAAATACCGGTATTGTAGGTAGTACTACTGGGTCAAATTATTATGTTCGCATACTATCTACTATTGATAGAGAGTTACTTAAACCATCAGCCAGTGTTGCTTTACATAAACACAGCAATGCTTTAGTTGATGTATTACCACCCGAAGCAGACTCTTCTATATCTATGCTTCAAGCAGGTATATAAAATAAAAAATATTGATTTCATTGATTTGTAAGATTATGTATATTATTATAGATGAGAAACCTGATATTCAATACTCAGATATAGGTGGAATGGATATGCAAAAACAAGAAATTCGAGAAGCTGTGGAACTTCCCTTAACACACTTTGAATTGTACAAACAAATTGGTATTGACCCACCAAGGGGTGTATTAATGTATGGTCCCCCTGGTTGTGGCAAGACAATGTTAGCTAAAGCTGTAGCTCATCATACAACTGGTAATATTTATTAGAATAAATTCATTTTATTTCTATATTATTGGTCGGTCGGTTCCAATTTAAAGTTAACATCATAATATAATAATATTTAGTAGACAGCGCAAATTTTCCATAAATCAATTTTATTATTATTATTATTATTTTTGATATACTATTTATTTTTTTTTAATTAGCTCCTATAAAAAAAGTAATTTATTATACTTTGATCAAAACCAAGTTGATATATGTTCCTATATATAAATTGCAATACAATCCAATTTAAACTAACAAAATAACTTTTAAACATAATGAATTAGACAATTAATTTCTTTTTTAATGTACTTAACATTTCAATACTTATTTTATTATCTGCAGTATAAGCGATAACAGCACTTATTTCAAAACTTGACAAAATGAGATTTGTATGAACAATGATAAAAGAAGTTTCTAAACAATTTTTTCCCCCATATTTTTAGTGAGACTCATAATTGTCTTATAGCTTTGAAATAAAATAATATTTTGTATCAAAATGTATATATAATTCAAATATGTATTCTAATCATCCTGAAATTAAGGAAAACTGTGATATGTACTATTTCAATATAAAAGATAAAAAAATTAAATAAATGATAAGTTCGTTTTCAATAAAATGGATTGGAAAATTTTATTCAATATATTAAGAAAAAAAAGAATTGATTGGATAGATATATGGCTTAACTTCAATTTATTAAGGATCAAAAAACAGGAATAAATATAAATGGATTGGTAAAAGAAGCAAGAATAAGAATAGGAGTGAGACAAGGGTGCCCTTTGTTACCCTATCTATTCAATCTTTTCATAGATTTAACAACTAAGACCAAAAGAGTGAAAATAAATGGCTAGCATATACACTGGTATTAGTTTTGTGGATAACATTGTTAGCAGAGTCTAAACATGACAATAATATGCTAAAAATTCTATAAGTGCACTAAAATGAAAATAAATTCCATGAAAACCAAAACAATGCTTATAAGTAAAATGCACTCAATATTGCATCTAAATATTAATATACAACATTTATAAACAATATACAATCACAACAGGTCTTAGATTTCTACTACCTATGAAGTATCATAGCTTCCAATAATAAATCAACACCAGTCATCAGAAGAAGAATAGTATTGGCAAAGCAAGCATTCCAAAACAAGAATCAGTTTTTCACCAATAAACATCTGAGCATTGGCACGCGTAAAAGATTAGTTAAAATATTTGTTTGGAGTTTGCTTTCATATGGCAGTGAAACATATACAATTAACAAAAAATCATCATTGAATCATTGAAATTATGGATATGGAAAAAAATGATACAGACAAAATGGATTAAATAGAGACGAGTGGCTCAAACGATAAAGCATTGACTTCTATAGATGATGATGAAATAATCAGTTTTTATCCTTATATTTCCCAGAATTTAACATGTTACAGAAGGTGGTGGTTATCTTTCACATATTAGTCAAAGATGGACAGGACGGGTATTATGGCTGGCTCGTACTAGAAACCAGACACCACTAATGAGAAAATCACAAGAAAAATCTTGTGACACCCTAGGGATCAAACCTGGGACCTCGTGCGCCGAAACACATGTTTCTATTCACCATGCCAGGCAGTCCCCTTGTTGCATTATAAAAGAAAATATGCATTAAGTGATTATTTTCTTTAAAGTTACAACACATAGTTATTTGAAAAGACTTACTTTACAATTCCATAGTATATGAAAACATAGAATGCTGTCTAATATTATAAAATATAAATTATGTTAATTCTTTTTAAACTAGATAATTTAGAAATATTATATTGTGTTTAATTAATTTAATGTTATTTATTTTTATTATTTTATATATGCACTTCTCATAAAATTTTCCATTCTACAAGTTTTTTAAAGTTAAAAAAAATATATTAGATGTTTTACCATAAAACTTAGGATTCTAATTTTTGTTTATAAGTATATAATTTTATTTTATTTTATTTTAAGACATAAACATACACTTAAAATTAACAAAAATTATACCTATAATTATAATCATTGTGATGATTAAAAAATCAGCTCAGTAATTAAAAACACTCTCTCCATTGATGGAATAATTTGAAAATATTTTATAAAAAAAATGTTTAAATAGGGTGGAAGAAATAAAATTAAACACCTTTAAAAATTTAGTACAGTTTAAATTTTAGAACTATTTTAACCAAAATTCTTATTTACTAGCACAATAAATATGAATTAATAAAATTATATGTATTTTCAGCTGCATTCATTCGTGTTGTTGGTTCAGAATTTGTTCAAAAATACCTAGGAGAAGGTCCAAGAATGGTTCGTGATGTGTTCCGTTTAGCTAAAGAAAATTCTCCAGCTA
The DNA here is from genome assembly GCF_025091365.1 of Daktulosphaira vitifoliae. Classification (NCBI taxonomy): domain Eukaryota; kingdom Metazoa; phylum Arthropoda; class Insecta; order Hemiptera; family Phylloxeridae; genus Daktulosphaira; species Daktulosphaira vitifoliae. The sequence goes on along the minus strand of NW_026099575.1, from coordinate 21,893,548 downwards.
TTATATTCATTGATGAAATTGATGCTATTGCTACCAAACGTTTTGATGCCCAAACTGGAGCTGATCGTGAAGTTCAACGTATTCTTTTAGAACTGCTAAATCAAATGGATGGATTCGATCAAACTACCAATGTAAAAGTTATAATGGCCACAAATCGTGCTGATACTTTGGATCCAGCTTTGTTAAGACCTGGTCGTTTAGATAGAAAAATAGAATTTCCATTACCTGATCGCCGTCAAAAACGTTTAGTATTTTCAACTATAACAGCTAAAATGAATCTCAGTGAAGAAGTTGACTTGGAGGACTATGTTGCTAGACCAGACAGGATTTCTGGAGCTGATATAAATGCTATTTGTCAGGAGGTAGATAAAAACAAAAGTGTTATCAAATAAATAATTAGAATCTCCTTAAGCTTTTAAATAAAAATAAATAGAATGCTTATATTTAAACTGTTTTTCAAATTTTATAATATATATTTTATTATATACTTTTTTTCATTTTAGTATTTTTTGTTTTTGTAATTTTAAATATTTTTTTATTTATTATAATTATATTATATACATAATTTTTTTTTATACCAACTTCTGATTTAAATTATATGTTTTCAGGCTGGAATGCATGCTGTTCGAGAAAATCGTTATATTGTACTACCAAAAGATTTTGAGAAGGGATATAAGAATAATATCAAAAAAGATGAATCAGAACATGAATTCTATAAATAATTTTTTGTCAAGGGTTTATATTCTGACATTTTTTTTTTTAAGTACAGAATTTATAAAATTATCCTTATTTCAATTAATTTTATACTAATTGATAGTGTATCTTAAGTAAGAAATTTATTAATAAAATATTATAATTAATTTGTGTTACAAAATAAAACTGCAGTCCATTTATTCAGTTTAACTTAATTTTAATTCCAGATATACATTATGAAATTCTAATCTGTACATAAGTTTATTATTAAAAAATAATTCACAGCATTAAATAAAACATAATTTTCCTAAATTTATTCAATTTTACTGTGTAAGTATTATTATAAAATTATTTTACTGTAAATTAACAACTCGTTAGAAAAAGAAATCGTACAAAAAAGTATTTATGATAATTTCATTGATAAATTTAGAGAATTGAAAGTTTAGAAATTAATGATCTTTATGTACATTGTATTTTGTTGGGTGGAAAGAGTGCAAAACATAATTGTTGTATGAAGTGGCATGTCCATGACTACCTCCACCATAGTTACCATGGGATGTATGTAAGGCTTCATTGTCTTCTACTTCTTGTAATTCACGTTTTTTAAGAGTTCTGGAGTATACAGTGGAGAACATAGAAATTATAAATATAACAAACATCGCCTAAAAATGTAAATCAATAAGCAAATTAATGATTTTTTATATCTGTAATTATTTTTATATCAAAATCAAGTTGCTTAAATTAATGTATATATTCTACATGTATAAACTGTATTTCTTCATTTTTTCTAAGAGATGAAATACTTTTACCTAAATAGCACCTCCAAAAATGTTAAGATAGAATCTTAACACTTTTTTGGTCATTAAAATTTTTTTTTTACAAAAAATATATTTATACTCTTGGTATAAGAAAAGTTATGTTTATATATATATATGTAAATAAAGTGAAGTAAACCTTCATATTTATCCATGAGAAATTAAATATTTTTAATTATTTAAGGTTAATTATTGATTTTCCTTGTAAATTTTACATCTTATTTAATGAGAATTAAAATCAAAATTAAGTAATTAGTTTAAAATTTAAAAATATTTGCAGATAAATTTAATATAATTTTGTATAAAGTTATTGTAAAAAAATTTAAGAAATACGCACCTGATATATTTTCATTTTTATTGTTTGAATGTCTCTTTCTTGTAATAATTCAATAAGGTTAGTCTAATTTAAACTGTATATGAGTTTTTAAGAATAAATTGATTTATATATTATTTTCCTCTCCCCTACCATTATCTTAGTTTTCCAATTTATGAAAAATCCCCTACTCTTAAAAATACACTACTTTCTCTTGTAGTTTTTCATTATATCTGTTTGATTAGAACTATAATTCGAAAAATTACATAAATCGTTTACCATGATTTGTATAAAATAAGATTAATATTCAGTAAATTATTTTAAACTTAGTTTTTCTTGTGATTTAATTTAGCCTCCTCCAGAAATGTTTGGGTTCCACTGATCTTAGCCTTAGGACCGCTTTGTTTAACACTCCTTGTTGAATCATATCTTATAGACAATTAAATCAATAGCTTACAATAAAAATTATAAACGTATTATTTCATTAAAATACTTCAGAATTCAGATCCGCATGGTCACTTTCTCATTGATTTGTTTCGGTTATCCATTATTCTACTGAGCACATGCCATTTTATTTGTAGGGACACAATTCCGCAACTAAAGTGTATACATTCACCTGACATACATAAAAATAGTTAAGTCTACTAAGAAATTTTAATACAGCTACAAATATACTTACTGAATAAATGTAAACAAAATAATTTTTGAACTAGGAGATTAGAGGAATTACCAATGGCCTTCAATTTTTTGTCTAACTATTAAGGGAGGGGGTTTGAACATATGTAAGAGAAATTTTTAACTATTTGAGGTATAACTGTAACATAAATGTTGTCAATTTGAGTGATTATAATCTCTATCTCGCCTAGGTATAATCTAGCAAAAATAATGTTAAAATTCTACGAGGGAATTGCGAAGGAGTTTTTTATTGAATTGTTGTATGATTGTGATAGGAGTTATTTACAAATCAGAAATCCATTTTGTATTTATTAAAATAAATATTACATTTTTTTTTAATAATAAAGAACAATAATTATTTCAAACTAAGAAGCTAATTAGCCTTGGCTATGGACTAGTCAGTCCTGCCCGTAGTTCGACCTATGCACTCAGTTTAAATTTCCCCCTAAATTCTAAAAAATTATAACTATTATTATTTTTAAATAATTAAGAGGAAATTATTGAATTTTTCCCGAAAAAAAATTGACAAACTTTGTTACTCAGACGTGACTCATGAGTAAAGATTTCTGGGGGGATTGCAGATTATTATTATGAAGCAGAAGTTGTGCCATACCCATAATTTTTAAAGACATATAAAAAATAAAGTGATCAATTAGGCTGACTAAGCCTTTTTTTAATTTTAATTTCTTAGAATGTAAAAAATAATTTTTTTTGAAAAATCGCCTTTAAACAGAAACATATTAATTAAGAGGAAAGGGGAGCTAAAAAAAAGCGTTAACTCCTAAAACTCACAACACGATCAATTTTTTTAATTAAAAATAATACTTTAAAAAGTATGTTAAAAAAAAAAAGTTATCAAAAATAGTTTAAATTTCTTCTGCCATTCTTAAAAAAATCTTAAATACGCACTTGCTTTGTATTAATGAAAACAAAATTATTTATTTATTAAAGATGATTTATTTAATATTTCCTTAAAATACAATTTTTAGACAAACACATGAAGACATTTTACTAAGGTATATATTTTTTTGTCTTTAACTATCTTATAAATAACATTTAACCATGAAAATCTTATATGTAAAATATATTTAATTCCAGATTATGATTTAATTTTTCGGTAATCCAAGTACATATGACCAAAAAATAAAAAGAAAGCATTACATAATAATGTCTTACTACCAAATGATGTGATTTCTTTTGTGTTTACTATAGGCTGTATCATTTTACCTACAGATTAATAAAATTAAAATTGTATTAAACTTCAAGGTTAATGAATAATAGTTGAATGGCATTTATAAATTTTTTTAAGGTTGGAAATAATAAAAATATATTTTATTTATCATCATTGTCTTAGCCTCTATCCTTACTATTTGGGTTCGGCTCTGCCTTAACGATTTTTACACCAATTATCGACCTTACACAACCTTATTATGGCTGAGAGAACCAATATGGGGACAAGTTGTGTGTCACAGTATAGTTTGGATGTGCTAAAGCGTCGACAGAATGAAAATAAAAATATATTTTATTATATCCTTAATTATAACTTAGTGGCCTATATCCAAAAGCTGATATGTTAAAAAAAGTTATGCGTCATTTTCCAAATAATTATATGTCAATTTTACCAAAAGTTTGTTTTTTCACTTTAAAAATATCAATTCCATAAGATATCATTGAAGTTTTTATATTGTATTTGCTCTACTGAACATTTTATAAAAGTAACATATCAACATTTAGACAAAAACGAAATTTTATATAATAATCGATTATTAAATTTGGTTATTGATATTCTATTTTTAATATGGTGAATTCCAATTGTTTTAGAGGGACAAAAAAAGTCAAGTTTCGAATTTCATTTATAACATACAATTGTTTTTTAGAATTTTGAAATAGAATTTAGTTCATAAATTAGTTACTATTGTTCTGTAATATGACATTATGAATACAATAGAATAATTGAAGTAACGGATAGTTTAATTAAACGATAATTTGATTCAATCCATCAGATTATCTGTTAATTGTGTTTATCTTACCAATCCACATTAATGAGATAGCAGATGCAATTCCACGTACAAGTGTCACATATGTGTGAAATTGAGTAGATCGCATTTTATTGATTCGATAACAATAAATGGATTTCATACTACAATAAAAGAGTTCTAAAAAATAAAAACAGTATATAAAATTATTGTTTCAATAAAAATAATAGTCAAACTGTATAAAAAATACTACGAAAAGGCACAATCGATATTATATATTTCAAATTATTATTTTTCTAAAAACTATTACAAATAAAATCATTGTAAGCTTTTTTAAAAAATTTAGTTCTAGTTTGATAATTTACAGTCTCCCGCGCCCTTCTCTCTGGATATTTAAGCATGACTATAGATGCGTAGCAAGTTAAAAATAATTTATAATGAAATGTACCGGTAAATAGACCGTAAATCAATAGACTTAATATTTTCACAATCTTATAACGAGACTGCACATTTGACTGGATAGCTAAGCCACTAGCAAATACACACAGGAATGAAACGTTATAAGAAACATTTATCGCTTCCTTTTCCCACCAATTGTATCCAATGAATTGACCAAGTAAAAGTCCTAGGCAAATGAGCATAAAACTATCATGTGTTGTATGCATGTAAATCTTATCGGTCAACACTTAAAATATAATTATTGATTAATCTTTTAAAATATATATTTTTATTTATTTAAATTTACTTAGGTAACTTGTTAAAACTGCATTAAAAACGAAATTGACAATTCCGTCTACTCCTAAAAGAATGACATAGGTCATAAATTCTATTCCTCGAACATCAAAAACTATTAGTATAGATCGTCTGATGGGATCTTTGGTAACTTGCCAAATAGCTTTTCTGTATGGTCTATAGATGTCTTCCACAGTTATTAATCTACTCACAGATTTGTGATAATCCAAAATAGCTTGCTGTTTAAATAATTATTTATAGTTAATATCAATTCCCCAATTATTACTGATTTTATTAAATTGTTAAAACCTTTTCAGTCAAAGAAAAAAATAAATTAATATTTCCTTCAAAGTGTATATCGTCTCTGTATAAAGGTCTTATACCACTTGGTGATGGTTTTGAAAAGTAATTGGTAAAATTTTGTGTAATAGGGCAGTCATCAGTTTTTTTGTCTCTAATTTCTTCACGAAGATCTGGCATTCTTTTAGTTCTTTGAGTTTTTTTTGTCAATAACACTAAGTAGGAACTATAAATAAACAGGATGTCAGTTTGTTCTGAAAAGTGAAATAACCTTAATTTGTATTCAATATTTTGCATTTTTTAGCTTTTGTTTTTATTAAAATACGGTTCAGTAATTATACTTAAGTTATTATTATAATAATGGCTAAAGATGCAACTAAAGAGACGGTAGGGAAATAAAAGGTTTAGCTACTTGTTGAAGGATTAGCCCCCCAAAATATCAGAAAATCCATTTATATTGACCCCTTTCAAAAAAAAAAATATTCTAGTTATGCTTATGACTGGCATACACAGATGATATCAAGTTATAATTAAATTGTATTGAAATTAAAGTTCATGTTAATGAATAATATATTTTTTTCATTAAAAATGGTTTTGAATTTTTATTTACTTTTATTGTTTTTCGAAAAATGGACGTATAATTTTATTTACTTTATAACGCAAAAATTCATTGTTTTGGTACATTAAAATGGCTTATATAATATTTATATAGGTCATAATATCGTCAGTTTTGTAATTGTATTCAATTTACCGTCGTATACCAATTGTCTGATTAACTGTAGGATAATTCACCCAGGGATACTTTTCATCGTATAAACGAAAGTTAAAAGCTGCTAATCGAGCATTTAACTGTTCTATATTTCTGTTTCCAAAAGGTTCATTATCATCGTCAAATAATTTCAACTCAAATGGATACGGTATGGCAATAAACAAGCTTATTACCAACAATATGAACGTTGAAGCTGCAAGTATACAAAATTAAAAAAAAATACGGTTTTATTATTAGCAAAGAAATTTACTGGTGTAAAACATTGAAGCGTAATTCCCATGATAACTAAAATAGCCTTTTATTACTTCTGGTATGGTAATTAGACCTAAAATTTCACCACTGCGTATTATTCCATGTACTAAATGCCTCCGTTTTGCAAACAGTGTGGATAGAAGTAGTGTATATGAGGTATTCATTGTCCCTGCACCAATTCCTAAATGACTAATGTGTAAGTTAACATGAACTTTTTATTTTTCAATTAGCATACCTCCTAATATTCCTAATGCTATCTTGTACATCGATCTATATTCCATTGTCAGAAACAATGACCATAAAATCAAGAATCCTCCACCTATTGTCAGAACTACCCGATATCCATGTACGTTCACAAATACATCCGTTAATGGTACTTAAAAAAATATACAACAGTACTATTATATTTACAATGTAATCACATAAGGTGGTCAATAATTAACTACCTTATATTATTTTATTAAGGGCAAATCTAATTTTTTTCTTCCTAAAAAAGTTTTTATATATAATATATTATTTTTTTGGAGGGTTAAGTCTTCTAAAAATCGACACACCCTATCCTTTTGAATATAATTTATACCTGTTACTGCGGATACCAAATTAAAAATTAATAAATGGCAATAAAAAAAATTGAAACCAAAATGGTGTTCATTCAATCCAAATAGAGAAAAACATAATCCACTCGTAATGAATCTTGTCACAAAAGCCACTATGCAAGTTAACCAAGCCCAAAAACCTTTATCTGGACAAAAAGTTAACACTAATAATGCAGACTCAGCTGCCGGATAGGACGCTATGTATGACCCAGGTAACTTTTGGTTAGCGTGCAGCCATGCCGGACAAGTAGGGCTTTTTATTGATGGTGGACATTCTTCATATTGAACGTTATCAGTAATAACATTAGAGTCACTTGAAATAGTTTTTGCTAATTCCACAAAGTTTTTTTCTAATTTTACTGAGTTTTTGGGTTCGACAAAACGAGCAAGAGCAATAATTTCATAGCTATCGTCCGATATCAATGAGTCCAAGTCTTTTGAGTGAGATAAATCTGAAAAAATTTCATCGATATCTATAAATGTGCCTGTTTTTATTTTAGTGTTAATAGATGTGCTTGTTGTAGGTTTTCCAGAGGGTCCTGCATCGTCATTTTCATCATAAGACATTTAAACAAAACACTCTGTATTTTCATATTAAAACAACACATAAAAATACAAATATTAAAAACCATAGAAATAAAAATAAAAATCAATATTGAATTTTTTTTTTAATAAAAAATTAAATACCATTAAAAAAAAATATTATTTTTTTAATGAAACTAAAATAAATAATGTATTATTCGAAATAAATTTTATCATATTTTTTTGTGTATGTGATAAAATTAGAAAAATTTTAGTATCCTCAATGATTATAAATTATTAATATAGACTATAATGCTGCTTACTTATTCTGTATTTCTTATATATTTCTTTTTAAATAGTAAAACTACTGTGGTTTTATTCTATATAATTTTTATTTCTTTATTCATGAAATTAACATTGTTAACAACATTATTTTTAACCCCTAAGAATTAACACGAAAAAGAAAAATTCAGTAAGCAATCCTTTACTCTATTCAAATATGTTTTATTAAATTGTTATTAAATGACTTAGTTATCTTATATAAGTAGACTTAGTTGTTTTTAAAGAAAAAACCAATTTTATACTTATAAAGATATTGGCAAATTCAGTAAACTACATTTATCATTAAATTTTTTAATTAGTGAAATTTAGCTGAAAGTTAGTATTATAAAAATAACGATTGCTATTATTATAGGCTGGTTTATGAAGTAATCGAATGCTATTTTTTATTCTTGGTGAAATCGCTCGTTTATGGCGTTCGCCGCAAACTAGAACAATCAAGTTGTAATATGAGTTGTGATGTAATAAGTTATTATGTTTTTATTTTTATAAGAATATAGAAACAAAAATATAATAACGAAGTACTACATCGAATGTATTATTTAAAAATAAATTATTATTGTATAACATATTTTTACTCGTTTAATTTAATAGAGTACTAAATACTATTTGTATTGCAAGTTATTAAATAAACATTTTAAATTGTCTAGATAATTTTACATTTAGGACAGGGTTGGAAGTGAACAATTCGGTTTACATTAAAAATAACAAAGTTGACATACGAGGTGATTAATTTATTCTTAATCATTAAATTTTTACTAAAATAATGATTTTGAGAATTATTTTTTAAATTTTATTTAATATTATTTATGTCTCAATTTATATATGATAATATATATTTTTAAGGATTATTCCTTTAATAGAACCAACCTATTTTTTTTAAATAACAATATACACATTTTATTAACGTTAATAATGAAAATTATATAAATAAAAAGATAACTGTTCGATAGCAAGTTTTGAATTTGTATTTCATAAGCTATTAACATTTTTAAATGTAGACTGGAGACGAGGTGTGGGTTATATTATTTTCATCATTAAGTTACACTCTTCTGCACCTTTCTTCCTATCTATGTAAAAAAAACTTTTATAAATTCTAAAATTAATAAAATTAAAGTCTTATTTATGATTTACTAATACTTTTTGTTTATTTTAGAATACTGAGTTGGATATCAACTATATTTTGTTTTGGACATAATATTCGTCATTTTTAAAACTTTAAAAAAAATTTATTTATTTCAGTAATAAACGTTGTTATGTAGATAAAAAAACTAAAGCTTATATCGAATATATACCAAATCATAATAGTTTAATTAAAAAAAAAATAGCAAAGTTCAAACATAGAGAAAGGTTAATATATTTTTTTAATTTACATTTTAGACAATTCTAAAACTTTATTTTAAAGTTTATTTGTATTCACTTTACTTCAAAGCACATTCTTCAATATTGTTTCCTTATATTCGAATCTGATTACATAAGTAAAATATAGTGGTATTATTATAGTGAAAGTTTTAAAATGAATAGATTATAGATAATAAATAAAGGGTTGGTTGGTCTTTAATTTTTAAAGAAGTAAATCTTTAAGTTTTAAATTATCATCTACTTTTACTAAAAAGAAATAATGGAAAAAGTAAATTTTAGAAAACAAATAAATTCTCTTGTTATTTGCTCTTAAATGTTTAGTAAATTACTAAATAACAATTTTATATATTGATAATAAATGTAAAAATAAATCATAATATAAATATTCAAAACTAGTAATTAGTAATATAGGTTATGTATTCAATAACACTACAAATAATTTTAGATAACTTTTATTGGTCAAAATCGTCCTAATTTTACTTTGCTATATAAAATATAGGGCATTATCAAAATTTTACACTCCTTATAATTATTTTTATGCAACTAAACTGACTCCCAAACAAATATTCGTTTTCAAAAATATTTTGGAATCCATTTGTTAAACGTTATTAGTAATAATCTTTTATGTTATTTATTATACCAAGTATCAGTCATGTTACTTCACTTTACTCTTGATTTTTATTTTAAGAACCGTGTAAAAGTACGACACAAAGTACAGTTCTATGGTGTATTTGACTTATTTATATATGATTTAATATACATTTATTAGTACTATATCAAAAATTATAAAAGTAATAATTATTTTTATCTATGTTCATAATTTATTATAAAAAACATTTGATAATACTTAATATTTAGTTTTATTTTAATACTTAATAGTAGAGTAATAAACTGATATCTTTATAGAATGCAATTTTAATCAAGTTAATTTTTTCTAAAAATTTATATTTTATAAAATGTTATATTTTAACATATACAGTTCAATTTGCAAAAATAACTTTAATATTTAATTAAAAAAATAATACATCAGTTAGTTTTAAACGTAAACAACGTATGATTTTTCTAAAATTCTACAATTATTTCACTTATAAATTATAAGAAAGATATATTGTAGATTAGCTTAGATTAAAATAAATTATTGTCATTTTAATTATAATTCATATGATGTTTAATAATGTTACTATTATAGTTGGGTGTGTAACATTAAATTAATTAATTAACTTAAGTAACTATGTAGTTTTTATAATGATTTTCAAGTGGTCGCATTATTTTATTTGTTAATTGATTCAATATATCATCACTATTAAATGTTGTGATCTAAAAAAGTCGATAAAATATTGCTATTTCGTATATTCTATTAACTATTGAGTTATCTTTTTGGGTTTAAAATAATTGGGGCAGTTTCACTGTATTAAATAACCAGTTTGCCGTCCATACAAACTTGATATACCGTTTGAGTATTAAGCTCAGGGGCGGTTACATACCGTATCGCTTAGCCTGTGTCTTCAATGGTCCAGTTTTTGCACGACTATAAAACATACGACAGTTTTCTAAATGAAATCATAAGATTATTTGCTTTTGACAGCAACACATCAATACCAACATCATTTGTTCACATATATCGAACGACCTCAAAAAAATCATCAACATGAAATCTGTAAGTTGTCAATTATTTTATGGTTCATTATAAAATTAGCGTCAGCTAAAAATGTTTTTTTAAATAAATATTTTGTTTACTTATATTGTTTATACATTGTATGATATATCGTTATATCGAAGTTATTATTTAAAATAATATAATTTAAATGAAGGATCTAAGATATAGTAAATTGTATTTTGTATGATCATTAATAGTTCAATTGATAATAATTGGTACACGTTTGGGGGAAAATGTCAAATATTGTATATCATCTATCTTAAAATTATTTATAAAGGTGGTTATTACTATTATTTTTAATAAGTGTAAATTTAGTTAAGTGTATACGAACATTTTTTTTATATAAATGTCTAATTCGATATTTTTGAAATTATGCCAATATTGTTCGAACTCCGATTTCAAACCGATTAAAACTATTGAAAACTCTATTGTTCGTTTTCATGAATATATTTGCATTATCAGTTTTATAATTCTTTATTTATTATTATTATAAGTTATTATTATTCTCTCAAATAATAATAACTTTATTTTATATATATTTTGCAGTTTTTCGTCGTTGCTTTATTATCCGTCCTATTGGCCTGTGTATTCTCTGCTGAAGAAGCCAAACAAGCTGAACAGTTCAAAACCACTGATAAGCGTTCAGTCTATGGATTTGGATTAGGATATTCCAGCTACCACGCACCTCTCACATACCCTGCTGCTCCATTAGCTTATCCGACATCTGTTATTTCTCCATTTAAATATAACGCTCCATTCTCATACCCATTGTCTGCATATCATGCTCCATTATCTTACCACGCTCCACTCTCTTACCATGCTCCTTTATCTTATCACTCTCCACTTTCTTTATCAGCCCCATTACCTTACCACGCTCCTTTAGCTTACCACACTCCAGCACTTTTATAAGTACTAATTAGATTGTAAAATATTATTAAAATGATGGTCAAACATTTGTGTTTCTAATTATGGTATATGAATGTATTCAATTAAACTCATAATAAAACTTTTAATTAAAAATGTTTTTTTTTTATTTATTACATGTTGGGTTATTGAATAGTTAGTTTATTTAATAACTAAACATTTTCTAAAATTAAAAATTTATAAAGTTTAAATTATAGAAAATGACGGAAAAATAATTCAAGCTAAATTTTTTTATTCCTTTATTCAGATGCTTTAATAACATAGTAAAAATTTTAAACCATAATTTGTAAGAATTATATCATCACTTATTGGTTTATTGACAATCTTGATATTTGATTAAGTAATTTGTTGTTTGTCCCTATAAAAAAATAATTGTTTAAGATCATTAATAAGTTCTCCAAACAATGATGCATTGAAAATTAATTAAAGATTTTTAGTTGTCCATGTTGAAGAATTGGATATCAAATATTAGATTATTAAAGTTGTTTTCATTTCTTTCCGTATAAATTTTCAAAAATGAATAAAAGTAATCATGATTATCAATGATTCATACAATTAATATTAGATTTAATAAATGTAAGATGATTTTTATATGAGGAATATTATTTGATTTCATTTTATTTGAATGATAGAATAAAATGAGATTTTTGTAAACGTAATTTGAAACCTTTTTTTTAAATTGAAATGACAAGTTTTAATTTGAATTTAATGAATATTTCATCCTTTAATTCTATTATAATATGTGTAAATAAATTTGAAATCTTCAAATTCAATTTTTATAATTATAAAGTAAAATCTATAAAACTGGCTCTTGAAGATGTTTAGTAATAAAATTAAACATATCTTTTATATCTATAACTCAAAAGCAATGTACAATAATTATTGAGTATATTAATGCACCTAAATGCATATGTACAATTACCACAATATATTTCTTATGTGTAGTTGTTAATAGAGTAAAAAACCCTACTAAAATAGAATTTATGTAATATTTATTAATAAATAATTTTCATGTAATAGTTATCTTTAATTTTATAATAAAAATATATTTTATAGATTTATTTTGAAAGAAAAGAAATGAAAATTATCAAATTAATAAAAGCTGTTAGGCCTCTATTTAACACATTCTTTTTGATATCATAATGTTTTCATAATAATCAAAAAATTTGTTAAGCTAATGTTTTGTGAATTCAAATGAATTAATTTATATAATATATAAACCTCAAATCATATTTGTTCTTTTGACTTAAAATGTCAAACCCCATTATACAATTACCTAGCTTCATTCTGTATCTTCTACTTATTTCTATAGTATAAAGGATACATTTCTTTATGTTTATGAGAAATTTTTAATGATATAAAATATGGATTCAATAATTTAAAGTTTGTATTTGAGTTAATATTTTTTTCTAAACTTTTTATTAATAATTTGTACAGAAAATGGTCTAGTACATTTAAATAAACAAAAACAAATACTTCGAAAACAGTTATATTCACGATTATTTATAGTAAAATAATAAATTATTGGAGTTTTTATGGGAATCTACTAAATCTATAATACTATTATAATTGTAATAATCATAATTGTTGGCATAATATTTTTAATAATAATGACTAGAAACAAAGAAATATTATACTAATTTAGACGTCTTGATGTATAATATATTGACTAGAAATAAGGCGCTAAAAAGAATAACATTAAAAAAAAAATTGTTTTTGATTCATCTATGAAGTAAAATGATGATTTCATTATTCTGTTTCTTTAACTAAGAATTAAACAAACTTTTTTTTTTTAATTAAAATTAATTATGAAATTTAAATGTAAACAAATATTGTATTTTTCATTAAATTATAAAAAATAACACGAGAAACGTAAGGCAAGGACGATATTGTAACTTTATAAGTTTACTTTGTGTTAACAAAAATCAAACCATTAGTTAGTATAGGATAATAAAAAAATCAAATTTTGACATCTGATTTGAAGATATTGTTTTATTTTTAAATGTTATTTCTCAAAAATGTTTATTTAAATAAAATATTGTTAGTACTTATAATTGAATCAAATATTAATTGGAAGATTCATTTTTTGGTTGATGAAATTGCGATGTTACTATTTGGTAGTGGATTGACTGTACTGCCTAATTGTCCATTGAAATAACTGTATGTATACGGGATTGGTCCAGAGTACTGTGGCTGATAAGAAGGATATTGTGAGGGATATGTAGGATATTGATTTGTATATGTAGTATACTGAGATGGGTAAGTAGGGTATTGTGGTGGGTATATTGGATACTGAAGTTGATAAGAAGGGAATTGTGTTTGTGGTGTAGGATATTGAGGAATATATGTGTCAGCATTATAATTAGAAGGATAAAAAGAATATGGTGCTGGAATTTGTGCTGCACAAACAGGTATATAATTATTGTTATTAGATGGGATTCTAGGGTTGTTATTTGGGACTATAGTTGAGGAAGGCAAGGGCAGAGATGAAAAAGATTCAACAGCATACGGTTGTGATTGTCGTTTGTCCTTATTGGTCACTCCATTTTCACCAAAAGTCACAGATATAGATATCAAAAAGATAACCTATAAAAATTATACATTTAAATAGTCATTATAATGTAAAATATAATTAATATTATTTAGAGTTTTCTATGATCATACATACAAGTAAAAATTACAAAAATAAAATACAATACAATATAAATATAAAATGATGACATAATTTTCCTATTATATTGTGTACTAAAATTATGATAAACGTGGTATGTTCAGTCTAGAAATGTTTGTAACTCAATTTGGATATTATTCTCTAAGAAAAAATATTATATTCTCTTAAAATAAAATTTAGTATACAAATGTTTATTTAGTAAAATAAAGAGCTTTAAGTTTATAAGTTGAATTTATTTATTTATATAATTATAACAGGACAAACCCAATTTTATAATATATAATAGTACAACGTAATTTAGTGTAATGACGTAATAATAATAAAAATAAAGTAATCGTTTAAAAAAAGGAAGAGTTGTCAGCATTAGCTAATCACTGATTAATGGGAATATTATTGTAACTTTAATTTTAATTTTATAAGAATTTATTACATACTAATTTTATGCATTCTGAATAAAGATAAAAAAAAAAGTTGTTGTTAATACAAAAAATACAGGAAATTCCCCAAAAATTTACAAAATAATATTGTTTTTTTTATATATATACTTTTCTAGTACCGTTTTATTGTAAAATAATTGAGTAATGGTACGAAATATTTTTTATTATTTTTACTGGTTAATATGATGGTGTATTATGATTTAATTAATTTGTTAAATAAAGGTTTTCAAGCTATTTGTTGAAAACGTTTTGATATTAGATTTACAGGCTCATAACTTAAATATATATATAGAAATCAACATGAATTTCGACATTTAAATTGACATTAAATTTTGAAAATAAATAACGTATAAATCGACAAAAATACTATAGATCGAAAATTACGGAAAAAAGTTTATTATCCTGTATTAATACAGGGAAAAAACTTAATTATTTATTTTATATGATTAAAATTTGATTTACTCTAAAATTTGTTTTTATTTTTCATGTAATCAAATAAAGGTTTATGTTTGTACTTACTGAAAATTGAAACATGTTTGAAGAACTCCTGTTCGTATAGAAAATTATAGCGTGCAGATGATGTATTTAAAAAAAAATTATAAACAAAGACAGGGTATGTTGTCTTTTATATACTACAGAAGATCTTGATATAATTATCGAATATTGCAATCTTTTTTTATTGTTGTCATGTTAGTATCAAACAATGGATATTAGAAGGGAACGTGTGCACATTATGGGATTACACTGTAATCTTACATTATTTAGTCACTAAAGTTTATACTTTCAAAATCGATTAACTGCATTTTTCTTTCATTATTAATCTATCTTTTTCATATTTTATAGACAACTAATTACGAAATACATATTTTTATAAATAAATTACTTGAACTATAAACCATGTAAGGCCACGTAGAAAAATACTTATTAAAATCAATGAAAAACGTCTTAAAATTAACGAGAAAAGGGTTAAGATTTCGAGCTAATGAAATCGATTTATTGAATCAAGTAAATTTTATCTTTGATTTTATGATAGCACGTATTCATTGATTAAAAAAAAAATAATACTTAAACCGTGGACATAACCATTTATTTAATGACATAATATTTTTAATTTATAGTATTAAGATAAATACATTTTAACGTTAAAAGTAACGAAATCGTGAATCAAATTAATATACATATTTTTTTGTTTTGATTAAAAGTAAACAAATATGGTATACTAGGAAATTAAACTAGATCATCCCTATATCGTACAGTAATACACTTAATCCTATGGACCAAACTATCATTTTACATAATTAGTATTTTCTTGCTTATAACACGTTTAATTTGAAAGTATTATTATTAATTAAAATTATTATATGTTATAATTAAAATTTTAAGTTACCGTTTTATGTAATCAAAGACAGTTGTGCGTATAAATAAATATATGCTATAGAGTAGTCTTTATTTTCAAAAAATCAAAATGATGCTAGGTAAAAATATTAATTTAAATAATTATAACTTTGTAATCTAAAAATATATAATATTTTGTATTTTTTAATAAAATTATATATATTTGGCAAAGGTCAGGGTATAATGTAACGACTTTTCTCAACAGCGACATTAGTATTCTAAAATAGATAACGTTAGGGCCTTGCTTTCACACCGCTCTGATTTTAATTATCTTTTTCCTACACTACAATTGTTTAAATGATTTTTATGAAGTAAATATCAAAATATTAATTAAGATATCTAATAAAACTAAGAGTAAACATTTTTTCTTGTGTTTAAAATTGAGCACACTATTGTGATAATATTATAGAAATTCAAAAAATGTCAATTAATATATTAATAATATTAATACTTTAGAATTTTAATATAAATAAGAAAAGTTATTTAAGTACCTTGAAAATTTTATTTTTCAAGAAGCTACTCTAATATTAACATAATAGCTAAAATATTTTAGTAGCTCGTTTTTATTTATAATTTTAGTAACCAAATTTATTTTCTACTACGCAAAATAATTTCCAAACAACAATAACAAAAAAACATATTTTAATAAACTAAAAGTTGTAATAAAAAACTAATAATGATTTATTTGTTTGTGAGTAATATTTGATTAAATATAGTTTTATATAAACAAGATTAAGTAGTTAATTTCAAATTATATGGAAAATTATGGGTTGCAATTAAATTTATAAATATTCAAAATTAATAACTCTATTTAATTATTAAATTTGTATCAAAAAAAAAAAAACACTTAAAAAATCCTTATAAAGCAAGCTCTCTTATAAATATTTCAAACCGATTTTTTAAGTATTTTCACATAGATTTCTTGTGGTGGTATACTTAGTTTAAGTGGTAATTACTAATAAATTACAGAATTGATCAAAAAATTAGTAAAAGGAAATATTTTTTCCCTCAGAAAACTTGAAATTATTTTAATAATAAGACGTAAATCATTAAACCAACGGTCAAGTTTAATGTAAACTAATCCGCTCAAATTTAGTTAAGTGGATAATTAACTGGCATTTTTATGGTAAAAATTTAAAATTGCTCACAGATATGACATTTCAACATTTGATACAGAAATTTTTTGTTTGCTATGTACTAAAACTGAAATGATCGCTATTTGTATTAAAAATGATTTTATGAACTGTTTAAAATCGAAATGCATTATCTTTAAAACTATGAAAATTAAAAAATAATACAAATTTAAAATCCGTTAAAAAATGTATACTTCTGCTATAAAATATCTGTAAATCACATCATTAAATATTGTAAAACTTCAAGTAATGGGAGATTTTTAGTATTTGACGACAGCGTTGTTGTAAAGTCAAAACTTTTGCATTAACGTGTATACCATTTTTCCAAATAATTAGATAATTATGTAATAAATAAAATAGAACACAAAAACAATGCAAATTAAAATATTTCAAAGATATCTAATCACCGGCGTCATGCTGCGCGTAGCTTGTTTTTTTAGCGTGCACAAGGTTGGATGCACAATAGACGTACATATAGACATACAGTAGAACTCCAATTATCCGAACTCCGATCATCCGAATCGCCGATTATCCGAATCACTTTCAGAAAAAATCAGAAAAAAATTTGTCCTAAGTCCGCGGCGTCAGTGTAGGCACAACACGTGGTAAGAGTTCCCAATCCAGTTCCGGCGCATTGCAGTCACCTGTCATTGTTTATTTTGATTAGTCAGTGAATGGGTCCCGGTCCCCATTAATTCGGATAATTGGAGTTCTACTGTAATTTACTTTTTACTTTTTAAATATACAAACATGATACACAACGAACATTTTACAAAAATCGTGATGATGTACAGGAAATGATTAAAGGACCCAAAAAATCTAGAATCGTAATTTCATTTCGTAAAAACTTTTCGAATAGCATTATGTTATTTTATACGAGTGTTACATCTTGAAATTCTGGTTTTAGACTACATTGTCATTTTAGTTAAACCTCCGGTATGCTATTCATTCAGCTTTAATTTCTCCACAGATATATTTGTGACAAAATTAAGATATTTAATAATATTTCATAAATGATTTACATATCGAATCTACCCTTAGTAGATTCTGGGTAGGGGACATTAGCTTTTATTTATTGACAATTCTTGGAGATGATCTATATCTGATGATTTATTTCATAAATCTCGCAAAAAGCTNACATCTTGAAATTCTGGTTTTAGACTACATTGTCATTTTAGTTAAACCTCCGGTATGCTATTCATTCAGCTTTAATTTCTCCAGGGATATATTTGTGACAAAATTAAGATATTTAATAATATTTCATAAATGATTTACATATCGAATCTACCCTTAGCAGATTCTGGGTAGGGACATTTGTATTTATTAATTGACAATTCTTGGAAATGATCTATTTCTGATGATTTATTTCATAAATCTCGCAAAGAGCCTTTTTAGCTACAGGTTCCTTGGTATTGTTGAGGCATGTATCGTTTTTAAATATCTTACAAAACAAAACAAAAATGGTTTACAAATAGTGATAGAAGTTTGGAATATTGATATTTTAAAGCTGTTTAAACTCCATAAATACATATTAATGTAAAAAATGTTTTTTAAATCCATAATTGTAACATACTCATGTCTATATATATATATATGTATGTATACGTTAACAGAAAAGTTAAATATATCCTAATAAATGAGCAACAATTGGTTGCATTTAAATTTTTTTTACTGATGAAATACTTAAACGTAAAATGTTTTTATTACGTGATAACGCAAGTAAAATTATAACGTAGGTTTAATAAGACTACAATCATTTTAAAAGGGTTGATTTCGTTAACAATCATTTGTTCTTTTCTTTATTCCTCAATGCTTAACACACCAACTGCCTAATTCTCTTATCGTCCAGTCAATGTGTTAATTCTGACGCTGCCTTTCCATTATAGCTTATACAATAATCGTATGTGCTATAATGACTGGTTTAATCATTAAAAATTCATTATTATTATAAATTCATGTGAATATTATTTAAAAACTAATTGTTTTGTTCTACAAAAATTGTACAGCCTAGTAACATTTCTACCATACTCAAAAATTTTTTTCTCGTTGTATACATATTTGTACTATTGAAACTAATTTGTAAATATTAGTATTATGTTCTATGACAAATTTGAAATTTGGGCTGTCCCGTTATAATATATAAATAATAATAGAAGACGTAAATTTTACTTTTCTTATAACAAATTATACAATCAATAGGGACTTAAAAATTCTTTTCTATAACCTGTTTTTATAACACTAATTGGACGTGGTTTAATGCCATTTAATAGTTTTTCAATAATTGAATTTAAATGTTATCACACTGTTATTGACTTGCTTCTGACTAACCACTGAACTCCTAGTAAAACTCGTTTCATCATAATATTTTAACTAATTAAAAGTTATAATGTGGTTTTTAATTATTGGAATTAAAAATAAGTATAATTTAATGTTGGAGATATTATTATAAAATATTTTATGAATCCAAGTTAGCTATTTCAAATGCATAATATAACACAATAAATGCTCATCCATTTGTATGACATTTAAGCTTTAAATCACGACTCAAGCGAGTAGAAAGTAAGAACGTATAAATGACGTGATTTTTATAGTGTATTTTTCAATATTTATTATATTGTGCCGTCTAAAGTTTGGTGTTTGACATTAGCTAACTTGTTTAAGAGGATGGGTTCACGTATTTTGAGAAATCTTAAGAGTAATTTTAAAATGATTCAAAGATTATTTTTTATGTACATCTCTATTTGTCTTAATTTTTTAAGCTTAACTACGTGTTAAGCGTAAAACACCACAAACCAAATGGTATCAGATCAAATTAAACACTAAAGCTTCTTAGTAATTAATATATTAACTATTACATAATAATATACTAATTAATAATAGTTCAATTTGTATAAAAAAATACCTTGTTACCTCTTATAGGTAACTTTATAGGGGATTAAAATAATAATCTTATTTATCTTTGTTCAGTAATATTATCTTGAAACCTATACATTTTTTTTACTCTTTTAAATTTAAAATTGATCTAATTTTAGCTTGAATCTCAGTAGAAATATATTTATAGTTTGAATTAGCCATTAAAATTGAAAAAAAAAAATAAATTTTCAAATAATTAAGTCAAATTGTAAAATTTAACAAGGAATCAAAAACGTAGAGTATTTTATTATGCAGTGACATAGTCAATGGGGGCTATAGTTCCTTTAGCTCTCCTTGGCTAATAATTACTATAAACAGAATATTATTCTGACTCTTAAAAGTATATGATAAACAAAAAAATAAGAACAGTGAAGCTATATTAATACCATGTATTGAAAGCATTAAAAAAAAAAATCTTTAGCTACCCTAAAAAAAGTTCTGACTACGCTACTATTATTATGATTATTATTTCCATAAATTCATACAATATTTTTTTATAAAATTTTCTTTTTATTTGAGCCTTAACTAAGTATTTAGGACTAAGCATAATATAAAATTGAAAAGCTGTGAAAATTTTTCATCAGAATTTAAGAGGTAAATATCTTTATAGCATTAACTTAGACAGATCTGTAGTAACATTGTGGATGTTTGGTGTAGGAATAACATCTTTAGCTGCCATTATCTCGTTTTTAGCATCCATATCATTTAACGGAATTTGATTCAGTGGAATATAATTTACTTTGCAACCAGAGACATGTTCATATGTAAAAGGAACTAATTTACATATTTTTAATTGACAATACGAGCTCGCCTCAAAGTTAACTGTTCTAAAATAATTATAACAAAAACAATTTGTGTATAATAATTACTAAATTTTACTTATGATTAGAAATTTACTTAATCTTTATATTCTTGTCATTTTCTCTGTCATCAGAAAAAATACATGATTTCTTTTTTGGAATAGCATTGTCAAATTTAAACTCGAGCGAAACAGGAATGTCGTTAAAATTACTGATAAAAAGAAAAACAAATTGCTCGTATAGTTTTTAATATTTATTAATTGCTAAATCTTACATAGAAAAAGATAGTTTTATTAAAAATCTAATGAATAATTACACACGATTTATATTATTATAAACAAAACTATATTGTATTCTTACCGCTTGTAGTGACCATATATTTTTTTGTCATTTATTTCCTGGAAATGTTTGATGATTTCTGGGCTGGTTTTAACGTTTTGCCAATACGGTGAAAATTTTAACGGACTTTGACTCTTTGACAAAATAGTGTAAGTTATCTTACCCATTTTTAAAGATAAAACAATACTCTTATGCAAAAAATCAATTAGAAAACATGCAAATGAAAATGATATGATAGAAATACAAACTGTTATAATTCAAAATCTTTAATGAACTATAATTAAAATTATACAATTATTGATAATCAAATAATTATTGATTTGAAAATTACTTAGCGACAGAAACGGCGGTACTTAATAATCTTTTAAAAATTTTTATATAAATAATATATTTATATTCTCTACAAATATTATTCTTAATGTGTTTCATTTTTTAATTATATTAGTAGGTTTGAGTATTAAATAAATTTTATTTTATTTTTTATTTTGTCCAAACGTAAAGCAAGTTATTATGTCATCAAACTGAACAAAACGACTTCTGTCAAAGTTAATTTTTATCGGAAATATGGCGATTCCGGATTTTGTTCATTGACTCCATTTGTGGGAAATACCGTAGACCTATACCGGTTTTTAGCGACTATTATTATGTCACTGTCGTTAAAATACGCTAAGTTACAGCAAGGGACCAAAACGGGACGACTAGGCCGTTTTAAGTGAAAGTCTTGTAAATATCGCGAGTATATAACTCGACCAGTGCATGAAAATAGTCAGTAAACAAACAGATCAGCACTGAGTGAACATCCACGTTTGGGGTTTACACATAACTACTACATTTAAATAGCTCCTACCAGGGGACGGTTTTTTTAAATACAAGCAACCGTTGATTTTAGAGGACTCGTGTTAATTTCAATCATGAGGATACATGTAAGTCTCAATAATACAATTTATTCATAAACACGATGAGTGTTTAATATCACACTATTGTAATAGCTTTTTTTTAAATTTCACGAAGTTAGTGTGATATGAGTTTAAAATTTAATAAAAAATCAATACGAGCTTTTTGGTTTTGTTAACAAAACTATACTCAAGAGTCATAACAACACTGTTTTTCATCAAAAATGCATGTATATGATTTCTGTAACTCATTATTCAATACATCGTTATGATTTTAAGCATGTTATAATTTAAGCAAAAAAATCTTGTAAAACACGATATTCAAATTTTTAATATGTTAATTTATGTGTGGTTTGTAGTAGTGATACCTCACTTGAAATTTCTTATAAATTTTTCGCAAATGTATTAATTAAGAATTACTAATAAAATAACCAGTTTTTCAATAATTCATTTCGTCTACTTATTTAACAGATATTTTTCTAAACTGGTACATCGGATATTTTTAATAATGCATAAAACTATCCGCGAATAAAATAATTTTTCATCCGGTTCCAAAATTTCAAAAAAAACATTTCGATTAAAAAACTCAATATTTTAATGGATTTCCATTTTGAATTTCGTAGTTTACAGTTCTATTTATTTTGCGTTAGTATCGTGCCTATGTATTTTCAAAAGGATAATCAACGTTGAAAATGATTTTTTATAAAAAGGAACCAGCCAACGTACATAATACTATATTGTGAAATGTAATTTTTTTTGAATTTCGTTACAGATTTTCTTTGGTTTAGCAGCCCTTATGGTCGCTTGCTCTGGTGAATCAGTAGAAGTACCAAAAGACCAAGAACCGCAACAATCACAAGTCAATCAAGTAAACGCTGTAGATCACCAATCCAACAAACGCAGCGCTGGTGAAGAATTGAATTCTAACGATTATATCAACGAAGCCGAGCCGTACGGCCCATCGGCTATCGCCGCCGCTCCAGTTGCCGCCCCAGTTGCCGCTCCAGTTGCCGTTTCCGCTGCAGGATACGCCAATGTAGCACCTGCCGCTATTGGAATCGCTGCCGCTGCCGCTCCAGCTGCTTTACCTACTGGGTAAGTGATTATTTTATATAGCTATAAACATGAACTAAATCTGTTCATTTTTTATCTAGATTTTTTTTTTGACAAATTGATTAATTACTTAATTAAAAAATGTCAATAAAATTTACCCTTAATATTTCTTTAAAAATCATTAAGTACCGTGAGTGGATAATAAAATTTAGCTAAAATTTCCATATTTTGGATTTTAATAAAAGTACTATTTATTTAAATCACACTTACAATTAATTCGAATAAATAAACAACAAGAAAAATAATATATATTAGTAAAAAATTAATAGTCAGCTATTACGTAAAAAATCTTTTGCATATTTTGTTTTTGTATAGAAAGTGATAAAATGTTTCACTAACAGCTCCCCACTACAAAAAATCATCAAACGCCCGGAATAATTTATTTTCCGTATCGTCGCTTCCTATTACATACCTGATTATGGTTATTAGTTTACAGTGTTTTCCGATGTCTGTTTGATAAAACTATTATCATCCGCTCGTCGTGCACGTAATCGGTTCGTTTTTATGTCATTTTCATGGTGAAAATTACATTAATCGATTCCGGTAGTAATCCGATACACCTTAAACAATTTGGCAACTTGTCTATTTTAAGCCAATTTTATAACAGAAAAAATAAATAGTTACTGTAATAAATAAAAGAATAGTATCTTTTTAAATTGGAAATCTCAAACAAAATATTTTGTGTTAAAATAAAGAATAATATCTATTTATTTATAAAGTGATATCCAAAAGAGCAAAGAGTACAATAAATAACTAATACAAAATTTACAATAACAATAGAAGAAAAGTAATGATAATTTTTCCATATTATAATTATAAAAATTTGTAATTGTATTCAATTATAATTATAGCTTAATAAATACCTATCCTAAAGTAGTTATCGACCCATAAAAATGTTTCATAATTAAAGAGCTATAAAAATAGCTAAAATTTTAAAATTTTGAAAAAATTAAAAATACATTTTTCTTTTTAAAGACAAAAAATATACTTTTAACGCAGTCCAAAACTAAAAAAATCATTTTTAAAAAAAAGTAACACAAAATATTTGCTGAATAAAAAGTTTTTTAATATGTCAAAACGCGGTAGAACACTCCGAACATGTAACATGTTCATTAAAAGATTAATCTAATGAAAAAATCACTTATAGATATTGAATATGAGTTACATAGGCAAAGTTAATACCATTTATGTTTTATGCATATAGTTTAATTTACATGTTATACAGATACGCTTCAGCCTACGGTCCAGCATATGGAGTTGCTTATGGTTCANGTTATACAGATACGCTTCAGCCTACGGTCCAGCATATGGAGTTGCTTATGGCCAAGCATACAACCCAATTTATGCTCAGGCTTATGGACCAGAACAATTGGTGTCCACCCACACAGAAGTCCAACGTCCTGTACCTGTACCAGTATATAGAACTGTAGCTGTTGGAGTACCACATCCAGTGCCAGTAAAAGTACCTTACCCCGTACCAGTAATTAAGACCGTTGCTTATCCCGTCGAAAAACCCGTTCCATACCCTGTAGAAAAGCCATATCCAGTCACTGTTGAAAAGAAAGTTCCAGTTCCAGTGACAGTAACCAAACCCATCTATATACCCGTTTATAAGATCAGAAATATTTACCACGAACCCAAATGGTCCAAATGGCTCAGCGACTGGTAGTTAAGGTATGTTAACAAATACTATATTTTTTCAATAATTAAAAATTTTATCTAATTTTCATATTGCAAATTTATTTCAGGAAACCAATAATTGTTAAATAAAAAAAAATTGTTAAATAATGTTGTTAAGATATAATGTAAATAGTTATAATTATACTTTTTTTATATTGAAAATGTCTGAAATTGTACAATAATACTTTGTATTTTAATTAACAATTGTGTCTACTGGCCATGTTGTAGTTTTAGTACATGAATCAATTGGACTGAAGTTGACCACTTAATATTGTAAAATATTCTTCAAAATGTAATATAATAATATTTTGTTATATTTTTTGAATAGTTATCTAATTAAAAACAAATAAATTATAAGTTTATAAATGAAAAGTTTTATTAAAATTATTTACATGATTTTATAAAATTGAATTATTAATAATAGTTCAATATTAATTTTCAAACCACAGCTTACAATCTTAAAGTGCAACGGTTATTATAAAAAAAATATTTACTGTTAACATTAAAAAATCTGAATATCAACTGTCAGGACGTTTTTTTATATAATAACTGTATAAAAAAACCTATATTTATTTTTACCAATAACTAAGAAGGTTGTATTTTTACTATTTCATGTTTTTTTTATGTCTGCTAATATAAATATTCCGCTCCTACTGGATTGATTTTGCTCATGGATACATGAAAAGATCACAAATCGTATTTAGTTTAATTTGTATTTATGCCTCATAATTTAGAAAAATTCCCATAATAAGGGAAGTGTTCTAAAAAATTACAATTGTTATGAAATAGATGATATTGATAATTTTAGCTATCAATTTACATAATCACATGGAAGTATTTTATGCTAGTAGTATTATCATTGTTAAATTTCAATCTATACTGGAGTCTCCATTATGCTGGATTCTTTTTCCCTTAAAGAAATTATTTTCTATAAAAACCTATAACTTTATATAAATATTACTTAATATATTGAGACTAATTGATAGTAACTCATTGATCAATATTAATTATTTAAAAAATGATTAATTAATTAGAAAATACAAAATTTATTTAATGGAGTATATCGATACATTTAGCTTAATCTAAGTTATGCTTAAAAAGTATATTACATATAATTTACTCCTGAAGCCTTAAGAAATTTTAGGTATATCATAAAAATTTAAATTGATATATCAAATATTATTAATAAATAAATATTTAAAATAAAAAATTGACCTAAAGTATGCTCTTGGATAATTATTAGGTATATTTTTTTAAGAAATGAGCAAGTTCAACTGGTTTTTTAATAATTTATTATAAAAGCAAATTATTTTATATATAGAAATTTCATATTTTAACAACGAAAAAGCCAACTTCCAAATTTTATTTTTATTAATAAATCTCCTGCAGTACTCCCCTTATTCGAATAAAACCTAACATTACAAATACTATTTATTCGTGATGTTTTTCTTTAGTTAATGGATTAAATTTTTTTACATATATTTATTCACACTTAAGTTAAAACTTTACGCCTTTAACACACAATGTTACATTGTTCTTCGAAATATGAACAAGTGCGATTTAAACATATGAATTAATTTAAATTGTTTTCGAAAAATTTGTCATTGTTAGATTTATATATTTTAAATTATTTTCCTAAAAATTTCGCAAACCTCACCAATTTTTTTTAATTCAATAATTTTATCAGACCACATGCAAATTTTTATTAAATATTTATAATTATCAACTTTAAAATTTAGTATTCTTGGTATACTTAAAATTTGAGGGAAGTTAAAACCCTCATCCATCTATGTCTGTTCTGTTTGACCTAAAGTATAGACACTAATTGAAAAAAAATTAATTAAAATTGTCAACAATATGAAAAGATACAGTTAAAAAACTAAAATAGCATTTATTGTTTAACTTCGGGGTTTGTTACATATAGAAAAGAAGTCATCAAGATAATTTTTTTTTAAATTTATAGTTAATTATGATTAATTTGATTAAATATATAGAATGTTCAGTAAGTAAGGAAATAGATCAATTGTTAATACAATAAGAACAATAAAAACCCGTTCCCTTACTTACTGAACACCTTTATATATAAAGGTTGCAGTATTTCTATGATATGTCCAAAAGTTAAATCTATATTATTCAAATATACAATATAACACACACATTTTGCTACTTAAACCCACTTTATGGACAAATAAAGGGTAGGATTTTCAAAAAATGTACCTATCAAAAAGAAAATAATTATATTTTATTTATTTCTACTATTATACTTTTATCACAAAAAATAATTAAAATGAATAAAGTTTGTATTTGTGAAAAATATTCTACTAATATTAAATTGTAGATATTTTTTTCAAATATTAATATTTTAAAATAATTATTTGTTTGTTAAACTGACACTGTATCATAATAAACCATACAACTGTTAGCTTCGATGCGAAGCTGAGAAGGTATTAATTTTACTATGATGTGTTTTTTTTTTGTGTCTGTGAACGCTCAATCTTAGTTCTCACTGGACCGATTTTGATGAACAATATGTCAAAAGATCACAAATCGTATCCAGTCGAAGTCATTACCCTCAAAAATTGAAAAAAATTCCCTCGTTCCCCGTAAACGGAGGAAATCCCCCAAAAAATTACAAATTTAAAAATCGCTAATTTTCGATATTTTTTCATTTATTAGCTTCAATGCGAAGCTGAGAAGGTATTGGTTTTACTAAGATGTGTTTTATTTTTTTTTATTTATTTATTTATTTTTTTTTTTGTGTCTGTGAACGCTCAATCTTAGTTCTCACTGGACCGATTTTGACGAACAATATGTCAAAAGATCACAAATCGTATCTAGTCGAAGACATTACCCTTCAAAATTGAAAAAATTTCCCTCGTTCCCCGTAAATGGGGGAAACCTCCAAAAAAATTACAAATTTAAAAATCGCTAATTTTCGAAATTTTTTCAATTTTTTTTACTAAAAACTGCCGTAACTTTTTCAAAAATGAACATATCAATATAATTTTTTTTTATATAGATGCTTGATGTCTTTACCTATCATTTGATATATTTTTTTTGTAAATTTGACCTTTTATCTGCCCACAGGGGGGGATTTAAAATGACAACTTTTTCACAAAAAATTAACTTTTTCAACTTAACTTTTGAAAATGTTCCGGAAGGTCTGACACTTTTATATATATCTTAAATTAAAGCTAATGTAATATACTTTAATTTGAAAAAAAAAAATTTGACCTCTGGACTTGTCTTCGTGGTGAAAGTTGACATCAAAGTTAATAAAAAATTACGATTTTTGTAAAATAATTTTTTTTTATATTTTTAACTTAATAATGCTCTAACTTTTTCAAAAATGAACATATCAATATAATTTTTTTTTATATAGATGTTTGATGTCTTTACTTATCATTTGGTATATTTTTTTTGTAAATCTGACACTTTATCTGCCCACAGGGGGGGATTTAAAATGACAACTTTTTCACAAAAAATTAACTTTTTCAACTTAACTTTTGAAAATGTTCCGGAAGGTCTGACACTTTTATATATATCTTAAATTAAAGCTTATGTAATATACTTTAATTTGAAAAAAAAAAATTTGACCTCTGGACTTGTCTTCGTGGTGAAAGTTGACATCAAAGTTAATAAAAAATTACGATTTTTGTAAAATAATTTTTTTTTATATTTTTAACTTAATAATGCTCTAACTTTTTCAAAAATGAACATATCAATATAATTTTTTTTTATATAGATGCTTGATGTCTTTACTTATCATTTGGTATATTTTTTTTGTAAATCTGACACTTAACCTGCCCACAGGGGGGGATTTAAAATGACAACTTTTTCACAAAAAATTTACTTTTTCAACATAACTTTTGAAAATGTTCCGGAAGGTCTGACACTTTTATATATATCTTAAATTAAAGCTAATGTAATATACTTTAATTTGAAAAAAAAAAATTTGACCTCTGGACTTGTCTTCACGGCGAAAATGGCTACCGAATGCTATTTTCGTGTGAAAATTCTCGATTTTATTATTTATATTATATTTAACTTTATAATGCTATAACTTATTGAAAAGTTTATGGATCCACACAATTTTTTTATGAGAAATAATATTTTTTAATAAACCCTTTTTCATTCGACATACTTTATCTTAATCGAGATATTAATAAGGAACCAGCAGATCAAGTAGCTTTTGGAATAAAACACCAATTTTTTTAAAATTAAACACTATCTAAAGATTTGCATCGAAGCGTTTATTTTTGATAGTGATTTTAATCACTGTCAGATATCATTATACTTGATCCAACTATACCACGTCACAACTGTGCCGCGACCCCCCTGTGCTGGGTTTTTTTTACTTAAAATTGCCATAACTTTTTTAAAAATGACCGAATCAATATAATTTTTTTTTTAATAGACACCTTAGATATATACCTATCATTTAATATATTTTTGTGAACATTTAACCCTTTACCTGCCCACATGGGGGGATTTAAAATGACAACTTTATCACAAAAAATTAATTTTTTCGACTTAAATTTTGAAAGTGTTCCGGAAAGACTGACACTTTTATATATATCATAAATTAAAGCTATTGTAATATACTTTAATTTGAAAAAAAAAATTTGACCTCTGGACTTGTCTTCACGGCGAAAATGGCTACCGAATGCTATTTTCGTGTGAAAATTCTCGATTTTATTATTTATATTATATTTAACTTTATAATGCTATAACTTATTGAAAAGTTTATGGATCCACACAATTTTNGTATTTTATTTTATTTTAAAATACCTGACAAGGGGAGTACAGATTTTCATAAATATTATATAAATTAAAATTGATATAGTATAGAAAGTTAAACTTATTTAAATTTGTTTGCTTCTTTTAAGTCGAGAAAAATAACTTTGAAATTTGAACTAGCTTAAATAGCAAACTTTTTCACCCGACAGTAGCGACATACGGTTGCCGAGTTGGTAAATTTATGTTAAACACGCTTGGGGTTCGAGGTTCCAACCCGCCTCTGACAATGAATTTTTTGCATTTTTTCTTAATTCTTTTTAAGTTAGATAAATTTTTAACTCGTTTGATTTTTATCTAATTTAGATTCAATAACTTCAATAAAGATCAAGGATCCCATCACTTTAGTCGCCCCTTGCAAGAAGAAATTTCTTATTCGTATTAAAATTATTTTACTATATTTTAAGTTTTAGCTTCGATGCAAAGCTGAGAAGATATTTTTTTGTGACTATCATTTATTTTCTCTGCTCTAACTTGACCTACTTTTTTCAACGATAACGTAAATTACTACAATTCGTATCATTTATTGGTTATTTTAGTTAAAGTAAAACATTAAAATTAATTCAGTTCATATTTTAATTGTAGTATCTTCTTAAACACCAAAAGATACTACGAAATGATTACTATTATTTCTATTTAAGTTATCTATTACGATAAAAATGCAAAAAAATATTGAGTTACTCTGATAAATTTACTATAAATAGTAATTATAAAATTTCCTGACTGCATATTTTTAACATATTAAAAATCAAATCAGTAATAATTTGAAAACAATTTTTTTTTTTTTTTATTATTATTTTATATGTAATTAGTATAATATAAAAATGTATAACTGATAGAAAAAGTCTAATTGCAGATTTGAAAACAACGCGAGAAGTTGATTTAGAAAAGTAAATTTTTGCTTCTGATGAAAGTTTCTTGTAGTCCAGTGTATTTATTCATAAGTAACAAATTTTTTATTTATTTTTTTCAACGATACGTCAAATGACTACAATTCGTATCTAGGTTGAAGATATTACCCTCAAAAATTGAAAAAAAATTTTAATTTATCAATTAAACAGTTAGTTATTACATGTTCTCCATAAAGACAATTAAAATCATTAATTTCTAATGTTTTCAAAATATTTATTAACGAATGAAGTTTGATACAATAGGTTTCAACTTCAAAATTAAATCATTTTACTTTGTAATTTTATAATTTTTTTACTGTATTTGTGTGTGCTACTACTAGACTATAATATTCAACATTTTTTGGTAACATATAAATCATTTCTAAAAAAAATTATTGTTTTTTCTCCTGAATTAACAATTGATTTTTACAAATATAATCAAATTTTATAATACGCTCAATTGAGTAAATCTTTTTAACAACTTTGTTTTGATTGGTACATTTAGTTAAAGTAAATCATTAAAATTAATTAAGTTCTCAATATTTCAATTATAGAATCTTTTCAACAAACAACAAAAGTTCCTAGGAAATTATTACTATTACTTCTATTTAAGTTATCTATTACCATAAAAATGCAAAAAAATATTGAGCTTTTCTGATAAATTTACAATAAATAGTAATTATAAAACTTTCTGACTGCATATTGATCTTAACGATACAATTTTTTTAATTGTCATAAAATATTCTATTTAATGATGTCAATGTCAAACTTACCAATTGAGCTAAAATTTATGGTAAAATAAATTATTTTTTTTTATTATAAACATTTACAACAATCAACTTTAAACGATTAAAAAAATAGGTTAAATATGTCATTTTCCTTATTTTTAACATATTAATAATCAAAATCAGTATTAATTTAAAATAATTTTTTTTGTTCTTAATTATTTTTTTTTATATGTAAATACTATTTTTTAATAATATTAAAACTTAAAAGTGATAAAAATAGTCTAATTGCATATTTGAAAATATCTCGAAATATTGATTTAGAATATTATATTTTTCTGATGAAAGTTCCTTGTAGTACAGTGTATAAAACTTATAACTTTGTTAACTGTTAAACTTTATCAAAAATGACCAAATCAGTATAATTTTTTTTTTATATAGATGCATGTCTTTATCTATCATTTGGTTTTTTTTTTTAAATCTAACCCTTTACCTGCCCACAAGAGGGATTCAAAATATTAACTTTTTTTTTTTTAGTTAAAGTAAATCATTAAAATTAATTCAGTTCTGGATATTTCAATAGTAGAATCTTTTTAAATATCAAAAATTACTTAGAAATGATTACTATGATTTCTATTTAAGTGTTCTATTACGATAAAAATGCAAAAAATAATGAGTTTTTCTGATAAATTTACAATAAATAATAATTATAAAACTTTCTGACTGCATATTAATCTTAAAAATAACATTGTTTTAATTCTCATAAAATTTTCTATTTAATGATTCATTCTAGTCAACGAAGGAGTAATTTTGCAGAATAGCAGAAAAAATTCCCAACAAACTTTTTTTTTTTTTGTTTTAATTAGGCAATTGGTGGATTATTCCAAAAGCAACATCAACTCTTATTTCTTTAATTATATCATGATTAGTAGTTCTTTGATTTTAAAATATAATATTTGAATATATACTAATTATAATTATTAAATTTAGTATGAAATTGATATTTAATATTGTAATTTAAACGGAGAAATTATAAAAATAATAAAGAAGTTATATTTTGCTTTACTTTTACGTGTATAAAAATTTAAAGGGCTTGATACAATAATTTTCAATAAAAACTGTTTGTTACTATAAAAAAATGCACTGGACTACAAGGAACTTTCATCAGAAGCAAAAATATACTTTTCTAAATCAACTTTTCGCGTTGTTTTCAAATCTGCAAGTAGACTATTTCTATCACTTCTAATTTTTTATATTATTACTAATTATATATATAAAATAATAATTAAAAGAAAAAAAAATTTGTTTTCAAATTATTACTGATTTGATTTTTAATATGTTAAAAATAATCAGTCCAAATTTTCAATTTTAACCTATTTTTTTGGTTCTTTAAAGTTGATGAAAAATTTTTGATAAAGATTTATGAAAGTTTATAGTAAAATAAATTGAATATATTACCATAACTTTTAGCTCAATTACAAGTTTAAAATTCACATCTAGGCCAGTCAACAAAGGAAAAATTGTGGAAAAAATTTCCAAACAAATGTTTTTTTAAAAGTTGAATTAAAATATGTATAATGACATTAAAGTGTAGTGTATATCATTATACAAGCGATAGAGTAGGTAATTGATTTGACGCTATATTGTTTAAACCCAACTAAACGCTAAATTGTACATTCCTAAACAACAATCATATTATGTCAATTGCCACCAGAAATTCTGGTAATCTTTTTCTTTTTCTTTGCCTTAATCCCAACTACTTGGGGTCGGCCACCCTTATCCTAAGCTTCCACTTGACACGATCTCCCACATCTTCTACGCTCACATCAGCTGTCCTCAAATCGCATTCAATAGCATCCCTCCATCTCTTTTTTGGTCTTCCTCTGTCTCTTCTTCCTTCAACATTCATTTCTATAACTATTCTTACAGCTTCCGATTCTTCTCTCCTCATAGCATGACTAAACAATCTAAGTCTATTTTCTGTCATCTTATCCACAATTCACGCAACACCTTNTGACTAAACAATCTAAGTCTATTTTCTGTCATCTTATCCACGATTGACGCAACACCTATACTTCCTCTTATATGCTCGTTCCTTATCCTATCTTCTCTAGTCACTCCACTCATCCAACTAAGCATTCTCATCTCTGCTACACTTATTCTCTGCTCTACTTTCTTATCAACCGCCCAACACTATGAACCATACATCATAGCTGGCCTCACAATTTCATACTAAATTTAAAAACTATAATTAGTATTTATTCATATATTATATTTTAAAATCAAAGAACTACTAATCAGGATATAATTAAAGAAATAAGAGTTCATGTTGCTTTTAAAATATTTCACCAATTTCTCTAAAGGAAACACTATCTACAGATTTGCATCGAAGCGTTTCTTATGATAGTGATTTTAATCACTGTCAGATATCATCTATACTTGTCCTATCTATGCCTCGACCCCACTGTGCTACCGTTTTTTAATTATTACATAACTATGATCAATGAACTGATCAAAAGGTTTATTTCAGCCATTTATGTGATAAATAAAAAATTTGAAATATTAAGAATAATAAATTGTAAGGTATAGACAATAATATAATAGTAATTTATCATTATTATTAATTTTTAACTTATTTACATTATTTATAGTTCTGTAAATTTATAAGCCAAATAAAATGTATTTCATTAATTTAAATTAAATTTTATGAGTATATTTTTCTTAAACATATTTCTTTATTTAGTTTCTAAATTAAAAATGTTGACTATATTGCATAACATATTTATTAACAATAATTTATTATTATCCCTTTTTAATAAAAAAAATTATTTAAATCAATTTAAAACTGTTTAATCAAATATATTTTTTCATATATATTACTTTTATAAAAAAATAACTATTACTACTACTTGAATTTTATAATTTGTAACTTGTGTACATTAAGCAAGTTTAAACAAATTATACATTTATATTTAAATAAAAATGACATATTAAGTATTATTTTAAATGTTAAAAAATAAAAAAAAAAATTTTTTCTAGAATTAACAATATATAAATGCTTTAAAAGTATTTTCCATTATTTAAACATTTTCTTACATGTTGTATCACAAAGTAAATTAGTTAATTTATTAAAATTGATTTTTTAACGGTAAATTAACTTATTTACTAAATTATTTAATTTACTCTTATAAAATTTTTAGAATATGAAGACCGCATTGATTACCTTTTTTACTTTTACTCTGGTTATTGCCATAGGTAATTTTAATAATAAAATAAAAGTATTATACTATAAAAATGTTATTTTTTATTAATAATTTTTTTTAGTAAATGTCAAATCTGTATAAGATAAATTAAATTACACGAAAGATTCTTTATTCATTTTTTTAAGTAGCATTGGCAGAAATTGCTGAGAGAATGTTTAGTGGGATTAATATTTCTCAAATAAAAAAATAACTAGCCCCTAGAATTTCTTACCAAACTCGAGTTTTTAATACTTGATATTTTTTATTTTTTACAGATTAAAGTTTACTTATACCACAATTGTAATATCATTAGCAAATAATATAAAATCTTGTATTATTATTTTACATGGATTCTAAATAATTATTTTTTTCAGAAAATAAATCATCAAGATCTTCTGACATTGATTCCTTGTTTGATGGTTAGTAATTTAACACTCTAGAGATGTTTAAAAAAATTAGTGAAAAGTAAATGTTGAGTAGTAAATATGCTTTAAATAACATTTTAAAAATTGAAGTAGTTCTACTTGTATGAATATTAGGTTTTTTATACCACATCTAAAACGTGATTTTTTTTTAAATGATTCAGAACAAAGTGTAATTCATTAGTTTGTCTCCATTTTTTTTTACATAATTTCCATTTGATGAGTTTTATGATAGGCTAGGAACAAAGGAAAGCGAAAAAAAAGTCAATAGACTTGAAAAAGTAAGAGAAAATAGGTCTAAAGATTATCACTATGTAAGGTTTATAAAAGGGTGCTATCGAGTAATGATGATTTGAAAAAAGGTGAAAAGAGTATTTTAAACAGTTACTAAATGAGGAGTATACAAAAGAGATATTAGAGGATATCTTGTGGAACTGGTAGATTTAATTAGTATGAAAAAAGTATGGTAGGATGTGGCATCAATGAAAAAGAATAAATCAGTAGGACCAGATGAAGTGCCAGTAGTTTTATGGAAAATATTAGGTGGTGATGTCATAAGGTAGTTAAAGGATTTTTTAAATAAAATAGTCAAAAGAAGAAAAAGTCGTGTATGGTTTCCTTGATTTGGAAAAAGTGTGTGATAGAGTACCGAAAGAGGTTTTAAAGTGGGTATTAATGAAAAAGTAGTTTCGTAAAGGTACATTAATTTAATAGAGAATATGTTTGATGGCACTTGTACTATTGTAAAAAGCATATGAGATGTAACATAAGATTTTACGTTAAGAGTAGGAGTGCACTACGGTTCTACTTTAAGCCCTTATTTATTTTCTATAGTGATGGATGAAATCACTAGAGAAATACAAGGAGAGGTGCCGTGGTGCATGTTGTTCGCTGATGATATAGTGTTAATAGGAGAAAATAGGGAGGAAATTAATCAAAGGTTAGAGATGTAAAAATCAGCTCTCGAAGAAAAGAGATTAAGATAGAGTATATATAGTACGAATTTGACCAAGTTGAACGCGAGGTAGGTGAAATGATATGAGTGGCAATAAGCGAAGACGTGTTAGGAGAGGTGGAAAATTTTAAGTATTTAGGATCAGTTATGCAAAAGAACGATAGAATTGAAAAGAATTTAAGACACAGAAGTAAATGCGGTTAGTTGAAGTGGAAAGCAGCGTCTGGTGTGTTATTGGATAAAAGAATTCCAATGAGGCTGAAAGGTAAGTTCTATAAAACTGTAGTGACACCAGCTATGATGTATGGTTCACAGTGTTTGGCGGTTGACAAAAAAGTAGAGCTGAGAATGCTTATTTCTGCATATAGCAGAAATGAGAATGCTCAGATGGATAAGTGTAGTGACTAGTGAAGATATGATAAGGAACGACGAAGAAAAAGAAGAATTTCCATTTGAGATAAGGTGTCATTTTTATAGTTATCGTAATTATCGTCAGAAAATAATAACCAATCTTGGATTATTTTTGTTAATGGAATCTAAATAATTTTTTTTTTTTTAGAAAATAAATCATTAAGATCTTCTGACAATGACTCATTGTTTGGTGGTTAGTAATTCTTTCTCTAGAAATATTAAAAAAAAACTTAGAGAAATTTATGAAGTTGAGTAATAAATTTGCTTTAAAAAACATATTAAAAATTAAACTGACTCAATTAGTATGAATATTAGTTTTCTATTGTATACATTTGAACATTATTTTTTAGAAATATGGTTTAATGATGATTTAGATGGAATGTGTGTTCATTGTCTCCAAAAAAAGGCATCAACGATATTTCAAACTTGTAAACATATTATCTGTAAGAGCTGTTTCCGAGATTATGACCTAAAACAATTAACAAATTGTAAAATATGTCAAGAAAATATTGAAAAATTTAGAAGAATTGGTAATTTCAATAAAAACCTAATATACAGATTGATTTTTTTATCATAACTCACTTAATTATTTACAGAATAAAAATAACTTAAACATTTTATTTTTGGACATCTTTAATTACATATTATTCTTCAATTATTTGATAGTAATACTTTATAAGTTTATGTCTTATACTTTGTATTGGTGTTAATTTTGTTTTTTCAAATAGGAACACATATTTTGAATTTTTAACATAACTTTATTCGTTTTTTTAGATAAACAACTTTAAAGTCTCTAATTTTGTATTAATACACATGTATAATATACATTACAATTAAAAGTAGCTTATTTGATTTTTATGGCGTCGTTATCACAGATACAAAGCGTTTATTGTCAATTATGACTATCATATTATGACTATGATTAATGTGTAGTCTTAAGGCACATTATTGTGTTTAAAAATTATAAATACACCAACTGGGGTAATACAGATAACATATCTGTCGATAGTCATATGTATTCCTATTTTAAAAACAAAGTTGACACCATTAGAAAGCATAAGGGATAAACTTAAAAAGTATTACATACCAAATTATTTAAGAACAATATGTATATATAGGTATTAAAAAAAAAAAAAAAAATGTTTAAATTATATTTATTGTGTGAATAAATTAAGTTATGATAAAAAATCAATCTGTATAGTTGTTACATAACTTGTTGTACCTAAGTATGTAAATATTATGGTTCAATTCTATTTCGTTTATAGGAGTTTTATAATCTTCACTTATAAGAACAATCAGCTACTTATTTGAATTTATTTTTAAAAAATAATGTAACATACGTTAACTTAATATAAATAATATTAATATTAATTTTTTAAGTTTCCACCATAAAAAATGTTAATCATCTATTGTAATCTATAAAATCTAAATATATATTGTACACAATTTCTTCATAAATATATTTGTGAGTCAAAGTATCAAAAATATATAAATTAAAACTAATGCGATATTAAACTAAAAATAGCTACTAATTTGCTTTTAAACAAAAATTGGTTAAAAGAAAATTTTAATTTCTTCTTTAACGAATGTTAAGTATATATTTATTTTTAGAAAAACTTCCAGTGAATTATTTTGAAGCCAACGAGAATATGGACTTGATAAATCAAGAAGTTGGGAAAAAAACATCAATAAAGGAAGAGTAAATGATGAAAAGGAAAATAAAACGATGGTAAAACAAAAGCCAATAATAATGAAGAATAAAATTTTTAACAAATATTTTTCTGAAAATATACTTA
Organism: Daktulosphaira vitifoliae; assembly: GCF_025091365.1. Lineage (NCBI taxonomy): Eukaryota > Metazoa > Arthropoda > Insecta > Hemiptera > Phylloxeridae > Daktulosphaira > Daktulosphaira vitifoliae. Next base: position 21,855,011 of record NW_026099575.1, on the reverse strand, counting down.
AGTTTTATCTAATAAGATTAATAATTATATTCAAATAATTTAAATTTATTGTAAAAATTATTTGTTTAACTATTTTTAAAATTTAGTGTATTTTTGTGAAGTCAAAAAGAAAATTAATTTTTTGATTTAGAAAAATTACTATTTTAAAATAAAAAAAATTAAATACATATTTTTTATTTTATTTTACATACTTCAACGCCGTCCCCATTAGACATTATACAATTGTGCTAACACTTCTTCCAATCATCAAATCCAATCATGAGCCTTCAACTCATTCAGCGATGAGCTTTTAATGTCAACTATGGTTGTATAACGACGGTTCTCAGATTAGAAAAAAGTCACAGAGAGTTATGTCTGGCAAATATGGAGGCGTAGCATTGTTATAGTATTGTTTTTGTGCAAAAATTAACGGACAAGCAATGATGTGTGGTCAAGTGTATTATTGTGATGCAAAAGCAATAAAAAAAAATTTAGATAATTGAACTCTCCAAATCCACGAAATTTAAAAATTTCCGTTATTTTCTGAACACACCTCGTAAATTGAGAAGTTACACTCTCACTTGGAATAATTTTACAATCTTTTATTTAATTGACTCTCTCTCTCTCTTCGACATAAAATAATGAATATGTGGTCTATTACTCTCACCCTTGTAAGTTATATAATGTTCTTCTCTCTTTTTAAAATAAGTATTAACCACACACAAGATCATACGACACTGCGAAATCCAGGATTCTTTCTCAGACCTCATTCTTTCCACTAAAACCATACCCTCTATGTACTCTTTCATATCCTCTCCCCTTATCTACTACATGTTCATTCATATCTCCACCTATCACCACATCCATCTCTCTCCAAAACGTTTTGTATATTTCATCATATCCTACTCAACGTGCAAAAGCACTTATTACATTCAACACTTTTTCCTCGAAAATTAGTTTTACGACTTTAATTCTGTCACTTTTTTCGACTACTTCTATTATTTTTTTTATATCACTTCGCCTATTTTTATCCCTATTCCATTTTTTGTATTTGGTTCATTATATGTATACAAAGTGATTGATTAACTATGTCTCACTATATATTCACTATGCCATAATTTGTAAAACATAGTTAATCAATCACTCTATATACAATTCTTATATTTTATTAATTGTGTTAAAATTAGTTGAACAAGTTATTCATAGATTCGACTAAAAAACTTTTGGGATCTTTTGTCTTGTCAATTAAGTAATACAAATCAATTAGGAGCTGAGAAAAAGTGGTACAGACAAAAAAAAATTATTAATATTTAGAAATATGTAGTAACTCAAAAAGGAAGAATAGAGTTAGTCAGAAGAGGTAGTAATTGTTAAATTGGTGTAGGTGAGTAGTCGCCGTTGTTTCGTCAACTAGTATTATCCAATATAATATACGAGACTCTTTGTGATTGAGTTACTACTAAAGAAAGTAAATTATCTCTGACAGGATGTGGATAAGATGATTCGTCAAGAACAGGCTTAAACTAAACTTACGAATAGTCATGATCTGTTAGAATACTTGTGTGAATGAATGCTATAAAAGTATAGACTATACATATCTTAGCGTATAATAGTTGAAGCAATTTCAGCAATAATTTTTTATAGACCTTTAATTAATTCACATAAGGTTTCGTGTGTGATTCAATATTTTATAATGTGAAGGTAATTGAATTTGAATAAATTTGGACTCTAAATAAATTCTAGTTTTCACTTTCAGGCCTTGATACTCGAAGTGAATATGAAAGAGGATGTTAGAATGAGCTGGATGCGGACGGACTACTGGATATGATTTTTGTGATATTCTTTGTGAAAACATTTTAATTAAATTAATTTTGGAGGAGATTAACAAGGGACACAATCTGTGATTCTTTATTACTTATATAAAAAGTATCATAGTACAATGTACTATTATCATGTACGGTTGTACATGATAATAGTATTGGGTAGACACGCGCTAGAATGTCTTATCTACATAGTTTAAGGTACATTGTAATGACAAAATATAAAGGTTACATTTTTTAATAATTTAGATGAACATTGTTGGTTACATATTATTTAGAAAAATTAAAATATAAGAGTTTATGAATATTACATCAAATATAAAAAAGCGGTTCATTTTTTTTTTTTCAAAAAAATTGAATTAAAAGAAACGTTTTTTTCATCCCTATTAATAAATACCTGTTATTATTTAGGACCACCTTAGTTTTTTTAAATAATATTGACAATACACAATATCTTTATAATCTTAGCAAACTATTTTATTTTTATTTCAATAATAAAGTGCCTTTTACATAAATACTATTACAAATGGCCTACATCTTTTCATTCGCCCACAGAATCATCAAGGGTAGATGCAAGCTCAATTTAAGTTTCTTACACATGAGATTACACTAGTGTTCTACACTCCAATAGATTGCGCTATTCCCTTTTGACAAAACGGCTAAGATCAGACTGACTATTCGAAAAGTGGAGAGACACTTTGGAGAATATTTATGGTTAATTCAAACTTTGATTATAATATTATTGTGCTAGTACTCAGTCAAGCCAAGTTATGGCTCATCAATAAGTAATAGACACAATGCGATGTAATCTTATAACTATTATAATCTGTTACCTGTGTACTAAAATAGATAAATACCAATATGTCTTATGTATTGATGTATTATTTTGTCACCAAAAATGTTCAGCCGAAGATAAAATGTGTTTAGAATTCTTTTGGATCCCGTTGATTAAGTGTAAAGTGTATTGTTTTAGATTTTCATTTTTAGTAAATTTTGTATTAAATTACTCCATTAGCTTTATTTCTCATCTTCTGCATCATTAATTACCGCTAAGTCTTTACAAAAATGTTTTTATTGATATAATGTTCATTTGTGCTCCAACATTCTGGTTTTTCATTTAAAAATGTACTGATTTGAAACCTTTGGAAAAATTTTTTTGAATTCGGCTATAGTAAACTAAATGGTGCACCTTGTTTAAAAAATCAGTAACGTTTTCCGTTTTTTAAATTAATTTTTTTTGGGGTTCTCCTTAAAATTCAACATCTTTATTGTCATGTATGTAGTCAACCATATGATTGGCCATACGTCTTTTTATATTTAAATGAATACGATTGTCAAAAATAGACAATAATGAAGTTTCCTTTCCAAGGTACCAAAAATGGTTTACAAACTTTTTGATAGCTAATTAAGATACTTGTACATCATTAGATCTGTATTCATCAAGTGCTTTTAAAAACAAAATATCATTATATAGAGCTTCAATAGCATTAGGTGCCATAAACCAAAATTTTACAACAAAACAACATATTATTTTTAAGTAAAATTAAAACTATATTAAAAATATTATTAATTTAAAAAAACTAAAAAATATTAAAAATATTAAACTCAAAAGCCACAAAAAAATTAATGAAAAGTCGCGGATACGTATTTCGGAAACAATGTTACCATTATCAACGCTAAACACATACTGACACCCCGACTAGAAAAAACTCCCTTATATACCCCTAGTGACCTTATCACCTAGTGACGTTATCACTAAGTAATATTATCACATTTTGCCAGTTTACACAAGTTTAATAATGAATTTTTCAGTGGGCCAAGATCCCAATTAATTAAATTGTTTTTATTTTTAAACATTTCTATTGCTTCTCTGATATTAAGTTCTTTGTAATTATTTACGTTTTTAATTAGTTTTATGGTTTTAATAGAGTGATTATGTGTCAATAAATGTTCGGCCACTGGAGATTTCTCAATTTCTTGATTTTTAATATTTCTTAAGTGCTCTTTAAACCTGACCCCTATATTTCTTTTTGTTTGTCCTACGTAACATTTATTACAACTTTCACATTGTATTTTATAAATGCCTGATTTCCCCCCTTCATCTACCTTATCTTTAGGGTTACCTAATAAATCTCTTAAATTATTACTCTTAGATGTTACCAAAGTAATACCAAAATTCTTAAATATTTTAGTTAATCCATTTGAGATGCCCGGATAAAATAAAATTGGTGATCTAATTACTTTTTGTTCCCCCTCGCTGGAGAGTGTACTAGCTGCCCTCCTTTCTTTTTTCCACTTTTGTTTTCGGACTAATTTCAAAATTATGTTTTCGTTATACCCATTAAATTTAGCTATTTCTTTTATAACCACCAATTCTTTATCATAATCTATTTTATTCATCGGAATATTAATTAATCTGTAAACCATACTATTAAAAGCTGACAATTTGTGTTGCCAGGTGTGGTTCGATGTGTTCGGAATGTATCTGAACGTGTGTGTGTTTTTCCGATAAATTTCAAAATTTAGTTCCCCCTCTGTTCTTTTAACTAATAAATCCAAAAAAGGCAATTTTCCCTCTATTTCTTGTTCATATGTAAATTTAATCGATGGGTAAAAAGAATTTAAATGTTGTATGAAAACCCCCATATTAAAATCTTTATTTATAACTGCAAAAATATCATCTACATACCTAACCCAAATTTTTGGAAAATCACCATAAGTGTATTTTAAATTTGTTTCAAACCTACTCATGAAAAGTTCTGCTAAAAATGGTGATAGCGGATTTCCCATTGCTGTGCCCACAGTTTGCTCATAAAATTTATTTTGAAACTGAAAAACATTTTGACTGGGAAATCCGCTATCACCNCACTCTATTAAAACCATAAAACTAATTAAAAACGTAAATAATTACAAAGAACTTAATATCAGAGAAGCAATAGAAATGTTTAAAAATAAAAACAATTTAATTAATTGGGATCTTGGCCCACTGAAAAATTCATTATTAAACTTGTGTAAACTGGCAAAATGTGATAATATTACTTAGTGATGACGTCACTAGGGGTATATAAGGGAGTTTTTTCTAGTCGGGGTGTCAGTATGTGTTTAGCGTTGATAATGGTAAAATTGTTTCCGAAATACGTATCCGCGACTTTTCATTAANAAAATTGTTTCCGAAATACATATCCGCGACTTTTCATTAATTTTTTTGTGGCTTTGAGTTTAATATTTTTTAGTTTTTTTTAAATTAATAATATTTTTAATATAGTTTTAATTTTACTTAATTAATTAGCCACAAGTGATCAATTTTTATTATATATTATTTTTAATGATTTCAATTCAAATGCAATGAAACGACATTGTATTTGGAACAAAAACATTTTGAGGCAATAAATAGCTTTGTACATCGATCTAGCCAAATGGTAAGCACCTGGTTTCAACAATTAATGCCTTTAGGTGGTATCCAACCTAAAAATATAATTACAACAGTTTTTATTAGTTAAACGTTGAATAATCAATATTACAAAAAATTTGTAAAGACCTTTTTTTTATTACATTTTTGTTTATTGCATTATTAATTCTGTGAAATTTTTTCTATTTATAATAACTAAAAAGATATATACAAAAACTAAATACCTAAATCTTTTTGTCAATTTTACATCCTTTTGAGGCACGTGAAGGGGTTGACCCAGGACGCTCAAAATTCACTAATATTTTCTATATTCTGTATAGAACAAAATTCCGATCACTTGGCATCAAATTTGGTTAAAGAAAAATCACTTGGTATAAATAAGGTCCACCTTTATATATATTATAGATTTATACTAATTAACTAAGCCATATGGGCAAAATATTTACATATACTGACGTAGATTTCATGTGTGTGAATATTGAACGAGAACTCCTCTTTTATGGAAAAAAATTGCCTTCTTATATCTCAAAACACTGGCTTGACAATCACTGGAGAGATTCTTTTAATATTTTTTGTCGTATTAAATTGGTTAATGTGATAGAAGCTTTTACGTGAGTGTTTTATAAAATTCGTAAGAAAGTAGTTGATTTTTGGGCTTAAATGCATTTTACCACCCCATCGAGTTTTTTCAAAATTTTTTTTTAATTAATTCAGTTTTTTAAACTGACTAAAAATATATAACAATTTTTTGTTGGCAAAGTCCAGTTTAAAAGTTATGAGCTATCAAAGTTTTCAACCATCATTGACAAATTTTGTTATATACTGCCGTTTTTTTTATAGTTTTCATTAATTCATTAATTCGATTAATTAATCGAGAAAAAGTATTCTCGATGATGTGGTACTCGAATTTTATTTATTTAATTATACTAAAAAAAATATTTATATGTGTGTAGGTACTTAAATAAAAAAATTTACGCATCAGTTTCAATTCTAACTATTTATACAATTTTTAGTGATTGATGTTCCTGGAAAGTGTCAAATATGTTAGGAAGGGCGCCGACTTTTGTAATATTTATTATTTGTGTAATGTTTATTGTAAATTATCTTTATCAGGTGGCTGTTGTCCACCCGTGTAGTTATCATAGAAGATAGTTTGGGTCTAACCGTCACCGCCGACGTGTCAATTTATTTGTTTTACACGATTTTTTTGAATAGTGTCTAAATTACTTTATATTTTAATTATTCGCCTTATTTATACGACCCTAAGACTCTTGTTTAGTTATTTTTGAGTTTTGATTAAATATTATTATATAATTTTTATAATAGTTACTATAAATAGTAATTAAAACGATTGATACACTTATTTTATATCTAAATAAAAATAGAGCAAATTTTCTTTGAGGAACTGCGAAACTGTTGTAATTTTACAGTAGCTTGTGTCATGTTAATTTTTTTATGAAAACGTGTCAAAACATTTATAGATTGGTCATAAACGGTGCTCACGTTTTTAAAAATGTGTGCTATTAAACGCTTAGTGTGTAAGTCTCTTATAATATTACTATATTATTATCAGATATTACATTACTAATGTATTATTCTATAGAAGTAATAAATACATATATTTTATAAATGTATAAAAACTATAACTTAGAAATTAAAAAATTAATTATAATTATTTTTCATGTAAGGCTGACCGAGTATAGTTAAAATAAGAAAAAAAGTTAATAGGATATCTATGTCATTTTGAATTTATCATATAGAGCTCTCATAAGTATTGTTTGATTTGTATATAAATTTTCATTACCATATTATATTTTTCATAATTGTGCCAAGCATAGAATTATAAGAAAAATTAAATAAGAATTTTTAAATATTCATTGTCTGAAACAGTATTTCTATAAATAATAGATCATTTCTTTCTTTAAATGCTGTACGATATAACTAATTTAAATTGTAGTATACGTTTTGGAAAACGTTTTTATAAAAGAACAATTGTTTAAATAACTTAAAATTAAAGTTTTCACATATTCTATAATATTTTTAAATAAAAATTATTTTTGTTTTTACAAATTAGATAATGATGTAGTTATAGATATATTACCAACGCACAAAAATTGAAACAAAATAAAGACATTGAACATTTATGAAAAATAAATCGAATAAGACATTTATCACAGCTATGCGATCCAGTAAAAATATTATTAATTAATCTCAAGAATAGAATATAATTATATGTTTAATAAATTTTGTATTTTATTTATATAAATCTAAGGAGTTTTAATATTAAAAAAAATATGATATTTAAATATATTTTTAATGTATTAAACTTTGTGATAATAATAATAGATACAGTTACTTATAAAGTTTCAACATCTTATTATATAATAAAACATTGAAAAATTAAAAGGAACAGCCTTAAAGACGTCCTTAAACTACAAAGTTTAAAAAAATTCCAAAAAATTATAATATACATAATATGATTTGGTGAGAATATATTATATTCCACCATAATTATGATAGGAGTGGATTAATAATTAATATATATTATTATTATTTATAGATGTTCAGTAAGTAAGGAAACGGATTTCTATTGTTCTCATTGTTTATAATAATTGACCTGTTTCCTTACTTTCTGAACACTCTGTATAGTATAATATGGTAGATATATTATAATAACGAACAACGTATATGCAGCTTGGTGTTTACCGTCGTCGCATGAAAACGACCGTTGGATCTCCTCTAAATCCAAATTGGAGCTACACACATATTATTAACACGGTAAAGTGTACAGTTATTGGCATCTTAAAAATATTACCTAAATTTTAATTAGTATATTTATTTAGTTACACAAGTTGAATTTATAAATCAAACATTTTATTAGAATTGAATTATGCCTATAAATTCATATAAAATCAATACTTTTTTAAGTGAAATTTTTTACAAAGGGCCCCAAAAAAATAAAAGAATATCACGCATAATGGATGTTTAACATCCCGAGCAGCATTCCTGTGGGCCGCCACGGACGGGTTCTATTGTTTTATTATGTAAATGGTTAAAATTTCAATAATTGATAACTGTATAAAATCAACAAACGTGTACGTTTGATAAACACTTAGATTCCACGATTGTTTATTATTTTTGGTAATAATATAAATTAATATTTTGAATTATTCATTCATACAGCTTGATTTATATTTTAAAATATTTATTTTATTAATTAATAATAAATTATTTAAAATATCACTAAAATTACTAAATTTATACTTTATTTAATTCACTAGACGTAAATTAAAAAACCCAGCACAGGGGGGTCGCGGCACAATGGTGACGTGGCATAGTTGGATCAAGTATAATAATATCTGACAGTGATTAAAATCACTATCAAAAATAAACGCTTCGATGCAAATCTTTAGATAGTGTTTAATTTTAAAAAATTGGTGTATTATTCCAAAAGCTACATGATCAGCTAGTTCCTTATTAATATCCTGATTAAGATATAGTATGTCAAATAAAAAAGGGATATAAATATTATTTCTCATAAAAAATTGTATTGATCCATATATTTTTTAAAAAGTTATAGCACTTTAAAGTAAATAATGTAAATTATAAAATCGAGTATTTTCACACAAAAATAGCATTCGGTAGCCGTTTTCACCATGAAGACAAGTCCAGAGGTCAAATTTTTTTTTTTCAAATTAAAGTACATTACATTAGCTTTAATTTAAGATATATATAAAAGTGTCAGACCTTCCGGAACATTTTCAAAAGTTAAGTTGAAAAAGTTAATTTTTTGTGAAAAAGTTGTCATTTTAAATCCCCCCCTGTGGGCAG
>NW_026099575.1:21821623-21845545 GCF_025091365.1 Daktulosphaira vitifoliae | reverse complement strand
TTATATTACCTATCAATACTTGTGACACAATGGTCGATCAATAGTATAGCAATGATAAGCTGACAACTCCGTTACTTTTATTATCTGTATGAACTATACAGTATTCCGAAACACTTTCAAAAGTTATGTTGAAAAATTAAACTTTTGTGATAAGTTGTCTTTCTCTATGTGGGCAAGTCATGGGTCAGATTAAAAAAATATATATACCCAATTGATAGGTAAAGACCTAATATATCTATTAAAAAAAAAATGTATTGATCCATATATTTTTCAAAAAATTATAGCATTATAAAGTTTAAAATATAATAAAGAATTTTTTTACAAAAATCGTACTTTTTTTATTATTTTTGACATCAGTTTTCACCATAAAAACAAAATAAAGTCCGAAATTTTATTTTTCTATAATAAAGTATATTACATAAACTTTAATTTAAGATATATATAAAACTGTCAGTATTTCCGGAACTTCTTTAAAAGTTAAGTTGAAAGAGTTATTTTTTTGTGAAAAAGTTGTAATTTTAAATCCCCCCCTGTGGGCAGATAAAGAATTAGATTTATATAAAATTAATGCCAAATGATATGTAAAGACATCAAGCGTCTATAAAAAAAAAAATTTACTGATCCATACATTTTCCGAAAAGTTATAGCATTATAATGTTAAAAATATAAAAAATAAAATCGAGAATTTTCACACGAAAATTCATTTGGTAGTCATTTTCACCAGAAGACAAGTTCAGAGGTCAAACATTTTCAAAATTTAAGTTGAAAAAGTAAATTTTTATGTGAAAAAGTTGTCATTTTGAATCCATTCCTATGGGCAAGTATAGGGTCAGATTATCAAAAAAAAATAGGGTAAGTTCCCCAACTTAATCGCCCTTATTATAAAAAATAATATTACAAAATATTTAATTATTTGTTATAAATATTTTCAGAGATAATTTTTGCAGATTTTTATGTCAATGCAATAAGTATATTTAAAAGAAGGGTTTGTCTTTCCCAAAAGAAATATTCTAGCTACCAACGGCTGATGATAAATTATAAGTTCAATTACTTAATAGAAATAATAATTAACCGACGAAGAACAAAATAGTTGAATCAAGAATGAGTAAAAGTTTAAATTTAACATATAATGTGAAAAACTCATGACATTACTATTTGTTTAGTTGTTCTCTGTTCTACAAAGAATAGTTACTCAATAACTTTATTATATTTTTGCAATTACACCAATTAAAATTAGTTTATTTGTATGAGGCTATGTCAAAGAAAATTTTAAAATTATTCAAAGTCATTTTGAAACATTCATTATTTATTAAACAGATTTTAATAAGTTTTGATAAATTTTATCATAACTTTTCGTTATCTCTAATACCCGTTTATGTGATACTACTGGGATTCAAGGTTAAGCCATAGTTTTTAATTAAAATTACTAATATTTCTGCAATTAAATTCACACTACGAATTATTTCAGATTTATACTGATTTTTTTATTAATACATTATACTTCATAATGTCATCATATTTTGGGAGTACAATGGTACTTAATATATTAGTATTTCAAAAAATTACACAGCTGGTTTAAAATCGTGTTTGAATACATTGCCATTAAAAAAAAACCCAGTACAGGGGGGTCGCGGCACAGTAATGACGTGGCATAGTTGGATCAAGTATAATGATATCTGAAAGTGATTGCAATCACTATCAAAAAAAAAAAAAGCTCTAATGTAAATCTTTAGATAGTGTGTAATTTTAAAAAATTGGTGGATTATTCCAAAAGTTACATGATCTGCTAATTCCTTATTAATATCCCTGATTAAGATAAAGTATGTCGAATTAAAATGGGATTATTAAAATATATTATTTCTCATAAAAAAATTGTGTGGATACATACACTTTTCAATAAGTTATAGCATTATAAAGTTAAATATAATATAAAAAATAAAATCGAGAACTTTCACACGAAAATAGCATTCGATAGCCGTTTTCACCATGAAGACAAGTTCAGAGGTCAAATTTTTTTTTTCAAATTAAAGTATATTACATTAGCTTTAATTTTAGATATATTTAAATGTGTCAGACTATCTTGAACATTTTCAAAAGTCAAGTTGAAAAAGTTCTACTTTCTATATGCATTTTTATGTTTTAAACCCCCCCTGTATTAAGGGAAATGGTCCGATTTAAAAAAACAGTATGTCGAATGAAAAATGTATATAAATACTACTTTTCATGAAAAAATTGTATTGATCTATACATTTTTCAAAAAGTTATAGCATAATAAAGTTAAAAATGTAAAATAAAAAATCGAGAATTTTCACACAAAAATAGCATTTGGTAGCCATTTTCACCGTCAACACAAAATAAAGTTCCGAAATTTTTTTTTTCCATGATAAAGTATATTACGTTAGCTTTAATTTAAGATATATAAAAAAGTGTCAGTATTTCCGGAACACTTTCAAAAATTAAGTTGAAAAAGTTAATTTTTTGTGAAAAAGTTGTCATTTTAAAACACCACCTGTGGGCAGGTATAGGGTCAAATTTTTAAAAAATATATATCAAATGATAGGTAAAGACATTAAGCATCTATAAAAAAAATAATATTGATTTGTTCATTTTTGAAAAAGTTATGGCAGTTTTAAGTAAAAAAAATTTCGAAAATTTCGAAAATTAGCGATTTTTAAATTTGTAATTTTTTTGGAGGTTTCCCCCATTTACGTGAAACGAGGGAAATTTTTTCAATTTTTGAGGGTAATTTCTTTAACTAGATACGATTTGGAATCTTTTGACGTATCGTTGAAAGAAATCCGTTCGGTGAGAGCTGAAAAAAAGTAGTAACAGATAAAAAAAAAAACACATAGTAAAATTAATACCTTCTCAGCTTCGCATCTAAGCTAAAAATTTCGAAAATTTCGAAAATTAACGATTATTAAATTTGTAATTTTTTTTGAAGGTTTCCCCCATTTACGGGGAACGAGGGAAATTTTTTTAATCTTTTATGGTAATGTCTTCGATTAGATACGGTTTGTGATCTTTTGACGTATCATTGAAAGAAATCGGTTCGGTGAGAGCTGAGAAAAAGTGGTAACAGACACAAAAAAAAAAAAAAACACATCATAGCTGTTATTACAAAAATATGCAATACAAAAATTAACTACGACAATTTAACGTCTATAATTAATTATACTAATAATGTATAAATAAAAAAAACATTATATATTTAAAGGTGGACAAAAATATTGGGTTAGGATAAATTTAGAAAATAGTTAATGCTTATCAATTTAGTTTTTCAAATATCAAATTCATTAATCATAAATCAAATTTATTGCAGCATCTTTTATATCTATCTAATATCTGTACAATTTTACGAAGCTAATGTTTTTACCATATCAAAACGTTTCTAATTTATTACAATGTAAATTTTTTTATTTTATTCGAACTTATTGTAAAATGAAAACTTCCTCACTTTTTGCTAAATCATCTAAAAAGCTTAGTTAAATATTTAAAAGTCAAAGTATTTGACCAAAACGTTGTTTCAGTCCTATGATGTTTATAGGATTTCAAAATTTTATAAAATCTATTCTTCATGAATTATTGTAACATTTCACAAAAAATGTATAAAATATTTTGTCTGTATAAAAGATATTTATGTTTTTTTGATAATTATATAAATAGATGAATAATTTTTTTATTCGAAAATTGTGTTTAAATATTGAAACTGGCATATGGTATATTTCAAATTAATCATTTGTCTTGGTACTTATTTAATTTTGGAGAATTTCTTGAATTCAGTTAAATATATCTAATGACATGGGAAGTATTTATATATTACACATATTTTTTTATTTTACCATACGTTAAAATTAAATGTTTAATAAGTATACATTAAAGTGTTTTAATATAATGTTTTTAGTAATTAATTTTAAAACTATAAAAATTTTCTTATAATATAATTTAATTTAATATGGGAAATTTTTAACCCAAGTTAAATTTTAAGTTAATAATAGGAAAATGATATCTATTGTATTTTTAAAAAAAAATTTAGCTAGAATATTTTTATGTTAAAAAACCATTATTATGTCATACAAAAATAATTCTTTAAATATCACCTAGTACAAATATAATCTAAATAACTTCTATTAAAAATGTGAACTCTAACAATACTAATTATATTACTTATAAATTCCAACATTATTATTGGATTTTCAAAAACCTCAGAAAAAAATACTTTGTTTATTATTATTTTTAGTAATTACACTCATTCAATATGGAATTTTTATCAGAGACAAGAATATGCATCTCTAAACAATTTGCTGATTTTTAATCTGAAATTTGTTTTTTTTTCGTTTCTAGATTTAATAGTATTACTAATTAGTACAACACGAAAGTATACTGAATTAATGTAATTTTTATACAATATTTTTAGAACTACATGTTTTTATTAAAAAGATAAAATTTTAAAACAGATAACTTTAATGCATTAAACGTATATCCAACTTAAAAGTCAATACACAATACGTATAACTTTATATAAAATGATATACTTCATTTAATAAAAATCGCATATTATGTTATATTATAATTATTATTAAGCATAATTTTATGACTTTTTATACATTAAAATATATTAATTATTTCTAAATGACCCAATAATCAAACATAAAAATGATTAAATTTAAATAAATATTTGAATTTTCCAATGATCATAATAAAAAGTTGTTAATATTGAAGGATTTTTTTTTATTTTATCCTCTTGTGTTATTGGATTTAATTTTAACCTAGGTTTTTTTCTTTTGTTTTTAAATAATTAAAAAAATTAATAAAGTTCTTCAGTTTTAAATTGTATAATTTTTCATTCACCAAGATTTCCATAGAACTGATAACCAATATTAATATTAAAATAATTAATTAACATATAAATAAATAATTATAACTAACAGAACATTGATTTTTCTGCAACAATTTACTGTAATTACATAAGTTCGTGGCTACATATAAATCTAAACAAAACCATTTTTAACGTCACATAAACTGCTTGTAAAATGTCCTATTCAATGATGTTAGTTTTAAATTTTCATGTTCAATAAAAAAAAAAACGGTAGCACAGTGGGGTCGCATCACAGAATGTACGTAGCATAGTCCAGACAATTATAAATGATATCTGACAGTGATTAAAATTACTATCATAGATATGCTTTGGTGCAAATATGATGCAAAACATTTTGTATAACTCTAAGAAGAAATAATTGATTCATTTCAATATCAATTTATAATTTTTAATTTATTTTCTGATTAAAATTTTTATGACTTATAAGTATAATACATGAAAAATATTTATTACAGTTATTAAATTAAGCGTAAATTTAAGAAAATAATACTACCTATTATAGTCTAATCAAGTGTTGAATTCTAAGAAATTGTTTGATAATTACAATAGCAATATCAACACTATAACAATTAAGAAGTAACAATATGAATTCTAAATTTCCTTAATTATATCCTGATTAGTTGTACATTTTGTTAATTCTACAAAGCACGCGTATAAAAATTTAAAGGGCTTGATGCAATGATTTTCAAAATAATTATTTTGTTATTAATGTACAAGGAACTTTCATCAGAATCAAACTTATTATTAAAAAATTGTCTAAATCAACTTTTTGCATTGTTTTCAAATCTGCAATTAGACTTTTTCTATGATTACTAATTTTTTATCTTATTTCTAATCAGTAAAATATGAGTATTCACATATAAAAAAATATGTATTGTAATACAATAAATACTTTAAAAAACATAATAAATGAAAGATTTTAATTGACTGTATGGAAAATGTGGGCTAAGAAAATTTTGATTTGATAAAGCGGAAATTTTTAAAATTTTGATTAAATTTTTGGTAATCGCTTTAACTAGATACGAATTATAATCACTTGATGTTGAAAAGAATAGGTCAAAAGAGAGCGGAGTAAATACATGACAGCCATAAAAACAAATCACGTAGTAAAATAATTTTAATATTTTTGTTTTTTTACTAGCGTTAGGTTGGTCAATACCAATTTTAATATAAACAAGAAATTTCTTCTTACGAGGTGGGATTACAGTGATAGGGTCCTTGATATTCATTGAAATTCTGATACTAAATTAGTTAAAAATCTCATTTAATGCAAAAAAATTGCAAAATTTGGGGTCCTAACTTCGTATTTCTAGCGTAAAATACATAGGTATTATCAACACGTCAACCGAGGGTCTCATTTGTTTGGTGAATAAAAATGGCAATTTGAACTAGCTTATATTTTTATTCTAATGTTTAAGCATAAGACAAAATGTTTAATTTAGATATATATATATATAAAAGTGTCAGTATTTCCTTAACACTTTCATAAGTTAAATTGTAAAAGCAATTTTTATGTGAAAAAGTTGTCATTTTGAATCCAACCCTGTGGTCAGGTAAAGGGTCAGATTATCAAAAAAATATAAATACTAAATAATAGGTAAATACCAAACGTATCTATAAAAAACCCAGCACAGTGGTGACGTGGCATAGTTGGATCAAGTATAATGATATCTAAAAGTGATTACAATCACTATCAAAAAAAAAAAAACTCTAATGCAAATCTTTAGAAAGTGTTTAATTTTAAAAAATTGGTGTATTATTCTAAAAGTTACATGATCTGCTAGTTCCTTATTAATATCCTGATTAAGATAAAGTATGTCGAATGAAAAAGGGAATATTAAAAAATAATATTTCTCAAAAAAAAAATATGTTGATCCATACACTTTTCAATTAGTTATAGCATTATAATGTTAAAAATGTAAAAAATAAAATCGAGAATTTTCACACAATAATAGCATTTGGTAGCCATTTTCACCGTGAAGATAAAATAAAGTCCGAAATTTTTTTTTCCATGATAAAGTATATTACATTAGCTTTAATTTAAGATATATATAAAAGTATCAGTATTTCCGGAACACTTTCAAAAATTAAGTTGAAAAGTTTCTACTTTCACTAATCATTTTTATGTTTTAAAGCCCCCCTGTATTAAGGGATATGGTCTACATGATCTGCTATTTCCTTATTTATATCCTGATTAAGATAAAGTATGTCAAATTAAAAAGGGATATAAATATTAATTCTTATAAAAAAATTATGTTGATCTATACACTTTTCAATAAGTTATGGCATTATAAAGATAAAAATGTAAAAAATAAAATCGAGAATTTTCACACAAAAATAGCATTTGGTAGCCATTTTCACCGTGAAGATAAAATAAAGTCCGAAATTTTTTTTGTCATGATAAAGTATATTACATTATCTTTAATTTAAGATATATATAAAAGTGTCAGACTTCCCTGAACATTTCAAAAGTGAAGTTGAAAAAATTAATTTTTTGTGAAAAAGTTGTCATTTTAAATCCCTTCCTGTGGGCAGATATAAAAAAAATATACCAAATGAAAGGTAATAATATCATGCATCTATATAAAAAAGAATTAAAAAATTTTTTTTTGGAGATTTCTCCCATTTACGTGGAACGAGGGAATTTTTTTCAATTTTTGAGGGTAATATCTTTGACTAGATACGATTTGTGATCTTTTGACGTATCATTGTAAGAAATCGGTTCGGTGAGAGCTGAGAAAAAGTGGTAAAAGACACAAAAAAAAACGCATCATAATCAATTAATACCTTTTCAGCTTCGCATTAATATTAAAAAATTACAATAAAATTTTTTTTTTTACAAATTTTCATAAAAATCAGCTTTTAAAAACAAAAAATTAGGTCAAATTTGACATTAAAAATCGAATTTTCCCATTATTATTGACAAATTAAAAATCAAAATAATTAATAACCTTGGGTCTTAAAAGGTCTTTTTTTATGTATATTTACTCAATTTACTAATTATCTTAATACTTAGAGGATATAGAAAAAAACCAATTATCATTTGAAACAGCTCCAATAATTTTATTAGAAAAGTGTATTTTTTTCTGAGATTATTAAAAAAATACTATTTTGTTAATTAATGTTATTTTATTATTTAATTTTCTGTATTATGAACTTCTTAGAAATGTTAATTTTGATTTAAAATTTTATTAACCGTTTTTGCAAATGTATTTTTCAATAACCTATATTTTTTTTTAATACATTTTGATTTATTTGACTTATAAATTGCATTTTTTTATTACTCTTTACTTCATTAAGAACACTTTATTATCTATTTTTGAAAAATAAATGATGAATTTTTAAGGCAATAAATTGAATTTCGTATAAATATATTGTTTTAATAGTTTTTTTTTATGATAAAATTATTTGTTCATTTCATTATTTACACTATATGTATTTGCTTTAAAAGAAAATGACATTAATTATTATTATAAATGTTAAAAGCTATAACGAAAAAATTATTTAAAATATATAAATACAATTAAAATTTGTTTTTTTTTTATTGTTAAATTTGCAGTGATTATACTAAAGGAATTATTTTTTAATGTAAGTTATTAATTAATATTTTAACTAATTGCCTAATTAACTTACTCAAATAATTTTTAGAACATGAACACTTCATCGATTATCGTTCTAACTTTCATTTTGGTTAATAATATAGGTATTATATATTGTACTAATTTTTTTTTAAAAAATTAACAACAAAGCATTAATTTAATTAATATTTTTGATTCTTTAGTAAATGGCAGTCCTAGCATTAGTGACATTGATGGTATGCTTTTAAAATAGTGATAAGAATCATATTGACTTTAATTAGGGTTTTTTATATCACTTAGAATAATTTTTATATTTAATTGTAACTATTTTACCAAAAATAAATAACTGTTTCAGAAGATGATTTATTATTAAATGCTCCTGATAATGATACCTCATCTGACGGTTAGTAAAATATAATTATCAATATGAAATCATGCATAAGAAAAATAATCTTAAATCATATAACGAGAGACTGGAATTAAAGAAACGTATCAACTAAACTTTCTATTATTTGCAAATTTTAATCATCATATAAAATATTTTTTAATATAAAAATGGTATACCATTAAAGGTATTGGAAGGTAACAAATACAATTTTTTATGAGTTTTAATGGAAAATATAAATTCAATTTTGCTCTCTTAAAAAGTGAGAAATTGGTTAATACACTTCATGAGTTTTAGAAATCTCGATAGTGTTTTAAGAACAAAATATCATGTTAGTGTTAATATTGATATTTAAATACAACTAATTTCAATATTATTGTTTTATTTAGACTTCTTCGAAGATTTGATGAAATCACCAGATGATGATATTTTTGGTCGGTATATGTAATAATCGTGATTTGTAACAATTAAAATATATTAACGTCTTATAATGTATTTTAATAACAACACATTTTCGGTTTACAAAAATCTTAATAAAATAATAATTTTACTTAATGATAAAATAAAATAATAAATATTTACGCGATTACTTAACCATTTTAATAAAAACGAATTATCATCTTAAATGAAAATAAAAAATTATATAATTAATATGTAATAATATAAATTGTATATTTCAGAAAACCCAATGTTGAATTTACCAAAGATGAATATGCCAATGATGGACTCTATATTTCAAGGTATGTAATAATAATGAACTTTTTATTTTTGATTTAATCGTATTAAATGATATCTATTAATAAAATTATTTAGGCTTCATAAATTACACACATTAAATACATTTTATAATTAAATAAAACTGTTATGATCAGTTATGATTCAACGTAGTGGAGTGGAGGCACTTTTTAGATAAATATTTATCTGTATATAAGTGATAAAAATAACTGTTGTAAAACGCTCAAATACTTTTTTGAAACGAATGAAAAAAAAAATCATGTTTATCAAAAATTACATGATTTTTGACTTAAGAGATGATTACTCTAGTTTGTATAATTTTAAATTCAACACATTTATTATATCTCAATAAATCGTTCTTTAGGAAGGAATATAGAGGTTTGAGTGCTATCAAGTTGAGAAAAGCGATAAGACAATCCTAATAAGACAATAATAGGCAAGTTCTATAAGACTGAAGTGAGACCAACTGTTGTATATCTGTGTATAGGAGTGTTGAGCGATTGATAGAGCATAAATTGAATGTAGCAGAGTTGAGAATGCATAGATGGATGATGATGGCTAAGTGATCGTGGATAAAATGAAAGAAAATAGACTGAAGTTTAATATAATTGAGGATGATATGAGAACTGCTAGTGTGTGTATAGACGATATGGTATATCACATCAATAAGAGATTTACGATACGGGTGGCCAATGGAAAATAATTATGGTAAAGACAAGTTAAAAAAAAAAGAGTAGATTTTTATTAATCAATATAATAAATAAGAAAATTTGAGTAGTTTTCACATAAAATAATAAAGAGGAAACGCAGAAAAGAGTAAACAATTGTGTTAACCCCGGAATATACATTGTAAAGACAAAAGAAGCAATTAAAATATTGTGCTTTTAGAGCATTTATTTTATTATTTACTTATATGATTGATTATAGTATATAAAACACATATTTAACGTGATCAAGTTGCATTCTCTTCTATATTTTTCTTAAAAATAAATACCGTCGTTTGATGTGACAAAATAATGTAAAAATAAATGTAAAAATTATACTTTTCACTAACTTTAGAAATTTAACTACAATAATCAGAAATCTTTACCAATTCTATATTTAACGCTTTGAATAATATTGTAATCATAATGCGTACTTTAATATTAATAATATATCTCACTAATATTATTATAATTCGAAGTCATTGCCTTACTGTCCTTTAAAAGTTCAGGTAACTATTTTAATACATGAGCGGGAGGAGTAGCACGACAGAAATATGCGTAATGATTAAAAAAACATAACCCACACTTCGTCCCAGTTTATACTTCCTGTCTCAAATTTAGCTAACAACGTTTATAACTTTTGAACATATTTTTATTTTTCTTCAATTATAAAATAAATTTATTTATTTTTTAAATAGAGTCAATTTTTTTAACTTGACGACCAATTTCTGATAGAACAAATATTTGGACAATTTTTTATTAACATATTAGTATACTTCAATGGCTTTAATTTTATATAAGTTAAAGTTGTCAGGCGTTGCGAAGCATTTTCAAAAATTCATCCAAATCCTTAAGATTTTTATTAGTTTTTCATGAAAAGCACATTAAAAAAATTGTTGTCTCTAGTATACCAGATATAAATTTCATTAGAATCAGTGTTTTTATAAAAAGTTAATGGAATTTAAAATGCAGAAAAAAAATGTTGATGAGGTAGTTTTTCAATAATCTAAGGGAATGTAGGCAATCTCAACATATTTGACTTAAATTATTTTTCTGATTATAAAAATAAAATCTTAAGTATCCTTGTTTGTATTATATTATATGATCCAAATTTTTTAATCAAATGTCAATTAAATTATCATTAATTAATGGTAATTAGCTAAATTCCGCGTTATCATCTGATTATTAAAATAATTTTTAGCTTCAAAGCTGAGAAGGTATTAATTTTAGTATGATGTGTTTTTTTTTTTTATTTTTTGTCTATTACAACTTTTTCTCAGCTATCACAAAACCGATTTTTTTCAACGATACGTCAAAAGATTCCAAATCGTATCAAGTCAAAGACATTACCCTCAAAATTTGAAAAAATTTCCCTCGTTTCCCGTAAATGGGGAAAACCTCCAAAAAAATTACAAATTTAAAAATCGCTAATTTTCGAAATTTTTTCAATTTTTTTACTTAAAATTGCCATAACTTTTTCAAAAATGAACAAATCAATATTATTTTTTTTTATAGATGCTTAATGTCTTTACATATTATTTGATATATTTTCTTTAAAAGTTTGATCCTAGACCTGCCCACAGGTGTTTTAAAATGACAACTTTTTCACAAAAAATTAACTTTTTCAACTTAATTTTTGAAAGTGTTCCGGAAATACTGACACTTTTTTATATATCTTAAATTAAAGCTAATGTAATATACTTTATCATGGAAAAAAAAAATTTCGGAACTTTATTTTGTGTTGACGGTGAAACTGGCTACCGAATTCTATTTTTGTGTGAAAATTTTCGATTTTGTATTTTACATTTTTAATTTTATTATGCTACAACTATTTGAAAAATGTATGGATCAATATAATTTTTTTATGAGAAATAATATTTATATACCTCTTTTATTTGACAAAGTTTTTTTTTAAATCGGACCTTTTCCCTTTATGCAGGGGGGTTCAAAACATAAAAATGTAAATAGAAAGTAAAACTTTTTCAACTTAATTTTTGGAAGTGTTCCGGAAATACTGACACTTATATATATATCTTAAATTAAAGCTTATGTTTTCTTCTTCCTCGCCTTAATCCCAACTACTTGGGGTCAGCCACTCTTATCTAAAACTCCTAAAAATTATTTAAATTTTTATGATAAATACTATTTAAATACCTTTTTTATTCGACAATGATTAAAAGCATGTATGTTCTTTATGATGAAGTGGGGTACTCTAGTTAGAGGTAAAATTGGAACGTCCTTATTTTACTTCTTACTAGTCTATATGTCACCGAATTTGTTGTAAATTCTGTAAATTTTGAATGATTGATTAATTTAGAATTTTACAAACAAAATGCTCCATTTTATGTATGATGATTGCTACGTTTAAAGTTTTATAATTAGATAATTTCTTATTTTATAAACTAGTTATAAATATATGTTATCATTTAAAAAAAATTATTTGATACCCCTATAAGTTATAATACATATTGCAATGATGAATGATACTAAATATTAATTAATAGCTGATAAGTCGAGAAATATATATAATTAAAAATTTTATTGTATTTATTTTGCGAATAATCTAGTAGTTTATGATAAACCAAAAACCCTGTGTGTACTTTATAGCTCTATAAGTAAAATTCTGAACTCTTTTATTTTTCACATATTCATTCATGCATTGATGACTATATCATTAATATTATACATCCATTATATAATTTGAATATTTCACTAAAAAATTGTCACTGAAGTACAATTACAATAAGATACAAGCATATAAACATTAAAAATGCTTTCTTTTGTAATCATGAAATGTTGACATGGAACTTTTTATTTAATGATATGGAATTATGAAAATAATTAAAAAATGAACTAATTGATTTTTTCAGATTGCTTGCTTAATAATTTTTTAAGTAACAAGTGTGTAAGTTGTTCTGAAAGAGAGCCATCGATTAGATTGGAAACTTGTAGGCATAATATCTGTAATGAATGTTTAAAAGAATTCGGCAAAAATCAAACAGAAAATTGTATAAAATGTCAAACAAACATTGAAAAATTTAGAAGAATTGGTAATTTTACTAATATAATAAAATTTAATTTAATTGAAATAAAGTTATAAATGGTAATATATATTTTTAAAAAAGTTAGATAAAAGGTAAAAAATATAGCTAACATTTTTGTTTTCATACATAAATGTATGATACATGCATTTTAATTTTAACGAAAATCCCAAATATATTAATTAATATTTTGTGTCATAGAAATAAATTACAATTATATAAATTATAAAACGAAAAATTAATTTATCTTCGATTTTTTTTTATACATAAAATGTATTTATTATTGTTTATCATGAACAAAAAAGGTTAACATAATGTTATATAATTTTCTTTGTATTTTATTTCAGAAAAGCTTCCTATACCTCAATTAGAGGTCATCAGTCAAGTTGATAAAAAAACTGAAAAGAAAAAAAAGAGTAAGTAAAATTGAATTGAAACTTTATATTTATCGAAACTTGATTCGAAAGTACAAGATAACAAAACAATAATTATGTAAAACAAATTAGTTTTTTAATTTATTTTACATAAATACTAAATGTTTTATAAAATTTTTTTAAAAAGATTTTCGGATAAATTAACGAATTTAGTAATTTGGTCTCATAAATTATGTATAATTATATCAAAAATTGTGAAAGTTCACAAAAAAAATTCCTTGGACATAATTTTAGACATTGAGAACTTTAAAGGTTAAAGATATTCACCATAACACGCCTAAAGTAGATTTTTTTGGAATGTTAAAATTAATAAGATTTATTTTTGTTAGTAACTTTCCCAAAAAGAATTTTTTTGAACTAACTATCATAATAAGGCATTTACAAAAAAAAAAAAAAACAATACTAATAATATAGTGTGATGATGGTGTTACTATTGTTCCCAAAATATGTGTACGCTATATAAAAAAATTAATATTATTTTAGTATTTTTTGTGGCTTTTTGAGTTAAACATTTTTAACATTTTTTAATTTTACAGTAATATTAACAATATTTTTAAATAGTAGTACTAATATAATTAACAGAAAGCTGAATCGTGTAACAGAGTAATAATCGTATATTTGGGTTTCGGACTTGGGCGCTTAAGGTAAGGACGGGTACACTATGTTGTCGAGAATATATCCGTAGAGGAAGATCTCCTGAAACTAAGATAACAATAATAAGGCGACTAACAGTCGAGGCATAAAAGCTTTTATACTACACAAGCAAGGGATATGTCATCAACTACCGTACTAATAAGTAGACGGCTGATAAAAATGGAGAAAGACTACATTAATGTCCATTTAATATAGGGCGTGATACCGTATCATTTTAAAAAATGAATTTATAATAAAGACTACCTAGGTAAATCTACATAAAATGATAAGAAAACAACAATTTTTATATTATTTAAAATTAAAATTACTAATAATATTTTGTTATATAATAAGTATCAATTTATAAAACAAAATTTATTTAATTTCTAATTATTACTATTTCATGACTATAGGATAATACATTAACACGGTATTAAAATATGTGGTTTCAATAAAAATATTCTAGACATAATAGATTTAGAAGAGTTATTAACGTCGATACCTCTTCATTAAAAAATATTTTTAACGAAGCCTTTTTTGTTATAAACTACTAATGAGAGATTGATAGGAGGAAATTTTTGATTTTAAGACGATTATGTTTGACGATTTTTTAAAAAAAAAGAAGAAGAAAATCATTTTTATTTATAGCGTAATTTTTTACATTGAACTTTATTTAAAATTTATATTTAATATAAAGACTAATAAGGGTGACGTTTTTCTGTCTTAGTGTATCCTACATAAACCTCAAATATATATGAATTTTTTTGTAGGCTTGGAAAAACATTTTCAGTAATTTAAGTTTTTTCCAAATGAGGTATTTCTTCCTAATACACAATAGCATCCTATTTTTTTATTTCTTACAATGTTCAAAACCCTTTTTATTCTAATACGTGTAAAAAAATTACGAAATTCGAAATAAATCTCACAATATAATTAATACATGCTGATTTCAGTTCAAAGTTTGAGTTCCATCGTTTTTTATTTTTTTAAATTACAAATTATTTTATACAAATTCAACTTTTCAAATATTATAAATAAATAATCATATAGTGAAAAAAATCAATTTAAATTTTAATGAATTTTTAAAAATATATTTTTCACGAAAAATTATGAAAATGTTTAAGAAACGTTAAAAATGTATAGCTTTTAGTAGTAATAGATATACATGAATACTAAGAAGCCATAGTAATGTTTTATTCTTTCTAAATGTTTATTATTAGTACTGTTATTATCTTATAATTATAGATCATTTTACTATATAATCTCTTATCTATAACTCATTTAATTAATTTTCCGAGCATTTGTTTTTTAATTTATATTTAATATGAAAGTATTTATACTTTTTAACGTATTTATTTATATGTAACTCATATAAATGTTGTAGGAGAACAATGTCCCTATTGCTCTATAGGCGATCCCGTTATGACTTTTCAAGAATGTGGACATTGTGTTTGTAAAGATTGTGCTGATCAAGTAAAAATAGGAGCTTCTAATTGTCCATCATGTGATGGACGTATTTTAAAAATTGTAGATCAACGTAAGTATGTAATTATGAGAATTAGAATATAAAACGATATATTCCTTTTACGGTATTCAAAAATAAAATTATTTTATAAAATTATGATATATCAAGAATATTTTTATTATTTATATACTTAACTTACGTTGTTTCCTTTTGCAAAAAAAAATTCTTTCCAGCAATATTTATGGATATCAAGGGCGCATTTGACTCAGTCCATATACCTATTCTTTTAAAATGTTTAAACGCCATTGAACGACCCCTTCTCTTTGTAATTACATTTCCTCACTATTTTCTCATAGCTTCCTACACTTCCCCTCCCCTTCTGGGGTTTTTATTTCTCGTTCTTTTTTTCGCGAGCTTCCACAAGGGAGTTGTCTTAGTCCCATTCTTTTCAATATATATATATATATGAGCACTATCAGTAATGACCTCTCCTCTCACGGTTTCTCCTCCCTCTTTTATGCTGATGATATTGTCCTTTTTTCTTCTGATAGATCACTTGATCACACCGTAGCTATTCTCAACGACTCCTTGTCCATACTCTACAAAAATCTCCTTTCTTCTTACTTTACCCCGGCTCCTAAAAAGAGTCAACTTATCATCTTTACCAGAAAATACATACCTCAATCTATCCCCATTGTCATTTTAGATGGTTATTCAATACCCCCCTATAATACTGTTACTTATCTAGGACTTACTTAGACACTAAGTTAAGATGGTTTTCTCGTCTCACTAATCATATCCAAAAGTCCTATAGTCGTCTCCCCATTTATGACTACCCTTACAAGTCCTTAATCATCACCCCTACTGTTCATGAATCAGTGTACAAAATGTAATTTAATCTTTGATATCGTTAAATTTTTCTCGCGTCTCTCATTGTGTAGTCTTCCCTTCCCTTCTCGTGTGTTTGTCATTAATTATTGTAAATAGTTAATTTTAAGTGTTTGTGTTTTTCTGTTTATCGCTTTATCGCTTTATCGGCAACTATTACCTGTGTAATCTAATGCATGTATGAAAAATTGTTTTTCATTGCTGTTATTCCGTTATTATTCGACAACTGTTGCCTTAGTTGGTTATTTTACAGATGTTTTGTTTTTTAGACTCGCTATAGTACTATTATTGGAATAATATGATGAGTAGTTTATTTTATCTTAATAAAAATATACTAAATATAGTTACTTTTACTGTCGTATTTTTTTGAGTTGTTATAAACACTATAGTTGTTTTAATAAAAGCACCGTCTAACCAAAATCAAAGATATTATATTTTTATTGGTTGGTTGGATGAAAATAACCGCCTTCATCGCAAAGGTAATTAAACACCTACTGTTCATGTTCCAACTAATTTCCTAGGCTTCTCACCTTATAACCAATAATCCCTTCCTTTGACCATTAATAATTTATTCTCTCACTATATTTCTACAAACTTTCCCAACTCTCATTTAATTTTTACTAATGGGTCTGCCTCATTATCCAAAACAGGCTATTCTTATCACATATCAAGTCTTAATATCTCCTTTTCCACTAACCTGCATCCCCTTTCTTCTCTTTTACTACTAAATGCATTACTATTGTCAATGCACTACTCTAAATTTCTGTTTCTCTAGATACTTCTTTTCTCATCTGCTCAGATTCGCAAGCTTGTCTTTTGGCTATTAATTCTAACCCTTTGATTCTCTAACTCCTATTATATTCCTTTCAGTTAGAGCATTGATTCACAAAATTTTAACCTTTGGTAAAGAAATTTAATTCCATTGGGTTCCTAGCCATGTCAGGATCCGCGGTAACGAGTTTGCTGATTCTTAAGCTATCATCAATGCGCATCATCATTCCTAATGTTACTTTCATCTTCCATATTCTGATGCTTTGCATTATTTTTTTAGTGGTTGCACTATTTAACTACCTTATTATATATTATAATTTATTTTACATACTTTACTTTTGTTATACTAATAAACACTTATTATTTCTGTAATTCACAACGCTAATTAATACTATATCCTCTAATTCTTATGTATTTGTTGAGCTATAATATTTTTATAATAAAAGCTAATAAAAAAAAAACTTACGTTGTTTCTCAAATGACCGATTCAAATAAACACAAATAAAATAAATACATAAATCACACTCCTAGAAGATATAGAGTTTGTAGGGATTAACAAAGATGTTAAATAACATGTCACAATGAATGCGTTTATATATGTTTATATGTTTTATCTTAGATGTACTGCAGTACGATAACACTCCGTGTATTTTTTTTATTCTCGCGCTGTTCGTCAATCCAGTGACACTTTTTATTTGTGCTCTTTTTTTATGTTGTATAAAATCATTTTTCATTATTAAAAATTATTAATTATTATAAATTTTAATTGTAGTATTTTGTAATAAATATAAACACCAAAACACTACAAATTGGTGACCTCGACGTGATATATAACTTCAAATTTATCTAAATAGTTATTTCGACTAATACATTGCAAAAAAATAAGTAAGGAATTGGGTTCTAATTTTCTCTTATTCAATTGCAAACTAAACTGAATTAGCTATTCTAATTTCGAGTAAACTTTCGATAAGTTGGTATCATTTCACTACCAATTATTATTTTATTATCAGTTTATTTTATTTAACACTCATGACTTAATTTTGGGTGATTTTATAAAGTTACGTGTGCAGGCCCTAAACCTTCACTAAGACTAACTTTGGATAAAAATGTTGAAGTCACTTTACAGTTAAAGCGATACATTTTTATATACATCAAAACTATTACAATTTTCTGAATAATAATTTACCAAGTAAAGTTTTATAACTTTTTATAAGCATTGACAAACTGAGTATAATGTTAATTGCTTAAATTTTATGTTTAAGATGGTGTATCATTCTTTCCATCAACTGGAGAAAAACCAAGTTCCAGTAATACTGGTTATTTGAAACGTCTCAATTCGATTAATAGTGGTTCGGATTTGCTTTCAGAACTCCTAAAAAGAGATAACGCGCCTAAAGCTAACGAAAGTGAAAAAAATGTTAATAAAGAAGAAGAAGAAGAAGAAAAAGAAGAAAAAAAAGTAGAAGAAAAAGAAGAACATAAAATTGATGATGTAGAATAATTATTAATACATGTATTAAATATTGCATATATATGAATAAAGGAAAAATCATCTAATTAGTGTTCCCTATTAGGGAATTTAATATAACCATTATATTAAAAATATTTTAAACCAGCCTTTTACAAGTCTAAATAACGTGTTATTAACGTTATTATACAGCATCGTAGGTATTTTATCACAGACGCTGGATTACTTTTCCATGACATAAAAAGATTTATTTACTCAAAACGAGAGTACTTTATTAAGATTTTGTTCACATTTTATTAATCATTTGCGTCAGTCTGAGTAAATATTTTGTTCCTAAAACTTAGTTTTTTTTTTATATTGGCCTAAATGTTAAAAATTATTTTTAGATAATTTATAATATTTTGACCCAGAATAAGTTTTATTTATTTTCATGTTTAGCTAAATATATTCATAAAACTTAATATTAGATTGTTTAATGTAATTGTTAAAAGATTTTTAAATATTATTGCGCTCTTTAATTCTAGACAACCTTTTATGTGCTGAATAGAGTGTAAAACGTAGTGGCAAATAAGGAGGTATTTTAGTTACCTAGTACACCCGAGATGACGTTAGCACCATCCTGAAGTAGCTGCTTAAAATCTAGATTCACTATTCTTTTAAAATCGTATTGCATAACAATACTTTACAAAATTAGGCTATATACGTCTGATATCAAAAAACATTTTTTTTTTGAAAAAAAAACGACATTATTTTGAACAAAAATTGCGAAAATGAGTAAAAGATAAGTATTCTGGATATTTCGTTGAAATCCGTTGGTTCTGGGTTTTTTTTTGACACTCAGCACTCGAGACCGCATCGCCAGCATTTCTTGATGTATGAAAAAGATTTTCTTTTGTTTTGTTCATATGACACTGAACACATTTGTATTTTATTTTTTTGTAGGGATATAATAACATTTCAACACTTTAAATATTATGTTATAGGATTTGTTATTCTAATCATCTGTATTATTTGATCTCAACATTTAGAGTATAATTACTTCATTGGAGTATGATCTAATTATGACATTTCATTTTATAGTAACACATTATAGCATATAACATAATACCACAATTTTTTAGCTTCGATACAAAGTTGAGAAAGTATTAATTTTACTATGATGTGTTTTTTTTTTTTTTTTTATGTCTGTTGCCACTTTTTCTCAGCTCTCACTGGACCGATTTCTTTCAAAAATACGTCAAAAGATCACAAATCGTATCTAGTTGAAGACATTACCCTTAAAAATTGAATGATTTTCCCTCGTTCCCCGCAAATGGGGGAAATATCTAAAAAAATTACAAATTTAAAAATCGGTAAATTTTGTCATTTTTTTTCTTAAAACTCCCATAACTTTTTCAAAAATCCATAAATCAACATAATTTTTTTTTTATACTAAAACCTTAGATATTATCCTTTCATTTGATATCATTTTTTTGAAAATCTAACACTTATCCTGCTCATTGGGGTGATTTAAAATAACAACTTTTTTTACAAAAACTAACTATTTCAACTTAGTTTTTGAAAATGTTCCGGAAATACTGTGTCCTTTAAACATATAATAAATTAAAGTTTATTTTATGTACTATAAAATGAAAAAAAAATTTGTCCCCACACTTTGTCTTCTGCATGTAAACGGCCGTCGTAGTTAAAAAAATGCTATTTTTGTATTAAAATTTTCGATTTTAAATTTTCGACTTAAAACTGCTATAACTTTTCGAAAAATGTGTGTATCAGCACAAATTTTTTTTTTCTAAACACATTATAAGTACTTCTTTCATTTGATATACTTTTTATTAAAATTGAACAATTTCCCCTTATATAATGGGCGTTCGAAACTTGAAACATTGTATAAAAAATAGAACTTTTTCAACTGAATTTTTGAAAATGTTCCGGAAATACTGCGTCCTTTAAACATATATCAAATTAAAGCTTTTTTTATGTACTATAAAATGAAAAAAAAAAATTTGTCCCGACACCTTATCTTCTATGTGCAAATGGCAGTCGAAATTATAAAAAAAATGTAATATTTGCGATAAAAATCACCTTTTATAACGATGTTTTTTGTACTTAAAACTGCCATAACTTTTTCAAATATTAACTAATCAAAATAATATTTCTTTATATTGAAACCTTAGGTAATTTTCTTTCATTTGATATCATTTTTTTTTGAAAATCTAACACTTATTCTGCTCACAGGGGGGATTTAAAATAGCAACTTTTTTACAAAAACTAACTTTTTCAACTTAATTTTTGAAAATGTTCCGGAAATACTGCGTCCTTTAAACATATGTTAAATTAAAGCTTATGTTATGTACTATAAAATGAAAAAAAAAAATTTGTCCCGACACCTTATCTTCTATGTGCAAATGGCTGTCGAAATTTAAAAAAAAATGTAATGTTTGCGATAAAAATCATCTTTTATCGGGATGTTTTTTGTACTTAAAATTGCCATAACTTTTTCAAATATTAACAAATCAAAATAATATTTTTTTGTATTGAAACCTTAGGTTTTTCCTTTCATTTGATATAATTTTTTTTGAAAATATAACACTTATTCTGCTCACAGGGGGGATTTAAAATAGCAACTTTTTTACAAAAACTAACTTTTTCAACTTAATTTTTGAAAATGTTCCGGAAATACTGCGTCCTTTAAACATATATCAAATTAAATCTTATTTTATGTACTATAAAATTAAAAAAAAAAATTTGTTTAGACGACCTATCTTCTATGCACAAATGGCTACTGTATTCAAAAATATGTTATTTTTGTGTTAAAATCCTGGGTTTTGTATTTTATTTTATTTTAAAATATCTTATAAGGGCAATACACTGACTTTCATGAATATTTTATAATTTAATTGACATAGAATAAAGTTCATAAGACACAAGAAATTAAACTTATTAATTTTTTTTGCTTTTTTAAAGTCGAAAAAGTAATTTTTAAATTTGCATCGAAGCGTTTCTTATAATTGTGATTTTAATCACTGTCAGATTAAATCTATACTGGACCCAACTATGCAACGTCTCCACTATGCCGCGACCCCACTGTGCTGTGTTTTTTTTAATATTGCTGATACCAATGATAGTGTTAAAATTGAATTATTATTATTTTATTGTTATGAGCTGGATACTAAATAATATTTAATGATATTATCAACCTTATAGTTATTATATTTTACTATTGGCCCTTATTTAATTATTCTCATATTAATAATTAAATGTTCACCATATTTATTTATACTGACTTTGAAGTATTACTTTTTGTGTAAAAACTTATCGTGCTTGGCATATCTGAGTACTCTAATCAAAATCTGTGATCTACCAACAGGGCCGAGTACTAGTAGTAGAGTACAGTAGTCGCGTAAGGCTTGTAGGTCTTTGTTAGAGTCTAGTTTGGTAATAAAAAATAAAATAATTCCTTATATTATTGTACGATTATAAATAAATTTTAAGTTTTTTTTTAAATCTTTCTTTTAGCTTCGATGCAAATCTGCAGAAGATATTAATTTTACTATGATGTGTTTTTTTTTTGTATCTGTAACCACTTTTTCTCAGCTTTCATCGAACCGATAATTTTCAACGATTCGTCAAAAGATTACAAATTGTATCTAGTCGAAGACATTACCTTCGGAAATTTAAAAAATTTCTTTCATTCCCCGTAAATAGGAGAAATTTCTGAAATAAATTAAAAATTTAGATATGGGTAATTTCGTCATTTTTTAAACATTCTTTTCTTAAAACTGCCACATCTTTTTTTAAAAATGAACAAATCAATATAATTTTTTTTTATATAGATGCTTGATGTCTTTACCTATCATTTGGTATATTTTTTTTTATAAATTTAACCCTAGACCTGCCCAAAGGGGGGGTTTTAAAATGACAACTTTTTCACAAAAAATTAACTTTTTCAACTAAACTTTTGAAAGTGTTCCGGAAATACTGACACGTATCAACGATATAAGCCTAGTGAGCGTTATAATAATAATGTGGGATACAATCACATATATGTAATCGTATCTAACCAATGTGTAAAAGAAAAAATTGTCACTGACTTTGGGTCTTGTGGATTTACTGTTTTTGAAAAAACCCAGTGTTTACTCCGAATCGGATTTGCACGCGTAACAAAAAAAATCTAATCGAAATTGTTGAATAAGCATTACAAGAGGACGTTATTGTCGGCCCCTTTTTGTGAATTTTAACTTGTCTCATTCATAAATCATGATTTATGAGTTATGTTTCATTTAAATCATAACTCGTCCTATTAGATATTTTTGCGGTGTTTTCGAGCACGTAGTTGTTTAAAAACGATGATAAATCGCCTTGCGATTGTCGCACCTTTGTGCGTTATTGTATATTGCCCTGGCGATATGCTCATCGTGAATTTCATTCATACATTTGAAGTACTGTTCGCCAAAATACATTTTTACCTGGTCAATTGTCATACCAACGACTTCATTCACCTTCCACTTACATCAACGATTCATCATCATCGGTGTCGATAAGTACTTAATAATCATATAGTTTTGTCTTATTTTTAATCTTATTGTTTGTTCTTTTGTTGCATTTGTATTAAGTATCCCCATCTGACAACATTTATGTATATAATATTTTGGTATATATTTTTAATACAAGTGATTATTATATATTCCTAAATTCATTTTATTTATTTATACAGTTCACTCCCTACTTCTATTTCTCCTGCATGATTTAGATACTCCAGAAACGAACGTTATCTAACCCGCACGAGTATAACCGGGCGTTTCGTTCAAACAGAAACTGATGTACATTTATATAAAGACGGATCGTTGAAAAAATAAGGTAAAAAATTTGTTAACACTTTTAAACCATTGTTTGAAAAGGGCCACGCAGGTGATGCAAACAATTTCTTACCGTTGATATTAG
>NW_026099575.1:21821083-21821523 GCF_025091365.1 Daktulosphaira vitifoliae | reverse complement strand
CAATTTCAGCCTGAATCTTTTGAAATTCATTCCATACTTCTTCAATTTTTTGTCGGCGGACTTTGAGTGAAGTCCTATCCCAACCTTTCTGTGCTGCTGCAGACACGAAAATAACAAACCTTGTCAGTTGACCTTTGATTGTACCTCGCCTACCATATAATACTGCATTCTCCACAGCTGGCTGCTCGGCCATTGTATGCTTATGGGCAAAGAAAACCCAATATTATTTTTAGCTTAGTGTAAACAAGTATAATTAACTATATTTAAATAACTAAAACACACTACCCGAACTTTACGCACATACGCACTTTTTGTACTCGAAAATTTATTTATTTTTTAATTATTCATATAATTGCGGATCGAAGGACCAGAAATGTTGGTGAGCGGGATTATTAACCGTTAAAATCGAACGCTCAATTAACCTTATTTTTATGATATAA
>NW_026099575.1:21812051-21817073 GCF_025091365.1 Daktulosphaira vitifoliae | reverse complement strand
CTTTAGAATTATCTACACCAGATATACTAATATTTACTCTTTTTCGTGGCGATTTTAATCTTTGCGCTAACTCAGTGGTTATAAAATTAGTTTGAGAGCCTGAATCGAGCAGTGCTCTTACAATGAATGTTTCATTAAAATGGCTTTTAATTTTTATTATTGCTGTTGATAACAAAACTTGTTTTTGTTCTGCACACGTCACATGTGTACTTATGATTTGTTCATCACTTTGCTCTTCGGGTATGTGAAGTAATGTATTATGTGCTTCTCCACATTTCCTACAGCCTGAAAATTTACATAATTGGTTTTCTGAATGATGAGCCAAACATACATTACAAATGCTTAATTGAGTAACCTTTTGATGACGCTCTTTTATTGTTAGGTCTAAGAATTTTTTGCAATGATATATAGCATGAGTTGTTTCATTGCATAAATAACATTTAAATTTTTTTGAAGTCGCATGCAATACGGTCCTTTTTTGATAATCAAATCGTTTCTTTTCCTTTTTTTGATTGTCACCGCATTCATTTAACCTTTTTGCACTTTCAACCGCTTCTAATAGTTGACAGTGATTATTTAAAAATTCAATTATGTCTTTGACTTCTGAGACTTCAGTTTTTGGTGCTTGTTTTTCCCATGCTCGCAATGTGTTTGTGTCAAGTTTTGTTGATATGACGTGAATCATCAGAGGACCCCATAAATTAGCATCGTGGCCTAAATTTTCTAGTGCTTTCATGTTGCCGACTAAATCGTCAGTAAACATTCGCAGATTGTCCGCTGATTCTTTGATAACTGGTTTTATATCATAAATGGCTTTTGTATGTTGTTGCACCAAAATCCGTTTATTATTGAACCTGTTGTTCAAACTATCCCATGCTATCTTATAATTTTTTGCCGATGTTTCGAAGCATTGTATTACTTTCAATGCGTCGCCCGACAAAGCTGCTTTTAGATAAAAAAAACCTTTGTACATCAGTTAATGTTTCGTTCTCGTGAATTAACGCATTAAATATATCATTGAATGTTGACCATTCTTTATAGCTGCCGCTAAATGTAGGTACACTTAATGGCGCTAATTTTACAATTGATGGTTGATTAGATACACAACTGTTTGTTAGTGTTGACGTCATTATGGGTGGTTGTGATGTGTTTCGAATATCTACCGTGTGATTTATTTCTTCTATTTCTGCTTGATCACTAGCCAATATTCGTTCATACTCTGATACTGCCTCAAAGTACATTTCTTCAAACTGAATTCTGTATGGATCTTCTGGGCTTTCTGGATCTCTGAGTTCTTCAATTTCAGCCTGAATCTTTTGAAATTCATTCCATACTTCTTCAATTTTTTGTCGGCGGACTTTGAGTGAAGTCCTATCCCAACCTTTCTGTGCTGCTGCAGACACGAAAGTAACAAACCTTGTCAGTTGACCTTTGATTGTACCTCGCCTACCATATAATACTGCATTCTCCACAGCTGGCTGCTCGGCCATTGTATGCTTATGGGCAAAGAAAACCCAATATTATTTTTAGCTTAGTGTAAACAAGTATAATTAACTATATTTAAATAACTAAAACACACTACCCGAACTTNTAAGTGTAAACAAGTATAATTAACTATATTTAAATAACTAAAACACACTACCCGAACTTTACTCACATACGCACTTTTTGTACTCGAAAATTTATTTATTTTTTAATTATTCATATAATTGCGGATCGAAGGACCAGAAATGTTGGTGAGCGGAATTATTAACCGTTAAAAAATCGAACGCTCAATTAACCTTATTTTTTTGATATAAAATTTTTTTAATTTGTTTGATTAATGTAATGAATATTAAATTTAACATGAATAAATAAAATGTACAAAATATTTGTTCTTAATTTTATTTATAATTAAAACTTACATGAAAATATTTAAATACAAATGTAACCTTGATTAATATTGGAGCGCGTCGCTGATGGTTCAGCGGTGGAACGTACACTGACTAGATTTACAATAAAAGATACATTGCTGACCAGCTAAACAAGATAAAAGACCATACTATAGTGTGACTCGCGCTAACAGTATCCATGAATTGTGCTATTTGACGTTGCACTGATTTCTTCCTGTTCGCAACTTTTGTTCGACTAAATACACGTCCAATTAACTTATTCAGCTCTTTTGTGTAAAAAACGCTGTGTATGAGATTTCCCAAATAGTCTTCCAAATGGTACATAGTTGGATCTGTTTGTTTAACTCTGATTACGGTAAATAGTTAGGCGCTTTAGTTTGGCAAGTAACCCTGTTAAACACTGATTTATATTACCTTGTCACCCATGCCAACTTGACCGATAAATTATCGGGTATTTTGAGTAATTTGAGCCTGACGAGAGCGGGTTTTTCACGGTTTGCGCCCATGTCATTCCAACTGTTCTATGTTTACGCACGTTGTTGTATTCGTGAAACAACGCAGATAACCGACTAACCCACTTGTAAGAGCCATGTGAAATAAATTCGCTCTATGACGTGGTCAAATCGCAACTCCGGCCAACTACTGAATGATATCTACGACACAACTGATTCTTCTCGTCCTACAGGTTGCACAACGCCAAGTGATTGTGGGTGTCGTGAAACGTATTTTGCAAATCCGTCGACGCACCATAAAATGTACCAATGTCATCGATCAGGCTGTTTACCCATTTTTACGAGGTCAGCGTGCCTATATCGTCAAGATCCTTGATATTTATTCGGACATGTGTGTACGTCATACGGGCCTGCCAGTGGAGTTTGTCAGCAATGTTCTTATTCATAACGTCGATGGTATCTGTTCAACGTATTCGGCTTTTTGCAACTATTCAATATAGAAACGATATCCACAAGTCTAGTGTTGCCAGCCGATCAATAGATATCAATAAACGTAAACATTCTACTAGCTGATTGGTATAGTCGTAGTACATGTGTTCTTTTTCTTGTAGTTCAACCTCAATTGTAGACTCGTACCGACAATGGATGTATCACTAATGCTAATATCAACGGTAAGAAATTGTTTGCATCACCTGCGTGGCCCTTTTCAAACAATGGTTTAAAAGTGTTAACAAATTTTTACCTTATTTTTTCAACGATCCGTCTTTATATAAATGTACATCAGTTTCTGTTTGAACGAAATGCCCGGTTATACTCGTGCGGGTTAGATAACGTTCGTTTCTGGAGTATCTAAATCATGCAGGAGAAATAGAAGTAGGGAGTGAACTGTATAAATAAATAAAATGAATTTAGGAATATATAATAATCACTTGTATTAAAAATATATACCAAAATATTATATACATAAATGTTGTCAGATGGGGATACTTAATACAAATGCAACAAAAGAACAAACAATAAGATTAAAAATAAGACAAAACTATATGATTATTAAGTACTTATCGACACCGATGATGATGAATGGTTGATGTAAGTGGAAGGTGAATGAAGTCATTGGTATGACAATTGACCAGGTAAAAATGTATTTTGGCGAACAGTACTTCAAATGTATGAATGAAATTCACGATGAGCATATCGCCAGGGCAATATACAATAACGCACAAAGGTGCGACAATCGCAAGACGATTTATCATCGTTTTTAAACAACTACGTGCTCGAAAATACCGCAGAAATATCTAATAGGACGAGTTATGATTTAAATGAAACATAACTCATAAATCATGATTTATGAATGAGACAAGTTAAAATTCACAAAAAGGGGCCGAAAATAACGTCCTCTTGTAATGCTTATTCAACAATTTCGATTAGATTTTTTTTGTTANCACAAAAAGGGGCCGACAATAACGTCCTCTTGTAATGCTTATTCAACAATTTCGATTAGATTTTTTTTGTTACGCGTGCAAATCCGATTCGGAGTAAACACTGGGTTTTTTCAAAAACAGTAAATCCACAAGACCCAAAGTCAGTGACAATTTTTTCTTTTACACATTGGTTAGATACGATTACATATATGTGATTGTATCCCACATTATTATTATGACGCTCACTAGGCTTATATCGTTGATACGTGTCAGTATTTCCGGAACACTTTCAAAAGTTAAGTTGAAAAAATTAAAATTTTTGTGAAAAAGTTGTCATTTTAAAACCCCCCTGTGGGCAGGTCTAGGATTAAATTTATAGAAGATGATTTTTATCGCAAACATTACATTTTTTTTTAAATTTCGACAGCCATTTGCACATAGAAGATAAGGTGTCGGGCAAATTTTTTTTTTTCATTTTATAGTACATAACATAAGCTTTAATTTAACATATGTTTAAAGGACGCAGTATTTCCGGAACATTTTCAAAAGTTCAGTTGAAAAAGTTTTATTTTTTATACAATGTTTCAAGTTTCGAACGCCCTCTATATAAGGGGAAATTGTTCAATTTTAATAAAAAGCATATCAAATGAAAGAAGTACTTATAATATGTTTAGAAAAAAAAAATTTGTGCTGATACACACATTTTTCGAAAAGTTATAGCATTTTTAAGTCGAAAATTTTAATACAAAAATAGCATTTTTTTAACTACGACGGCCGTTTACATGCAGAAGACAAAGTGTGGGGACAAATTTTTTTTTCATTTTATAGTACATAAAATAAACTTTAATTTATTATATGTTTAAAGGACGCAGTATTTCCGGAACATTTTCAAAAACTAAGTTGAAATAGTTAGTTTTTNCGCAGTATTTCCGGAACATTTTCAAAAACTAAGTTGAAATAGTTAGTTTTTGTAAAAAAGTTGTTATTTTAAATCACCCCAATGAGCAGGATAAATGTTAGATTTTTAAAAAAATGATATCAAATGAAAGGATAATATCTAAGGTTTTAGTATAAAAAAAAAATTATGTTGATTTGTTGATTTTTGAAAAAGTTATGGGAGTTTTAAGAAAAAAAGTGAAAAAAATGACAAAATTTACCGATTTTTAAATTTGTAATTTTTTTTAGATATTTCCCCCATTTGCGGGGAACGAGGGAAAATCATTCAATTTTTAAGGGTAATGTCTTCAACTAGATACG
>NW_026099575.1:21767548-21811951 GCF_025091365.1 Daktulosphaira vitifoliae | reverse complement strand
CTGGATAGTTGCGGGATCTGTGTCCAGTTTAGCACAAACAACTACAAAAACATTTTTCAATTCGATTTTAATTGATAACCAAGTAAATTTAAGTGATTTGATGTCAAATTTTTGGCAAGTAGAAGAAATGGGTTCAAACAAAAAACTCAGCATTGAAGAAAGGTCTTGTATCGAGCATTTTGAACAAACAGTAAAACGTGAACCTACGGGAAAATTTATTGTTGAACTCCCACTGAAAAACAACGTTGAATTACTTGGTGATTCAAAGGCAATGGCGCGGCGACGTTTTCTAGCTACAAAAAATAATTTACGAAAAAATAATGATCTTCGTGTAAAGTACGTTGAATTTATGGATGAATACTTAAAATTGAATCATATGGAAGAATCACAATCAACAAACGAAATATCATACTATATGCCACACCATGCTGTTTTACGCAACCACAGTGCAACAACACAAACCCGTGTTGTATTCGACGCATCTGCACAGTCCACTTCAGGAACAAGCTTGAATCAAATACTTATGAAAGGGCCGGTAATTCAAGATGAACTTATATGTATTTTAGCACGCTTTCGGGTACACAAGTACGTGCTGTCAGCAGATATAGCTAAAATGTATAGGCAAATATGGGTAGCTAAAAAGGATAGAGTTTTGCAAAAAATATTTTGGCGATCTCAACCACACGAAGAATTAAAAGAATATTGTCTGTCAACAGTTACATATGGAACCACAAGTGCTCCATACATCGCTACGGCGTGTCTCAAAAAATTGGCAGATGAGAATTGCACTAAATATCCGTCGGCAAGCAAAGCAATTTCGACAGATTTTTATGTTGACGATTATTTGGGCGGCGCAAACACTATTGAAGAAGCCATAACACTGAGAGATCAAATAATAAAAATTACCGATAGCGCTGGGTTTACATTAAGAAAATGGATATCAAATGAACCGTCATTGTTGTCAACTATAAAGAACATAAGTAATGACCCGCATTATGTTATGAATATTGACGGCAGCGCAATAAAAACGTTGGGCTTATTGTGGAGTCCATGGGATGATTATTATCAATACAAATATAATGACATCGAATCAAGTAAACAATCGAGTTCTAAACGTACAATATTATCTACTATAGCGACAATATTTGACCCGCTCGGACTAATAGGACCGGTTGTAGTATCAGCGAAAAAGATAATGCAACAGCTATGGCAACTGAAAACGGATTGGGACGACGAGCTGCCCGCACACATTAGTCGGGAATGGGAAGCGTATCGTAACGAACTAGTAGATATCGAAAAAATAAAAATACCGCGAAGAATAATTGGTTGTAACAACGTGTGCGACATGCAAATTCACGCTTTTGCGGACGCGTCGATCAGTGCATACGGTTCGTGTATTTATTTAATGGCAAAAGACGCAGACGGGTCGCGTATAGTTCGACTTATTGCGTCAAAATCGCGAGTCGCTCCATTAAAGGTTATTTCACTCGCACGACTGGAACTGTGTACCGCCGTATTATCAGTGCGTCTCGTCAATAAATTAATTCCAAAACTTAATTGTTGTACA
The DNA here is from genome assembly GCF_025091365.1 of Daktulosphaira vitifoliae. NCBI lineage: Eukaryota > Metazoa > Arthropoda > Insecta > Hemiptera > Phylloxeridae > Daktulosphaira > Daktulosphaira vitifoliae. The sequence goes on along the minus strand of NW_026099575.1, from coordinate 21,810,384 downwards.
AGTAAAATATGGTATTGGTCAGATTCACAAATCGTTCTTGCATGGATAAATTCACCATCCTCTCGATGGAAAACGTTTGTTTCTCACCGCGTCGGAGAAATACATAACACTTCTACGGCTGCGCAATGGAAGCACGTACGTTCAACGGATAATCCGGCAGATATCATATCCCGAGGATGCAGTCCAAAAGCACTAATAGAAAATAAATTATGGTGGACAGGTCCAACGTGGCTAACTCATGACGAATCAAATTGGCCTAATAACAATTGTCAAAAAATTATAGTAGTAAAAGATGATTTAGAAAAAAAACAATTCGTAGTCACATTAACAAAAATTGAAAAGTTTGATATCACGGAACGGTTTTCATCATTAACTAAATTACTCAACATAACAGCGTATATTCTAAGATGGAGAAAAATTGTGAGAAATAAGCGGTCGTCAAATTCAAAATGTATTTACACTATTTACATCGACCCAGAAGAAACTAATCGGGCTAGACAAAAATTATTGTTAGTCGTGCAATCTCAATATTTTTCTGAAGAATTACAATGTTTACATAAAGGAGAGTCAATAAAAAAGAAGAGTAAATTGTTTTTTCTTAGCCCTTTCGTTGACAATAATGGTTTAATTCGTGTTGGTGGCCGGTTAAATAATTCAGCGTCCATTAGTAACGATAGAAAAAATCCAATTTTACTACCATCAAAATCAGCTTTCACTATGCTACTATTCAAGTATGAACATATTCGATTGCTGCATTCTGGGCCACAGGCTTTATTAGCGGCTGTTCGTGAACAATATTGGCCCATCAATGGACGAAATATAGCAAGGTATACTGTGCATAAATGCATACCTTGTTTCAAATCTAAACCAATGGTATTTCAACCCATTATGGGTAACTTACCGAGCTCACGCGTGGACGCGTTCGAGCGTGCGTTTTTCGCAGCGGGCGTAGATTATGCTGGGCCAATCAATATAAAAAGTGGACTTAGAAAAAACGCGCCTCTGGTAAAGGCGTACGTCTCTTTGTTTGTTTGTTTTTCGTCAAAAGCGGTTCACCTAGAACTTGTCAGCGATCTCACAACGGAGTCGTTTCTAAATGCACTTAGGAGATTCTGGGCCCGCAGAGGAATGAATAAATACATGTACTCAGATAACGCCACAAATATGGTAGGTGCAAATAGAAAATTAAAGGAATTAATAGAGCTGTTCAAGTCTAAGGATCACTTGGAAGCTGTAAACCGCTGCTCTGCTGCCCTCGGCGTCAAATGGTGTTTCATCCCAGCGCGCAGTCCACATTTTGGCGGTCTATGGGAAAGTTCAGTGAAATCCGTTAAAAAACATTTAACAAGATCGTTTGGTGAGGCCTCATTAAGTTACGAAGAATTATATACCGCTCTTGTGCGAATTGAGGCGTGCTTGAATTCTAGGCCTATAACGCCCCTATCTACCGATCCGTCGGATTTAAATGCATTAACTCCTGCTCATTTTTTAATCGGTGGTTCTTTGACTGAAATACCCGAACCGGACTTAACCAAAATAACTCCTAATCGTCTAAGACGATGGCAGCGGGTAACTCAATTGACACAGCAAGTTTGGAATCGATGGCAAACCGAATATTTGTCTACGCTTCAATATAGGGCAAAATGGACAAAATCGGTGGGAGCTGTTCCCAAAGAAGGTGATTTGGTTCTAATAAAGGAATGTAACTTGCCTCCACTTCAATGGAGGCTCGGAAGAATTTCAAAGATTTTTTTTGGGAATGACAATATTCCCAGAGTAGCTATGGTGAAAACAGATAGAGGGGAATTCAAGAGGGCAGTCCGAACCTTATGCCCTTTGCCACTCGATGAGGAGTAGTTAAGTTTGTAGAATGTTGTACATTAAATATATTATGTAAAATAAAACTGGTTTTCAAATAATTGAATAAGTATTTTTATTAATTTTATTCTTGTTTTTTTTTTGTAAATTCGAATATTGTGATATTAATTTACTTATTTAATTATTATTATTTTTCAAATGTTATTTTCATTATTTAGTTAATTTTATTATTAATTAATTATTTAATTTTATATTTATTTAAAAAAAAAAAATTTGTTTGTATAAAAAATTTTGATGTTTATTATTAATTATTTATTTAATTTTATATTTATTTCTAAAAAGGAAAAATTGTTTATCTAAAAATTTTGATGTTTATTATTAATTATTTATTTAAATTTATGTTTATTTCTGAATTTGATCATGTTTGTACACTATATTTTCAATTATTTTGTTTGATTTTACAAGTGTAAAATGGTGGCCGGTATGTTAGCGCGAGTCACACTATAGTATGGTCTTTTATCTTGTTTAGCTGGTCAGCAATGTATCTTTTATTGTAAATCTAGTCAGTGTACGTTCCACCGCTGAACCATCAGCGACGCGCTCCAATATTAATCAAGGTTACATTTGTATTTAAATATTTTCATGTAAGTTTTAATTATAAATAAAATTAAGAACAAATATTTTGTACATTTTATTTATTCATGTTAAATTTAATATTCATTACATTAATCAAACAAATTAAAAAAATTTTATATCAAAAAAATAAGGTTAATTGAGCGTTCGATTTTTTAACGGTTAATAATCCCGCTCACCAACAGATACCGAAAACCTCACCTCAATGATAGTCGATTTACAAGGTATTGTGGTAGACAATCTATTGTTTTTGGTCAAGACACTGATTGGTATTGCCATAGACTGCACGTATTTCACCCTTCAGACGTTCAAACATCCAAAATATATAAAGAACGATTCTAAAATAAACTTTTGATTAAAAAAATGCCTACATGAAATGGATACTCGTAGAATACGATGAGCTGTTGAGAATCATAAAACTGTTGCGGTGCTAGACCATTTACGTGGACAGAGCTGTGAAAAAGCGAGTTGTGGAATAGTTTATACTGAGATAACGTATAGTCAACGTAGAGCATTTGGACTGACCACCGTTGTACAATTTAAGTTGTGATACGAATCCGTGTGGTATCCGACACATGAAATACCCAATCATGTACAGTTTATATAAGGCTATATGTATAAAACAATAGATGAATTATAACATGTAATACTATTATGATCATACATTATTATACCGATTAATTTATACTTTTTAATTTTTTATCTGAATTAATACAAGACAGTTTGTGCCGGAGTCACATAACTAGGACACTGTTTAACAAACATTAAAATAATGTATATTTTTATATAAAATAAAATTGAAGTGGGGGTTAAAAGTACAATTGTACGAACACATATAATTATCGTTATCCAATACTTATCAATGAACAGTTAACGTAATATTAACAACTCTAAAAATGTACATAAATTATAAAAAAAAGGCGGAGGTCGTGGGAAAAAAATGATAATAAAATGATGTCGCCAGGTCACATGGGAAACGAGTAACGGCAAACGTAACCGCAATTATAATATGGGGAAATTCGTGTAATCGACGTGACTGCAATAATGCAAAACGAAGCCATCGAGCGAACGATACCGTGGTAAAGGTATGATGAAACGTCGGTAACGACGTGGGACGTTATCTATCTATATATGTATCCAAAGAGCAATCGAGTAATGTTAAAATTAGGAGACGGATACGTTGGGGGTTAAAGTCTGGCAGAGGGCGTGTCGAAAAATAACAATCAAAAGTATCACTTTACTATTGATCAGTAGTGTGGTCAAGTACACCAATCAGAGTGCTCCATTGACTTCTATGGCAAAGAAGGCATGGCTTCTGTCACAAAACTCGCATTAAAAATCTAATCTTTTTATATAATAATTTTTCATAATTATATAATAATTAAGTATTTATTAAATAATTAAATCATAAAAAACTAAAATTTTATAATTTGATGATATTAAAAAAAAATTTGTATGAAGTTTGAGACTTCTCCGACAAATTTAATCATTTGTATAGGCCTTTAAAATTGGCCTGTGTTATAATAAATAATAGCAAGTAACAAAGAATTTTCACTACTAAAAAATTACAAAACTTTATTGACGTTATTTCTAACAAAAGTAGTTTGCTCTTGATACAACTACAAAAAAATTAGCGCACTACAAATGAGTCCGTTACAAGTAGTGTGTTTTTGTCAACCACTGAAAAACTATTTTGTATATAATGTTTACCGTTTTTACGGTAAACATAATATAAACTTGTACGACTCAACATCGAAGTAAATTTATAAATAGAAACTATTTTATTTGACAAAAAAACTTAAACAATAATATCTGTATTTACATTATATAGAATTTTTTATTAAATAAAAATTTGTTACCTTAAGGTAATTAATCTGTTTTTGCATTATTTTCATGTTCATTTAATATAACGTCACCTACATTCTTCTGTACATTTAGTTTTAAAAAATGGTAAGATCTTGTTTAAGATTATATATAAGTAAATTTCTTAAACAATTATTAAATTAAACATTTTTTGTAGTATTTTTTTAAGAAAACTATATCTAACTTACAAATACAATTAAAAAATATGAATAATAAAAAATAGAAGTATAACTGTTTTATAAATTTAAGTTCTATTGTACGTAATATTTTATTTTAAGCTTAAATGTTGTCAAATTTTAGGAACTATTATCAATCAGTAAAGTAATTATAGCATCATTAATGTGCTTCATCGATAGTAAGTATGATGAGAAATATTTGAATCATTAAATAAAAAAAATTAAAATACAATATTAAAAATAACATAAAGAACAAATTTACTTAAAATTAGTTTTTATAACTGGATATTTCATTTTAAACAGTATGTGTGATGTCTGGGAATGGTGAGTTTTTTAAATCAAAACTCATATTTATTAATTAATTTAATATTATGTATTAAAATTGTTTAAGTATCCCATGTCACCTCCCGCGCACTCTCTTTTGAACGACTTTTAGCAATTTTCTATTCCAAAATTTCCGCATGTGTTAGTACATTAAATCTTTGGCAAAATTACTGGCGTAATTATTGGGGAATATTCAGATACCATTTTTTTTCGTATGGAGGGTATGTGAAAAATTTTCTTTTATGTATCATTGCTCAAAATGAAACTCTAATTACGCCATTTCTTTAAGTTTAATACTACAAATAAAATAGATTACCGTTAGGTACCGTTTACAATGCATTTTAATATATAAATATTAAAATACTAAATACACGGTAATTATTGTTTTTCCTAGATAATCATTCTCTTTGTTTAATATGTAATGCGAAAAAGCCTCAAGTTATGTTTGAACCTTGTAATGACATTGTTTCTTGTAGCAAATGTACTATAGATTTGGATGGGAAAAATTGCCCAAAGTGTGATTTGAATATAAACAAATGTCTAAGATTGGGTAATTATAACATATATTATAATTAACATTATTACTAAATATTTTGTAACATTTAAACTAAATTTTCCAACAACTATTGAAGATGTTGAACTATACATTTTACATATAAGATATTAACATTATATTGGATCTAGATAATAATGAAAAATAAATGAAAGCAAAATTATTCTTAAATTAAAATCATTGAATTACATATTAAGCCAAATTTAAGAATTATTATTGTATAATAGTTTATATTTTACAATTCCATTCAAATTATTTTCAGAAAAGCGTCCAATTAATCTTGATGATATAGTAAGAAGAATCGATGAAAATTCTTATTTAGGATCTTGTTCTAGAATAAATGATGAGAGTCGAAGTATTAATGAAACAACCAAAACGGTATTCCCAAGTTTGTTTAAAAAACCCGGTAATTCCTTTTGCTAATTAAACTGCTTAAATTTTACAATAAGAACTCTTGAGTTACTTAATTGAAAATTTGAAATAATCAAATAAATTCTAAAATTAAAAAATCACCCTATATATACATGAATATAAGAATGGTTATTTTTAATATTTTAGAAATAAATTATAAATCATATTTCTACTTATAACTTTTACACAAAAATTATTCATATAGTAACTAAAATTTAATACACTTTATTGTTGTAAATTAAATAACATAAAAACTAGACATTAATTTTTTCAACTTAACTTTTGAAAATTCTCGATGTTATATTTTACATTTATAACTTATTGAAAAATATATGGATCAATACAATTTTTCATTGAAAAATACTATTTATATACCTTTTTCATTCGACATACTTTTTTTTTTTAATCCTACTATATCACTATATATTTATTCATTAATTACTCTTATAAATCATAAAACTTTGTAACGTCACAAATTCGAAGGTGGACCCTTTAAAATTTTTTGTTATGTCTACTTATTTATTGTATCACGCATAAAAACCTTTTCCTGGCACAGCGGTGTCGACCACTCATTATTTTTGCCGCTGACCGCTAGATGAGACGACAAAAGAGAATAAATATAATTAAAATCGAATTGTTCACCGATATTGATCCCTCCCAAAAAGACTGGACGTTATTGATTTGAAAATGCCGTTAGATCGGTGTTGGCTCTTCTCCATTCCTTCTTCAGTCATTGTCCGTGTTAGAGTGCACATGTTTGTTGCTTTATTGTCACTTTTTTCAATGATGGAGTAGAGCCGCCAACGACGAACGGTCAGGTCTTTTCGGCGAAGAATTCAGACTATCGGATGGGTCTCTTTGGAGGCCGAGTATCTTTTTCTGTTTTATAATTTTATTTATGCGATGATCTGTATTATATTAATTACTTTATTTTATGATAAATTAACTTATTTTTGTTTATGTGTGGAAAGCACGTGTTTCCCTTTTCTTTTAGCCAACGCTAAGGAGCTCCTGGTGTTTTTCATTAATTTCCAATTAACATTAACGGATGTGTTCTAATACCATCCGTAATGTTTGTGATATTATTTGTTTTTTGTTTAAATATTTTATTTTATTTTTGTTGCCTTTATTTGTAGACATGGTTTTTGATATTTCATGTCGTATTTTTGTCCATGTTTAACTTAATTGTCCTTTTAAACAATTAAATTAAATTTCCTTATTACTTTTAACTGTAATATTTGTTTTATTGCGAGAGTAACTTAAGTACTCGCGTGTATTTATTCCCTGTTCCTTAATTTAGGTATGTTTTACAAATCAACGACATACAACTTCAATTATTATAGTTGTGGTTAATAAACCACGAGGTATTGTAATCATTTATACATATAACGACATACTAACTTAAATTACACTTTTAATTAACTTTAAATTAAATTCAACCTATGTTCCGATAATCATATCTGATAGGTGTGACACTTCGCCTAGGTGGTGGTGACCCTTGCTACCTTAGCTAGTCATTATGCAACTGGCAAACCACCTTGTTGTTGCAGGCCGATAAAAAATCCACTTATAACTAGTAATCGGGATATAAATAAGGAAATAGGAAGTCGTGTAGCTTTTGGAATAATCCACCAATTTTTTTAAATTAAACACTACTTGCATATTTGCAACGCAGCGTTTTTTATGATAGTGATTTAATCCCTGTCAGATATCATCTATACTGGACCAAACTATTCCACGTGGTCACTTTAACGCGACCCAACTGTGCTGGGTTTTTTCATCTCCAAATTCATTATCATCCTTACAATTGTTTTAGTATTGTCTTATTTTATAGTCCTCGCCTATTTCCTTTTCTTTCTCTTCCTCTACTTAATTTCCTGTACAAAATAATTATTAACTTATCTCTTCTTCAATACTTTTACTAGTTAATGTTCCAACATTCCACGTATCTATTCTTACATTGTATCTATCTTTCTCCCTTATATACGAGTCCAGTCTAAAATTGAGCTATGACGCCCCTATACTGTTAATGCACAAGCATTACCTGTTATCCTCAACACATTACTGTTGAAATAGCTACCATACAAGTGGCTGGTATCAAACACTTTGTTCTTTAGGTCTTTTTCGTCTTTAACTATTTTATTTGTTCTCGCCTGTTGTCCCCGCGTACATCTGAAATGAGGCAATCTGCCTAAGTTTTGTGTCAGGACTCTACTTTCACAAAATTTTACGCCAGCTATCAACCTGATGCAACCTCATTAATCGTCTTTTACGATGACAGAATGGCCGTGGAATTAATCTTTTATCCTATCCATAGGGATAATAAAAAAAAAAAAACAAAAAAGTCAACTATATTTATAAATTAGGCAATTTCATTTTTAGATTGTATTGATAAAGCTGACATTTATTTATTTTCAAAATTATTTTTATTCTTTAGATAATGATTTGTCTTTGGGTGAATATCGTAAGTATTTTATTAATAAACAACATATTTCTCTGTCTTAAAAAATGTATTTATTAACACTTTTTACTTTAAAGCCTTGAAATTAAACAGCTTTTCTAATCAAAAGCGTAAGTATTCAATTTATTTTTAATTGTATATTATATTATCTTTTATCTCATAATTCCATGATAAATTATATATCATGTAAACATACAGTTGTTATGCATTGATAATGTTAACATTGTTTACGAAGTACATATCCGCGATATTTTAGTAATTTTTTTGTAACATTTTAAGTTAAATATTTTTAATTTTAAATAATTAGCCACATTATTTTTATTATTTAAACTTTACACTGAAAAAAATATAGTCGTATTAATTTTAAAATTATATTTTTTTAGCTATTACGAAAAAAATGTCGGTATGTCAATTATGCAATAAAGCAATAGCTGTAGGGTATATTTTTCCTTGTTACCATAATTGTTGTACTTCTTGCGGAACTCATAAAAATATTACACATTGTAAAAATTGCAAAATGGAAATTACTAACTTTACAAGAGAAGAACGTAAGTGTTTTATTTTTACTTATATATTTAAATATATGGTAATATATGCTATTTCCTGACTACATATTAATCTTAACAATTTCATTTTTTTCTATTTAATAATGTCAATTTCAAACTTGCAAGTTGAGTTAAAAGACATGATAATAAATTCCTTTTTTTTTTTTACTATAAACTTTCACAAAAATCAACTTTAAAGGGTTAAAAATATAGGTTAAATATGTCATTTTTCTTATTTTTAACATATTAAAATTAAAAATCACTATTAATTTAAAACAATTTTTTTTTGTTCTTCATAATTGTTTATATATAAATACTTATTTTTTAATATTAAAACTTAGAAGTGATAGAGAAAGTCTAATTTGAAACACATTGCGAAAAGTTGATTTAGAAAAGTATATTTTTGTTTCTGGTGAAAGTTCCTTGTAGTCCAGTGTATAAAACTTATAAATTTCTTATAAGCAACAACATTTTTTTATTGAAAAGCCTTTTAAATTTTTAAAAGTAAAGAAATAAACAATACTTTATTATTTTTATAATATCTCCGTAAAAATTACAATACTAAATTATTGAATATCAATTTTATACTAAATTTAAATAATATAGTTATTATTTATTCATACATTATAATTATAAATCAATTAACTAATCACTGTCGGATATCATTTATACTTGTCCTAACTGTGCGATGTCCATATTGTGCCGCGACCTCATTTTGCTATCGCTTTTTTCTGTCATAACTTTTTTTAAAAATGAACAAATCAATATAATTTTTTTTTATGGATACCTTAGACATGTTACTATCATAAGATATATTTTTGTGAACATTTGACCCTTTACCTGCCAATAGAAAGGGTTTCAAAATGGCAACTTTTTCACAAAAAATTAACTTTTTCAACTTTTGAAAATATACCGGAAAGACTAACACTTGTATATATATATATCTCTTAAATTAAAGCTTATGTAATATACTTTAATTTGAAAAAGAAAAATATGATCTCTGGACTTGTCTTCATGGTAAAAATAATTGTCCTATTAAAAAATATGCTATTTTTGTAAAAAAATCTTAATTAATTTTACTGTGTCTTTTTTTTTTAATTTTTATAATAAATATCAATTTAATATAAAACAACTAATAGTTCAATAATTTAACACGTATAAAAGGTAAACCACATAACCGACCTGACAACCATGTATCATACATATTTTATTTTATTTTATAATTTCACGGGCAGAAGCCCTTTTTACAAATAATACAAGTACATAAATTAGGTTATTGTAACATAGAAAGATATATACTAAAAATATGCAAATTAATTATTAAACGTAAAGATAAAAAAAAATAAATAAATAATGAAAATGAATTTAATTATAAAACATAAAGAAAAATACAAAAATTAAAATGAAAAGTTAGGGTCAACATTGGCATTGGTCATAAGACGCCTAAGTGGCTCATTTTTTGCATAATTAGTTAGGCAGTGAGGGACAACAAATGGAGCATTATTTCTTGTTGCNTGTATTAGTCATAAGACGCCTAAGTGGCTCATTTTTTGCATAATTAGTTAGGCAGTGAGGGACAACAAATGGAGCATTATTTCTTGTTGCGCGCTGAGGTACTCTGAAACATATGAGGGACAACAGGATCGGCGAATCAATATTACCATTCAATAAACCAATTAGGAAATTAATTCCAGCATAGCGCCTACGCTCAACTAATGAGGATAGGCCAAGCAAATACGAGACAGGGGCATAATCGTGGTTTGGACAGACTATGTTGAGCGAGTAGCTGACAAAGCGTAGGAACTTTCGCTGAACTCGCTCAAGCTGTAGCGAGCCCAAGGCAGTATAAGGATCCCATACTACACTACCATATTCTAGAATAGGTCTGACTATAGAACAGAATAACACTTTAAGTGAAAGTCCTTGCTTGAAATCTTTGGCCAAACGCATAATAAAACCAAACGCTTTAAAAGCTTTACAGCATACATAATCAATATGAAGCATAGGATCAAGATTATAACTAAACTTAAAGCCTAGATCTGTAATAGAGTTTAACTCACGCGAGATATTTACTGCAGTAATACTATAGTGAAACACAATAGGATGTTTTGTTCTATGAAACGTAAAGACCTTGCATTTGGTTAAATTAAGTGACAATCCCATTGAGTTTGACCATTTAGAAAATCTATTAAGGTCATCCTGTAATTTCAAACAGTCATCGGTTGAGCTTACACGCATAAATAGTTTGATGTCGTCGGCAAAACAAAGAAAATGACAATGGTGTAAAACTTTATGCACACAGTTTAAGAATAAGGAAAATAGAATAGGGGACAAGTGACCTCCCTGGGGGACACCAGAAGACGCTAAAAATACATTAGACTTAACGCCGAATACTTTTACCCATTGGTATCGGTCACAAATATAGGAACTAATCTAAGAAAGTAGTGGTTCGCCAAAACCATATTGTCTAAGAATAGTAATAAGGGTCGTATGATCCACAGAGTCAAATGCTTTACTGAAATCATTGTATATAACATCTACTTGTAATTGATTTTGGAAAGCATTAAAAATATAGTTGGTGAACACAAGATTACAGGTGGAAGATGAGCGACCCGGGCGAAAGCCATGCTGTTCTTCCATTAAAATGTTATTAACAGGTCTTTGTATTCCATTAAGTATAAGCAATTCAAATATTTTTGATATGTGGGACTGTACAGCTATAGGGCGGTAATTTGAAATAAGACTAGGGGAGCCCGTCTTGAATACCGGTGTAATGGAACTAAGTTTAAGCATAGATGGAAATGATCCTTCGTCTAAGGAACGCCTAAATAAGATCCATAGAGGATATGCCAATAATTCCCTTAGTTCATATAAAAATGTACCAGATAANCCGGTCACAAATATAGGAACTAATCTAAGAAAGTAGTGGTTCACCAAAACCATATTGTCTAAGAACAGTAATAAGGGTCGTATGATCCACAGAGTCAAATGCTTTACTGAAATCATTGTATATAACATCTACTTGTAATTGATTTTGGAAAGCATTAAAAATATAGTTGGTGAACACAAGATTACAGGTGGAAGATGAGCGACCCGGGCGAAAGCCATGCTGTTCTTCCATTAAAATGTTATTAACAGGTCTTTGTATTCCATTAAGTATAAGCAATTCAAATATTTTTGATATGTGGGACTGTACAGCTATAGGGTGGTAATTTGAAATAAGACTAGGGGAGTCCGTCTTGAATACCGGTGTAATGGAACTAAGTTTAAGCATAGATGGAAATGATCCTTCGTCTAAGGAACGCCTAAATAAGATCCATAGAGGATATGCCAATAATTCCCTTAGTTCATATAAAAATGTACCAGATAAGCCATCTGGACCCACAGAACCAACACCTCGTAGGTTTGATAATTTATGGTAAACATCATCAACACTGAAGTATACGTTGTTAGGNCATCAACACTGAACTATACGTTGTTAGAAAGGTCAAAGGTGGGAATATCTAGTTGGTCAATTAAGACATTATTTTTTTTAGCACTGTAAACCGAAGAAAAGAAGTCAGAAAATAGATTTGCAGACGTAAGCTCATCGGAAGAGCAGACGTCGTTGTAGGACAAAATTTTAGGTATATTACAAGATGACCGTTTGCTATTAACATATTTCCAAAATTCATACGGTTTATCTTTGAGTAGTTTTTCAGCATTACTAATGTGTTCACGATAGCATTTTTTAGAAGTATATTTAAATTTGGGACGAAGAAATGAAAATTCTTTATAGCATGACATGTTGGAAGAGGACTTAAACTTAGCATGAGCTTCCCTTTTTTGACGCAGTATTATTTTGAGCTCAGCACTAAACCAAGGAGGATAAGTAGGTTCATAAAATCTACATTGAGGAACAAAATCAAGAATAGATTTATGCAGAGCATCATAAAATATATTAGTAGCGGTGTTAGCATTGTGAGGGAGAAATGTGTTATACCAGTCGTAAGAAGAGATAAATTGCCGAATACTATTGTAATTAGCTCTCTTGAAATTGATAAGGAAAATAAAATAATAATAAATAATATAATATATTATAAATAATATAATACAATATAATAATAAATAAAATAAAATTGATAAGGGAAATGATAAGGACAATTTAAGATAGTTCAAAAATTCAAAGGCTTTTAACTTAAGAGGTAAAATATTTAAAATAAGTTAAAATTTTTATTTAATTTAATTTAGATTCTTATAATGGTGATTTAAATCATTATTATAAGAAATGCTTCGATTCAAATTTGTGGTTAACTCAAAGAAGAGATTATGGGTTTATTTCAAAAGCAACATCAATTCATATTTTTTTAATTACATTCTGGTTATAATTTTTAAGACTTATAATTATAATATATGAAAACTATTTATATCAGTTACTGAACATAGCATACATTTAAGATAATAATACTATCTATTGTAGTCTAACCAAGTGGTTAATTCTAAGAAATTGGTGTAAAATTACAAAAGCAATATAAACTCCTATTTCCTTAATTATATCCTGATTAGTAGTATATTTTATTACTTCTATACCAAACGTGTATAAAAATTTGAATTACTTGATACAATGATTTTTAAAAAAAAATTTTTTTGACTCGTCTATAAGAAACATCAAAATCATAATCAAAATTATTATTCAAAAAAAATGTCTATATCAACTTTTTGCGTTATTTTCAAATCTGCAATTAGACTTTTTCAATCATTTCTAATTTTTTATCTTATTTCTAATCAGCAAAAAATGAGTATGTATGTATAAAAAAATATATATTACAGTATAATAAATATTTTAAAAACATTAGAAATGAAAGATTTTAACTTACGATATGGAAAATGTGAACTAAATAAACTTTGATTCGATAAAGAGTAAATTATAAAATTTTCGAGAGTCTTGTCTTTAACTAGATATGAGTTGTAATCATTTGACGTGTCGCTGAAAAAAATCGGTTCACTAAGAGCTGAAAAAAATTACCAGCTTCTCATCGAAGCTAAAAATATATAGATTAATTAATACAATTATTGTTATAAGAACTTCATAAATTCTTTTTTCATTTATTATACTTTTTTTAAAAAATCAGATTATTTCTCTTTATTCAAGGATATTCAAAACTTGAAACACTAATATTAAAAAACGGTAGCATAGTGCAGTTGCATCATAGTCCAGATGTGTAATAATTAGAGAAAGTATATATAATATCTGACAGTAATTAAAACACTATCAAGAAACGCTTCGAAATAAATCTGTAGATATTGATTAATTTTAGAAAATTGGTGGATTACTCTAAAAGTAAAATTGACTCCTATTTCCTTCATATTTCTAATTTCTCTATGATTTATATGTATTATATATGAATATATATTACACATTCATAATATCTATGAAATTAATATTTAGTTTAGTCTTATAATTTTTACGGAAAGGGATTGATGCAATACTATTAAAAAAAAAGTTGATTGTTACTAAAAATAAATATACCGTTCTACAAGGAATTTTCATCAGAGATTAAATTATACTTTTCTATTTCCATTTTAAACCCGATTACAAATCTACAATTAGAGTTTCACATATGAACTAAATAATAACAAGATTCTTTTAATTAATATAACAAATATTTATTTGTTTTAATTTAAAAAATGCTTAACATGCAGAATGTATAATATTCACTATATCAATATTAGTAATTGTTAAAATACCAGGAATGGTAAAATTTTCAATGATTTATTACAATAAAAATACAAATCTACATTTACTGTGAAAAATAATTATTATGTTTATTCCACATAAAATATTAAATGATATAAATTCAAAACATGTAGTCAGGTTAAAATTGTATTTAAAGTTCAGCATTTTTAAATTACAAACTTTCATAAAAATCAACTTTATAGGAACAAAATATAAGTTAAAAATGTCATTTTAAATTNATCTACATTGAGGAACAAAATCAAGAATAGATTTATGCAGAGCATCATAAAATATATTAGTAGCGGTGTTAGCATTGTGAGGGAGAAATGTGTTATACCAGTCGTAAGAAAAGATAAATTGCCGAATACTATTGTAATTAGCTCTCTTGAAATTGATAAGGAAAATAAAATAATAATAAATAATATAATATATTATAAATAATATAATACAATATAATAATAAATAAAATAAAATTGATAAGGGAAATGATAAGGACAATTTAAGATAGTTCAAAAATTCAAAGGCTTTTAACTTAAGAGGTAAAATATTTAAAATAAGTTAAAATTTTTATTTAATTTAATTTAGATTCTTATAATGGTGATTTAAATCATTATTATAAGAAATGCTTCGATTCAAATTTGTGGTTAACTCAAAGAAGAGATTATGGGTTTATTTCAAAAGCAACATCAATTCATATTTTTTTAATTACATTCTGGTTATAATTTTTAAGACTTATAATTATAATATATGAAAACTATTTATATCAGTTACTGAACATAGCATACATTTAAGATAATAATACTATCTATTGTAGTCTAACCAAGTGGTTAATTCTAAGAAATTGGTGTAAAATTACAAAAGCAATATAAACTCCTATTTCCTTAATTATATCCTGATTAGTAGTATATTTTATTACTTCTATACCAAACGTGTATAAAAATTTGAATTACTTGATACAATGATTTTTAAAAAAAAATTTTTTTGACTCGTCTATAAGAAACATCAAAATCATAATCAAAATTATTATTCAAAAAAAATGTCTATATCAACTTTTTGCATTATTTTCAAATCTGCAATTAGACTTTTTCAATAATTTCTAATTTTTTATCTTATTTCTAATCAGCAAAAAATGAGTATGTATGTATAAAAAAATATATATTACAGTATAATAAATATTTTAAAAACATTAGAAATGAAAGATTTTAACTTACGATATGGAAAATGTGAACTAAATAAACTTTGATTCGATAAAGAGTAAATTATAAAATTTTCGAGAGTCTTGTCTTTAACTAGATATGAGTTGTAATCATTTGACGTGTCGCTGAAAAAAATCGGTTCACTAAGAGCTGAGAAAAAGTGGTAACAGACATACAAAAAAAAACTCATCATAGTAAAATTAATACATTACAAGCTTCTCATCGAAGCTAAAAATATATGGATTAATTAATACAATTATTGTTATAAGAACTTCATAAATTCTTTTTTCATTTATTATACTTTTTTTAAAAAATCAGATTATTTCTCTTTATTCAAGGATATTCAAAACTTGAAACACTAATATTAAAAAACGGTAGCACAGTGCAGTTGCATCATAGTCCAGATGTGTAATAATTAGGGCAAGTATATATGATATCTGACAGTAATTAAAACACTATCAAGAAACGCTTCGAAGTAAATCTGTAGATATTGATTAATTTTAGAAAATTGGTGGATTACTCTAAAAGTAAAATTGACTCCTATTTCCTTCATATTTCTAATTTCTCTATGATTTATATGTATTATTTATGAATATATATTAGACATTCATAATATCTATGAAATTAATATTTAGTTTAGTCTTATAATTTTTACGGAAAGGGATTGATGCAATACTATTAAAAAAAAAGTTGATTGTTACTAAAAATAAATATACCGTTCTACAAGGAATTTTCATCAGAGATTAAATTATACTTTTCTAATTCAATTTTAAACCCGATTACAAATCTACAATTAGAGTTTCGCATATGAACTAAATAATAACAAGATTCTTTTAATTAATATAACAAATATTTATGCTTGATTATTATGTACGTTTTAATTTAAAAAATGCTTAACATGCAGAATGTATAATATTCACTATATCAATAATAGTAATTGTTAAAATACCAGGAATGGTAAAATTTTAAATGATTTATTACAATAAAAATACAAATCTACATTTACTGTTAAAAATAATTATGTAAGTTTCTGAACACATGTAAAACTAAAAAATACAATATTTTATTCCACATAAAATATTAAATGATATAAATTCAAAACATGTAGTCAGGTTAAAATTGTATTTAAAGTTCAGCATTTTTAAATTACAAACTTTCATAAAAATCAACTTTATAGGAACAAAATATAAGTTAAAAATGTCATTTTAAATTTAAATTTTGCACGGAATATTTTTAACATATTAAAAATCAATAATAACTTGATAATAAAGTTTTATGATTAATTTGTTTATGTGTTTCTAATCCCAAAAAAGAGGTGATAGAAAAATTTAATTTCACATTTGAAATAGGCGTAAAAATTTGGTTTAGTAAAATATATATTGGTATGACAATTAAAAAATATTTAATTTTAGTGATATGATGTTAGTGTGTAATTCAGTATAAAAAAAAATTTTATACTCCTATTTATTTGGAGATATTTAATTTAAAAAGTTATTTGAAGTGGCAATTTATTACAGTGGTTTATTGCTAGGATTAAAGAATTTTCCCAAATATTTGGTGATTATAAGTTCAATAATATAATAATTGTGTTCTTTAAAGCTATTGATAAAAAAATTAGTGATGTCAGTGAGAGCTGAGAACAATTAATGAAATAAAAAAAACCATATAGTAAAATATATGAATAAAAAAATTTTGCTCACAAGGAGACACTAGTGACGGGATCCTTGATATTTATTAAAGTTATTCAATCTAAATGAGATAAAAATAAAACCTACTATGAAATTTTTTTCCACCTCAAAAAAGAATTAAGAAAAAAATTAATTTAAGTAGGCTTGAATCCCATGCATGAAATGTATTGTATATTGTATATGAAATGTATGTAAAAGTGTTATCGACTAGGTTACACTCGGAAAAACGTTATTTGACCGTCAGATTTCGAACTTCGTACTCAAAGTGTATAAAAACGTATTATATTCGTTGCAGCCATCGTCCATTACAAGATCTTTCTAGCTAAAAGGGTTAACTTAAGCTAGTTCAAAAATTCGCTCTTCCTAACTTTAAGGAGGTAAAAGTATCTAAATAAGTATAACTTTATATTTAATGTAAGTTAGATTCGTGTAAATTTTATAAAAATTGATGGACTCATTACTATGGAAAACTCTTTTAATGTATTTTAAAATAAAATAAAATTTGAACACAAATATAATATGTTTTTAATGATATCATTAGAACAATTTTTTTTTTTTTTATAGTACATAACATAAGCTTAACATATGTTTAAATAAACCAGTATTTCCGGAACGTTATCAAAAATTAAATTGAAAAAAGTTTACTTTTGTAAAAAAGTTTCCAAATTGAATTCCCCCTTGTGGGTAAGTAAAGGGTCAGATTTTTAAAAATTTATATCAAATAAAAGGGAAATANGATGTCAGTGAGAGAACAATTAATGAAATAAAAAAAACCATATAGTAAAATATATGAATAAAAAAGTTTTGCTCACAAGGAGACACTAGTGACGGGATCCTTGATATTTATTAAAATTATTCAATCTAAATGAGATAAAAATAAAACCTACTATGAAATTTTTTTGCACCTCAAAAAAGAATTAAGAAAAAAATTAATTTAAGTAGGCTTGAATCCCATGCATGAAATACGCAAGTGTTATCGACTAGGTTACACTCGGAAAAACGTTATTTGACCGTCAGATTTCAAACTTCGTACTCAAAGTGTATAAAAACGTATTATATTCGTTGCAGCCATCGTCCATTACAAGATCTTTCTAGCTAAAAGGGTTAACTTAAGCTAGTTCAAAAATTCGCTCTTCCTAACTTTAAGGAGGTAAAAGTATCTAAATAAGTATAACTTTATATTTAATGTAAGTTAGATTCGTGTAAATTTTATAAAAATTGGTGGACTCATTACTATGGAAAACCCTTTTAATGTATTTTAAAATAAAATAAAATTTGAACACAAACATAATATGTTTTTAATGATATCATCAGAACAATTTTTTTTTTTTTATAGTACATAACATAAGCTTACATATGTTTAAATAAACCAGTATTTCCGGAACGTTATCAAAAATTAAATTGAAAAAAGTTTACTTTTGTAAAAAGTTTCCAAATTGAATTCCCCCTTGTGGGTAAGTAAAGGGTCAGATTTTTAAAAATTTATATCAAATAAAAGGGAAATACGTAAGGTGTTAATAAAAAAAAATTATTTTGGTACGTTCATATTTTAAAAAATTATGGAAATTTTAAGAACAAAAATGATAAAAATATCATAATTTACCAATTTAAAGTATTAAAATAAAAATTAGTATAAATGTTTTAATTATAATGAACTCTATAATTTAATACAGCACATTATAGAGTAAAAAATAAGACAAAGTTTGCAACTTCGATATGAAACTGAGAAGATATTAATTTTACTATGATGTATTTTTTTTGTATCTGTTGCTGCTTATTCTCAGCTCCCATCGAGCTGATTTCTGTCAACGTCAAAAGATATGAATTCTTAAATATTCTTACCTGAGGTTGAGTTGTTAGAGAAAGTCGAAAAAAGGATAATGTATTATTTTAATTGGTTGTTTTAATACTGTTACACAGTCACTTTTAGATTCGATATTTTAATAAAAGTTATAGTTAGTTATTATAGTTTATAATAATTTAGTAATTATAGCTTAGTAGTTTTCGTTTAGTCAAAATGCGACTAATCTAAAGTTACTAAGCTACTTGGTTGCTCATTGGTTAAAGTGTTAGTAGAAGTCGCTAGTACGTTTAAATTATACCTCTGCTTCCATTTTTTCCATACTTCTGAAAGATTGCCTGTGAATTTCATTTTTGGAGGCGATTTAAAAGCTACATGTACATTATAACATTTTAGGTTACAGAAAAACAGTATCGCCATACGTAATATTTATAACTGTCTTTTAGTTCTGAACTCTGACGTATTATTATTGATTTATTTATTTTGTAATTAATCGTACGATATTTTTTATCACTTTATTAATACTACATTTTATTATTCTCATTTTAGGTCCTGCATTACCGAAAAGTTTTTTACGCGATAGTGTCATGCTTAAAGTGTGCAACTACATAAAGAATAGATATAAAAATAAATCAAGTTAGACACGCATTCTATGAAGTTATTTCAATATTATATATTTTTATTGATGTATATTATTTGATCGAAAAATTATAATAAAAATTCGATTGCGTTGAATTGTGTAGTTGATGTCACTATTATGTACATATACATCTACATATATGAATTTTTAATGAAACTTAATTTGTTTATTAGATATAAACATTTAAAGTTTCAAATTTTTGAGTTAATATATAGGTATAATACACAAGTGATTACAAATACAGGTAGCTAATTGGTTTTTTATGACATCGATATTAGCAGGTACAAAGCATTGTTATTATCAATGATAGTAAGGTACCTTGTTGTGAGTTTATAAATACACTAACTGACAATACTAAAAGTATATCTACGAGGTGTGACAATAAAATAACGAGACTTTCTAAATATAACCTAAACTATTAACGTTATCTATAAAACAATTATTGAAATATAATTAAGAAACACTTATCTAAAAGTACTAAAAACACTGATGAAATCGGTTAATTTTCTTATACGTTAGTAACCTTGTTAATAGTGCGAATTCGACTATACTGCTGAAAAATGTTAGATGTAAAAATCGAACAACGTGTTAAAATTAAATTTCTTGTTAGATTAAAAAAAACTGACGCGAAATCATTTCGTATGTTATGTGAAGTGTATGGTGAAGAATTTTTTATTAAGAGCTCGCGTTTTTGAATGGCTTAAACGGTATTGCAATGGAAGCGAGGACGTGGAAGACGATGATTGTTCTGAACGTCCTACCACATGTTCAACAAACGAAAACGTTGAAAAAATCGACAAAATTATTCGGCAAGATCGTCGATTAAGTGTTAGAACTGTAGCAGATATGGTAAATTTTGATAGAGAAAGTGTTCGTAAAATTTTAGTTGAAAATTTAAATATGAAAAAAGTCTGCGCTAAAATGATCCCTAAAAATTTAACGATTAATCAAAAATTCAATTGCAAAGAAATTTGTTCTGACACCTTAAAAATCATCAAAGATGATCCATTTTTTATAAATAATATCATTACGTGTGATGAAACGTGGATTTTTACATATGATCCTGAAACTAAAAGACAATCCATGCATTGGAAAACACCAACTTCCCCAAGAATGAAGAAAGCACGAATGAGCAAGTCGAAATTCAAAGCAATCCTCATTGTTTTCTTTGACATTAAGGGAATAATGTTTGTTGAATGGGTTCCAAGTGGGCAAACTATCAACCAATATTATTATAAAAAAGTATTAATTAAATTAAGAGAACGTATTAGAAAAAAGCGACCAGATCTGTGAAAGAATGGCTGTGTTCTTCACCAAAATAATGCTCCAGCTCACAGTGCATTTTCAATTCAACGTTTTTTAACTGAAAAAAATATTTCTATACTTCAACATCCCCCTTACTCGCCAGACCTTGCTCTTGTGACTTCTTCTTATTCCCAAAAATTAAAAGTTTATTAAAAGGAACCCATTTTCAAACGGTTGATGACGTAAAAATGAAAACGGCAGAACTTCTAAAAGAGCTAATTGAAAGTGATTGGCAACATTGTTTTCAAGAATGACAGTGACGTATGCAACAGTGTGTTGATACTGAGTGAAAGTACTTTGAAGGTGACAATCATTAAATTGTAAAATTTTAAAAATAAATAACTTTTATTAAAAATGTCTCGTTATTTTATTGTCACACCTCGTATTGATAGTCATAATTGATAATAAACAATCCGTGACTGTGATAGCAATATCATAAAAAATCAATTAGCTACCTGTATTTGTAATCACTTGTGTATTATACCTATATATTAACTCAAAAATTTGAAACTTTAAATGTTTATATCTAATAAACAAATTAAGTTTCATTAAAAATTCAAATGCCATTTACTATTGAATTAAAAACTCAAACATTTTATTAAATTAAAAATATGTGTTACCATTTAAAAAAACAAAGTTGACNAATAGTAATTAGAATATATATATATTTAAAGGGACTTAAGTACGTAAACGTATCATGCATGAGATATAGCCGTGTTTATGTGGGCGGGCATGGCGGAGGGAACATTATACACGAGGCATATACGGCAGCAGAGGCGTCGGCTGTAGGAATATATAAATGAATATTAACATATACGCATATACGTACAAATATTAATATATAATCTTCGCATAATATCGCGGCACTTTCGCTGGCATCGACGACGCGTTGTCCGGCGTGTTCCTCGGACGTCAACAGGTTAGCAGCGTTGATAGCGACGCCGCGCGAGTGCGGATCGAATCGTAGACGTTGTCACTTTGACAACGGGTAGAAGACTACGGTATCATTTGCGGCGGAATGTCGTCGGGCGTGCGGCGCTTGCTGGACTTTGCACAGCGGCGTATAACGCGAGGTGTTGGTCAGTCAAATACTCATAATAGGGCGACGGCTGATAAAGGTGGCACGAGTCGTTATATATATACATAATTGATGACACGCGCGCGTCTACGGGTTAGAAAATATTGTTGTCTACGAGTGGTGAGCGGGGTGGGGCGAATGCATTACAACAGTATAGTCTCAAGGACATACACGACGGGATACGCGACATAATAACACGTGCCGCGTGGAGTTACAAACATACAAACAACATACAAACAATATACAAAATACATGTGAAACTAATAAAAGCGTGTTAAAAATGTTTAAATTATTATTATTCTGTAAGTAATTGAGTGGATTATGATAAAAAAATCACCTTGTATAATGAATATGTATAAGGATCTTTGGCTTAAAGAAGACAAGCAGAAACCATTGCATTACCATTCCCAACACACAACCATGATCTCTTCTAGTTCGGAGAACAGAGAGTATTGGTTGAAGCGACAAGGCGATAATGCCTTTAGATAGTAAAAAAAAAAATACTGATATGTATATGTGTGTGTTCGTATATGCACTTAACATTACGCGAATTTTATTATCACTTTAATTTACGTGTAACTATTTCTCCATTATATCTCTGTATTGAATTTACCCAAGGTTAAAATCGAATTTTAAATTTTTTTGAAATTTCAATTAAACCCTTCTTATATATTTATGCTCTTTGACCTTGTGTATAGTATTATATACTAACATTGTTGGATACGCATTACGAGAGCGTTTTGCTACATTTTATTTTTATGATTGATAAAATCTCTCGCACTAACACCACCGGTTATGTGAGCGATTCAATACGTTAGATGATTACGTACGCGATCGTTGTACGACATCGAGTTACTGTCGGTCTTCTTTTTTGTGATTTTGCGTTTTTCGCTACCATCCTAACTCGTTTTGTTTATGTTTTTACGGTGCTTGCGAGCACGTAGTTGTTAAAGACGCTTATATATCACCCTTGCGATTGTCGCACCCTTGTGCGTTATTTTTTATCGCCCTTGCGATACGCACATTGAGAATTAAATTCGTACACCTTGAAGTACTATTCGCACCAAAGTACGTTCTGCCTGGTACAATTGTCATGCAAACAACTTCATTCGCATTTCATTCACATCAAACCAGTCATCATCATTAGTATCGTATAAGTAGTTTGTAATCATATTGTTTTATCTAATTTTTATTCTTATTATTTCTTTTATTTACGCATTGTTGCATTACCATTAATATTCCCTCCTACCCACATTTATGTATATAGTATTTGGTTTAAACTTTTAATACAGGTAATTGTTATATATTCCTAAATTCATTTTATTCATTTATACAGTCCACTCCCTACTTCTTTTTCCTGCATGATATAGATACTCCAGAAACGAACAGTAACTAACCAGCACATCATTACCGGGCGTTTTGTTCAAACAAACATAATGTAATTTAATAATTTGTATATCCAAAAATAAGATTCTAAATTACATTACTTCTCTGTGCATTTCGTAGCTTGTTATACTAACGTGAAATATCAAATAATATTTTTATCTTTATACGAAGAACTTTAACGACTGTACTGTAAATTTATACACATTAAGTTTTGCTAGTGTCCTACACTCCGATTGTCCGTACTATTTCCTTTCGGAAAACGCAATCCCGACTTTCGGTAAAGTCTGGCTGATTGACAATTGGAGAAACACTTTGGAGAACTATACTGATTAATTAAAAATTTGATTGTGATATTATTGTACTAGTACTCTATCCAGCCTGGTAATGGCTCTTCAATAAGTAATAGACACAATGCAATCTAATTATGTATTTTAAAATATATAGGGTACATAATAAAAATAAAATCAATCAACTACCAATATATTGTATGCGTCGAAATATTTGTATCACCAAAAAGTGTTCGGGCAAAAATAATATGTATAACAATTCTTCTAAGTTCCAACGACTAAAAAGAATGTACAAGGGCGTAGATTTGATATAGCATTGTAACCAAGAGCAAACTGGTTTTCTTTGAAAAAATGGCTTTTTAAAGTCTGCAAAAGTAATTTAGCAAACTCTGATGAGATTCTTAAAATATGTTTTGTTGAATTTGATTGGTCAATACGATTAAAGTTCATTCAAATATTAGATACCAATGTGAAATATATTAACCCATTGGGCGACAATATGTTACATACCACAAGTAAAAAAAACAATAGCACGGTGGGATCATGGCACAGTATAGACATGATATAGTTCGGACAAATATAGGTGATATCTAACATATACCTGCCCACAGAGTGGGGATTCAAAATGGCAACTTTTGCACAAAAATTAACTTTTGAAAATGTTACAGAAATATTTCGTTTTTAAAAATATGTCAAATTTAAGTTTATTATAGCGCTTCTTTAATAGTGATTTTAATCACTATTAGATATTACCAATACTTGTCCCAGCTATGGCACGTTCATACTGTGTCACGACTACACTGTGTCGCCGTTATTTTTAATTTAAAGTCTCACATTGGTATCTAATCATTGATTGAACTTTGTTGTTAATTTTAACATAAAGATAAAAAGAATATTCTTATGTAAAAATGTGGAAGAGCACGAGTGAATTACTACATATAATTAATTATTATATTTTATCGGGAACATGGTTTGAGGGTTCAAAAATAATAAGGTTATTAAAATAGTTTACAGTATGAAATTATTCTATTGAAGTATTAAATTAAAAGAATGCACGTTTATTTATGCACTTCAATCAATGCCCCCCGTGGTAGGAGCATTGACTCAGCCTTGCTTCAGGGACTTCTTCGAGTGGCGCCAGCAACAGCACGAACGCCTTGTACCTTGGGCTTTTTAAAATTTGTGTACGCTGTGTTTTCTTACAATATGATAAAATCTCAATTATTCTTATGTTAATGATTTTGATTGCTCATAATAAATCCTTTTTATTTAAAAGCAGTCAACACTCTTTTGGCAATCAAAATGTATTAAAAGGTATGATAAAATTGACTCACCACTTCATTAACCTTATTTAAGCTTTTAAAATAAAATTGTAGTTAGGTAAAAATAATTTGAACGCTGAAATAAGAGTTATAAGTTATAAGTACGACAGTCGAGATAGTTTCTTACTCCTTTCCACCGTGTTGAGCTGAATAGCTATGTGACTAGCTATTTCCACTACTATGTTCAATACTGATCTACGCTATTCTGCTCTACTCAGTAACTACTGCTCTACTGTGCTGTTGCACTTTTTTTTTTTTTGGTAAGGAAAATATTGTTCGATTCAAAAAACACTACAATAATGTGTAGTAATAACATGATATTTTTCATCCCTTCAAAGTTAAAAAACATTAACTTGAGTTTTTTAAATGAGAGCACATATTTAACAAAATGTTTGAGTTTTTAATTTAATAGCAAATCGCATTTAAATTTTTAATATAACTTTATTCGTTTATTAGATATAAACACTTAAAGTTTCAAATTTTTGAGTTAATATACATGTATAATACACTAGGGATTTCAAATACAAGTAGCTAAA
The DNA here is from genome assembly GCF_025091365.1 of Daktulosphaira vitifoliae. NCBI lineage: Eukaryota > Metazoa > Arthropoda > Insecta > Hemiptera > Phylloxeridae > Daktulosphaira > Daktulosphaira vitifoliae. Next base: position 21,784,645 of record NW_026099575.1, on the reverse strand, counting down.
TGGTTTTTATGACATTGCTATCACAGTCACGGATTATTTATTATCAATTATGGCTATCATTAGAAATACTTTTTATATAGTCAGTTAGTTTATTTATAAACTCACAACAATGTGCCTTACTACCATTGATATTAACAATGTTGTGTACCTGCGAATATTGATGTCATAAAAAATCAATTAGCAACCTGTATTTTTAATCCCTAGTGTATTATACATGTATATTAACTCAAAAATTTGAAACTTTAAATGTTTATATCTAATAAACGATTAAGATCAAATGCGATTTGCTATTAAATTAAAAACTCAAACATTTTGTTAAATTCAAAATATGTGTTCTAATTTAAAAAAAACTCAAGTTAATGCTTTTTAACCTTGAAGAGATGAAAAATATCATGTTTTACCACATAATATTGTAGTGTTTTTTGAATCAAATAATATTTCTTTACCAAAAATTAAAAATTTTCAATAGTTACTGAGTAAACGAGTGTCTTATCCTTAATGAATCATCCTGTATATTTAAAATTACAAAGATTTTTTTTAATACCAATTTGGTACATAATACCATTTCTGTAACATTTAACTTTTCTTATAATTTACATCCAAATATTTTGAGAATTATTTAAACGTAATATGCGTAGATATTACAACACCAAGTTTGTTGGTATTAAATATGTACCTAATTATTAAATTTATAGATTTAAGGGGTAAGAATGGGATAGATTAAAATTTTTAAATGAATAATATAATCATCTATATATTTTTGAAAAAAAAAATAGTCAATTTTGCATTTTTTGAAGGTATTGCATGAGACATAATTAATCAATCATCCTCTACAGGGTGGTCAACCGCTCACTGAAAACTTAAATAACTTTTGATCCAGTTAATATTTTTAGCTGATTTTTTTTTTTAAATAATAGTTATACGTTAGATCTATAGCTATATCTCAATAATTAATTTTTTTACATTTTATTAAAAAAATTAATTATTTTTAAATTTTAAATAAAATGTAAAAAAAAAAATCTAAGATAGCTATTTTGTAGAGTAGAATTTAAAAATTTTAGTAAAAAAATATCTTATTAATATTCAGTAGTAAATATTCTGTAGCGTTTTAAAGTTTGTGAAAATTTGAATTTTCATGTATTATTTTACGGTATTAAACATTGAAATACGTATTGAGAAGAGCACAGAAGAAAACGCTATCTTTTCATGATTACTGTGTATACATAAGATGATAATGTGTATACATTACAAACTTGGCATTAATACCATGATAAGAAATTAGATAAGGCAATTATTACTTATCACTCTCATTCAAAAGTATATTGAAAAGATAGCGTTTTCTTCTGTCCTATTCTCAATACTTATTTCAATGTTTAATACCGTAAAATAATACATGAAAATTCAAATTTTCACAAACTTTAAAACGCTACAGAATATTTACTATTGAATATTAATAAGATATTTTTTTACTAAAATTTTTAAATTCTACTCTACAAAATAGCTATCTTAGATTTTTTTTTTTTACATTTTATTTAAAATTTAAAAATAATAAATTTTTTTAATAAAATGTAAAAAAATTATTTATTGAGATATAGCTATAGATCTAACGTATAACTATTATTAAAAAAAAAAATCAGCTAAAAATATTAACTGGATCAAAAGTTATTTAAGTTGTCAGTGAGTGGTGGGCCGCCCTGTATGTCGGTTTAACGTTTACAAATATATATTAATGTTTTAAATCTCATTATAAGGTAAAATTAAATTTATGCTGACGTATTTAAAAAGATTGTACTGTTAAAACAAATATAATTCATATTTATTTAGTAAAATTTAGTTTCCAATTTAAAACCACCTGAACATTAAAATTTTAGATAATTATTGAGATAAAGTATTATCAATAAGTTTCAAAAATATTATAATCTATATAATCTATTTTATATTATATATTATTTAATTCTTTATATTTTAAGTAAAATATTTTTAAAATGCATAAAACAACTAAAACATTTGTTTTATTAGTCGTTACTATGGGTATTTTCATGATTGTAGTTAACGGTAAGTATATTAGCTCTTATTTTTAATTTAGTTGAAATGTTATGCCATAGTTACTATGAGCATTGGTATAGATTATTAAAATAGGTTTTAAATACACTTAATTTCACAACATTATTTTTAATATAATAATGTAATTTAATTATAGTTAAAATTTTTCTTAAAATGAGATTATCTCCAATTCCATTCCTCATAAATGTCAAACTATATAATTTATTAACACACTACTCTTTCTTTTTTCTTTTTTAAATAATAATTTTTGATGAAAATAGAAAGACTAAAATTTAATTAATTTTTATAAACCATTGTAAATATCAAATTCATTGTTAAAAAAAAATATTACGAAGGGTATATTTTAGGGGTAACTTTAAAAGTTAAATTGGAATTTATTATCATTTTTTTACTATTCAATAATGAATAGTCTAAATAATATTTTTATAATTAGATAACTATAATCGCATTTGTTGGATACGCATCACAAGAGGGCGATTTTCTTAGATTTTGTTGTGACTGATAGCGCCACTCGCAGTGCCACCACCGGTTGTGCTAGGGATTCGTCACTACGTTGGATGATAGTGTACGTGATTATTGTGTCTCGCCTAACGATTATCGGTCCCTTTTGTGAGTTTTGCGTTCTCGCCACCATTGCTAGCCCTTGCTACGTGGTTCTATGGTGCACCTAGCTCATAGTCGCTTTAATGGATTAATCACCCTGGTGATTCGTCGTGGGTATAGAATTGCTATACCTGTCTATGCCATTGTGCGCCCTTCGTGTACATAACAAGTGCCTCCGTTTGTATCGACTACGCTTGTAGTCTTCAACATTTTAATGTTAAGTATTCCAACTGTTCATTTCTCACCGTCATATTTCATCTATTGTACGTTACACAGTCAAGTTTTTATTTGTTTGGAATTATTATATTATGTTTTATCTATTTTGTTCAGAGATGCCTTGATGGCCATTTTAGTATTAAGTGACCTCCTCCCAATCCACAATTCTATGATAGTTTATATATATATATATATATTGTTACTTTAATATATAACTCCTTGTCTTGTAATTGTTATAATTTTATTTAGTGTAAGTACCATCCTCAATCTTATATACAGTCCACTCCCTATTTCTTTCTCCGGCATAATTAGACAACCCAACCGGACGTTAACTAACCCGCACATTATAACCGGGCGTTCTGTTCAAACAGCATTATTATTGTTGAAAAAAATAGAGCATCACTAAACATTACTCCGTTTATCACCTTTTCTCATTATTCAGTCACTTATATCCCAAAATTCGAAAAGCAATTTTTTCTCACCATAAATATATTTATTATAATATCATAGTGTATATAACTATTTCATTATAGTGAACTATAAGAAAAATGTTCTTAATAATTAAAACATTTTACTCTAAAAATAAGCAAATTAATTGAATAATACATATTAATTTTGTTTATATATGCATATATTTGTATAAATTTGCTAAATGTTTTTAATAATATTATTTTGATATATGTAGCTATTGGTATACCAATTATAGACTCAGAAAATAACAATGGTAAGTTAATTTTTTACTTAGCTTATAATTACAAAAAATTATATCTTTTAAATAAATTATAATTTTTATTTTTACTTAATTTATGATTAATGAAAAAATCTTAAAATAGATCAACCTTGTATTATCATAAAATGAAAATTTATCTTTAATTTGTACAATTTTTGAACTTCTTGGCGAGGTCTTAATAACACATTTTACTTAAAAATATAATTATTATTATTTTTAATTAATTCTTACAGATAGTTTGTACATTATTTTTATTGTTATATCACTTNCATTTTACTTAAAAATATAATTATTATTATTTTTAATTAATTCTTACAGATAGTTTGTACATTATTTTTATTGTTATATCACTTTTTTGAACTTAGGTAAACAACAATAATGAATATTAGTTATAATAGCATGTTTTATTTATGATACAGTACAGGTCACTTTTTGTTATTTTATAGAACATACCAGAAACGAAATATTTTTAACCATTCCCAGTACCGCATACTTTGCATATAGGAAATAAATCAATTTTATAACTCAATTGTTAGCTCTCCGTTTTGGAGCTAAAAAAGTATCTTCATAGGCTCAGCCTTTCTGTGGGTCGATCAAGCGCAAAGCAAAAATTAACCTCTAATATTTACTAAATGTTGTAGCCAAAAATAACGGAGCAATGTTTTTAAGTTCGTCTAGCTAGTACCAAATTATTCTTTATATCTTTTAATAACAAGTTAGTTTTACTGTCAAATACAAAGATGTTTATTTCGCGTATTTCTTTGTATTTACAATAGTGTAACTATAATACACGCGCTAGTCGGTGCCTGTTAATGTTGACAAAAAAATTTCTAAGACGCAAATAAGTACAGCTTACTATTGTCACCTATCTAAGTATAGACATAATTTTGATAGTTGCAGCTATTTTACCAGTTATTGATACACGTGCGACTTGAAATACGGTTTTTACTACATATTTTAATTATAGAAAAATACTTCATTTCATAACTTCCGTTTTATTTACACAATTTTTAGAAAATTAAAAATATGACTTATTTGTGTTTTTTTTTTTTTATTATTATTCGTGTTATTATAATATACGTTTGAAGTCAATTTAATAAAAAGATTTGTAATAATGCATATAAGCGTAAATGGAGAATAATTTGTAAAAAAAGACCTTCGGGATAAAAATGATTCCCTTCATCATGATAAAAATGTAATTATAACTATATAGTAATATGTTTTATTCAAAATGGCCCTCTTTAATTAAAGGAGATATTTAATTTAATCTTTCTCTTTTTATTAATATTTTATCTAGGACATTATACATAAAATAGAGAATGACAGTTTTAGTGAATTTCTAAAAAAATAATTCTTATTAATTAATTTTAAAAAATCAAACAAATATTCTTTATGATCAATTGTTTTATTGAGTGCGTGTGACGATCATAATATTGAATTAGAAACTACTAAGTACTAATAGAGTGGTTGAAGTCTGAAATAATTCATAAGATATTTATAATTCATAAGACATAATTCATGTCAAGTAGGGCTCTAAGAAATATGATATAATAAGCTTCCTATATTAATTATTTAGTTATTGAAATTCTATATAATTCTACTTAGGATATTAATTTCAGTGAGAAGGTCTAAAATTATACGCTCCTAAGTTAGTTGTGATACTTACGTTTCAAACAATATGGACTCAAATAAAATTATTTTAATATTTAAAATTTTAAATAAATATATGCATCAATTTAATGTTTCTTTATATCAGTAGACAATTATAGTATAGGTGGTACAAATATTAAAAGTTTAAATTTAAAATTTTCAAAAATTCATCTTTAATTTTTACTTAAATATTTCCTGAAAAAATTCAATGAAATATTTCAATTTCTTTTATTTCATGAAACTTTAATAATTATGCACCAACACAGTATTATATATATATATGTTTACTAACGTAAACTAATAGCATTAATTAATAAAATAGGTGTCATAAACAAGTATATACGATTTTCATTTAATTTTATATATCTGATTATTTTGATTAATTAAATAGAACAGAATGATACAGAAATGTTTGAATCGGATGACGAAATGGGTAAATCTCTTTTTTAATTATAATTTAGTTATAACCTAATATTCCTTTCAAAAAATTGTAAATTTTCAAATATCTGATTATTAATATTTTGCATTATTCCAATGGTGAGCATTAACTAGTTAAAAGTTAATTTTTTTTAACTTTTCAACTTAACTAATAATTTTTTTTTTCTAGTAAATTTTTAAAATCAACTAATTTCATTTTTCATTGAAATAACTTATTTTTTTTCAGTTAATTAGTTAAAATAACATATAAGCTAAATTCAAAATATCCTAAAAACAATTCTCTTTATATGCTATGTACGTGGTTTATTTAAAATCAAATTTATCCCTATCCCAAATATTATATTTACACAACAATATATATATTTTTTTAAAAATGTATGTGATTTTTAACTGATTTTTTTTTAATTGATAGTTTTAAAGATAAAATAATGTAACCAACACCAAAATATACAAGACGAATATAGAAATTTTTTTCATCATTAATATTTTCTTCCCATCCAGTTAAAATTGATTATTAGATTTCTCTTGCATCACCGATCAATAAAAAAATGATTTAAAGAGATTTTAGCTGAAAAATTAATTTAAAATAAAATACACTTTTTTAATTATTATTCATAAACCATTTCGATTAACTTGCCCATCCTTACATTATTCTGAAACTCAATAACAGTAATTTTGATTTATTTTTATTGAAACAATATATGTAGATAAAATAAATATTTCTTTTGACGTTGAAAACCTCCTACGTAAAAAAAACGAAATACCTAATATCAATATTAGGTGTTTTTTTTTTTCAAAATCTATGAGTATCAAACTTTTAATCTTCTTATCTTGCATATTTATATATTAAATATTTTATGTTTAAATGTCTTACTAATAATATACATTATTTTGTATATTATACATTTTATTATAAATATATTTACATATTACAATAGAAGAAAGTAGTGTTTCAGTCCCAGAAAAAACATTGAATGAGCTGATTCTTAAATTAAATGAAATGTTAAAAATGAACAATAAAACTAATAATGAAAATCAAGGTAAGTTTTAAATTAAGCCTAATAATATATTTTTAAAAAAGTTTTATTTCAACAAAATTTATAAATTGACAAAAAATACATATATATGTTAAAAAAATCAAGGGCTTGAATTTTTAAGTTATAATTTAAAAATCTAGTGGTTCAATAATGTAATAATTATTGAATTTCAAGCATAGTCAAAATATTCAAATGTATAATTTTAAATATTTTGTTTGCAAAATAAAATATATTTTACAAACAAATCATTTTATTATACCTCCCTACTTATTTAATCATGTCGGCAAATATTTTTTGTGTATTTTATTAAAAATAAAGTTGGTGGATTCCTAAATGATTATATAAAATATAATAAAATTAAACTAGAATAAAAAGTATTTAAAGTAGTTAATTATTTTTATAATTTCTAAATTAAGTGTTCTATAAACCAAGTATTATAATTAATTGTTTGTTATTTATAAAAATTAAAATAATTTAATTATCTTACTCTATAAGTAAAATTAATTTTAGTATAAATAATCAATTTTTAAATTTTTTCTTTTAGAAAATGTATTTTGTGTACGATGTAATAGTGATAAACTATCAACATACTTACTTCCGTGTATGCACAAAGTATGTAAAATTTGTGAGTACAGAATATTTTCTCAGCAAATGAATGTTAAATGTGAAAAATGTCAGACACAAGTTTTACAATTATCAAGTGCAGGTATGTATTTTAATAATTGTTACAGTAATAACCCGAAAATTAATGTATAGAGAGTGAGAGAGAGAGGGTGTACAAATGATATCTGACAGTGATTAAAATCAATATCATGAGAAACGCTTCGATAATAATCTGTAGATAGTGTTTTATTTTAAAAAATTGGCGGATTAATCATTTTTAACCTACTTTTTTTGTGAAAGTTTATAATAATAAAAAATTATGAATTTATTGCCATAACTTTTAACTCAACTTGTAGTGAATCAAAAAAAGAAAATAAAATAACTTTTGTTGTAATTTAAAAGGGGTTATTAATTTAGGGAGTACTTTGACAGTTACTTAAAAGAAATAAATTAAATAGAAAATGATGGGATTTGGGTTCTTATTTGATCCACTACTTTATTGTATTGATAATATTATTACTCGGGGTATGAGTACGAGGGTCACTAAGAAAGATAGAAGATGATAGAAAAATAAAGTGATCTTTATTTTATTAATATGGGATTCATTATAATTAATTGTCAATTTCTAAATATCAATAATGCCAAGAGTTTTGAAGGTTATCGATGATAGGTGGGATTGAGTCACCTCGTGTGTCTACCCGAGTGGCATGGTGGCTATACATATGAACCTCCAACCTATTTCCTGAAATAGACACGTATCAACGATATAACTCTGCCAAGTAACTCTGTGCAAACATTATCGATTTATTAAATTTACTTGGTATATTTATTATTATTGATAATTACTTGATTTTCCTGTATGCCTACTTAATCTATGTACTCATAAAATTTAATTCTAAACCTTATTTATTTTTGGTGAATTTATTAGATTCCTACCTTGATATTTTCTGCGATACTCTTAAATAAATAGATGTTGTATTTTTCGTACAAATATAATTGTGTTGACGGCGGATCACTTCTTGCATATATTTTGTTATGTTGAATGATCAAGCGTAGTGAGTGCCTCTGTGAATATCTGACTGCATCTGTCTCAGAATGCTCTTTATTTTTGGCTTTTTATATTAAATTTGATCGTGGTTCAAAGGCAAGAAGTGATCCCCGACGCCACTATTATTTCTTTATTAATCGTAATTTATTACATGTTATTTATTACATTTTCATCAATAATGATCTACATATTATAAAATACTATTATATCTTATATAATAAATTAGACATAGTTTATTACCCTTCATCATATGTGCTACCATTACATATTGTTTATTATTTCCTATTTGTTTTATATAATTAATATATGCTTTTTTCTACGAAATTTTATTAGTATATTTAAACATTTAAAAGGTACATATATATATATATATATCTTATTTTTATTGGTATACATTTCATTTTGTGTGATTGATTGATTGAAGTCTTAAATAATATATTATAACATTAATGATGTTCTATGTATATCATTACAAACTTGCAAGTTCGAAATTAACATCATTAAATAGAAAAAAATGGTAGTGTTAAGCTTAACATACAGCCAGTAATCACTTCTATCACTTCTAAGTTTTAAAAATAAAAAATAAGTATTTACATATAAAACAATAATTAAGAACAAAACAAAAAATGTTTTAAATTAATACTGATTTTTAATTTTAAAATGTTAAAAATAAAAAAAAAATTACATATTTAACCTATTTTTTTAATCCTTTACAATTGATTTTTGTGAAAGTTTATAGTAAAAAAAATGTATTTATTACCATAACTTTTCGCTCAATTTGCAAGTTTGTTATTGACATCATTAAATTTTATAAGAATTAAAAAAATTGTACCGCTAAGATTAATATGCAGTCAGGAAATTTTATAATTACTATTTATAGTAACTTCAGAAAATAAAAAAAGTTGTTAAAAAGATCTACTTAATTGAGTGTATTATAAAACTTGATTATAATTTAAAAAATCCATCGTTAAATTCAGGTGATACTAAAAATATTTTTTTTTTAGATTTATATATATATATATATATATATAACAACATGTTTCGAAAAATGTTGGAATGTTATAGACTGGTAGTAGCACACACGAATAGAGTTAAAAATTAACAAATTACAAAGTAAAATTATTTACTCTTGCAGTTGAATACTTTTATCATATCAAATCTAATTCGACAATAAATATTTTTAAAATATTAGAAATGAATGATTTAAATTGTTTGTATGGATAAAGCTAATTAGCTACTTTTTATTTAATTCAGGTATTTGTTTTCAATTTTTTTAGGGTAATATTTTCAACTAAATACGAATTGTAATCATTTGACGTATCTTTAAAAAAGTAGTTTAAGTGAGGGTTGGAAAAATAAATCGCATCCACAAAAAAAAAAAAACATAGTAAAAAAATATTAACATGAATAAGAAATTTCTTCTCATGAGGGGAAACTACAGTGATGAGATCCTTGATAATAATTGGTTTTTGAATTTAAATGAGATAAAAATCAAATAATTTGAAATTTTTTTTCTAACTCAATAAGAATTCAGGAAAAAATGAAAAATTTAATAGTTACAGGCGAATTTGAACTTCGTATCCTTAGCGTAAAAGATACAAGTGTTACCAATTTAAAAAAAAAGTATGTCAAATAAAAGAAGTAAACATAAAGTGTTTATAAAAAAAAAATTGTGTTGATTTGTTAATTTTTGACAAAGTTATGGTAGTTTTAAAAATAAAAATAACGAAATTTGCCAATTTAAAAATTTTAATTTATTTAGAGATTTCCCCCATTTACGGGGAACGAGAGAAATGTTTTCAATTTTTAAGGGTAATGCCTCCAACTAGATACGATTTGTGATTTTTTGACATATTGTTTATCAAAATCGGTCCAGTGAGTGCTGAGAAAAAGTGACAACAGACAAAAAAAAACACATCATTAAAATTAATACCTTCTCAGCTTCTCATCGAAGCCAAAACATATTTTTAACATAACCTCATAGTTTCTTCATAAAAATTAAATGTATTATTCTTTTTATCTACATAAAAAAATATAATTTTACATTTTTTTAGATAAAGAATTGTCAAAAGAAGAAGCATGGAAATTAATAAATCTAATGGATAAGATTTAATCTCGTAACAATAATCAATAATCTTAACATACGTTTTTAGTTGTTTGTTATTTTATTTTTCAGAAATAAATATTACATTATTGTATTCATCATTTAAAATTAATATTCATTTGTCATGAAATTAGGTACTCTATAGTTATAATTTTAAAAAAAACTGCAGCACAGTGGGATAGCATTTCAGTAGGGATGTAACATTGTTAAAATACATACACCACTCACTATTCAGTAGTCCATAAATTATTGTCTATTAATTATCAAATCAAATATATATTATTCATACCAATCCTTTAAACTATTTCAAAAAATATGTCTAAAAATGCATAGATACAAATCTGATACAAAAAAGGATGGAAAATTTTTTCAGCTTTTAAAGGCAATGTCTTCAACTATATACGATTTGTGATCTTTTGGCGTTGAAAAAAATCGGTTCGATGAAAGTTGAGAAAAAGTGGTGACAGTCAAAAAAAAAGAGACATCATAGTTAAATGAATACCTTGTCAGTTTTGCATCAAAGCTATAATCATTTGATGTTAAATTTTTAGAAGGAATTTTTAATAAATAAATTTTAATAATTTGATTATCTGACTTAGTTATCGGTAACTAGAACATTTTTTTTAATTAAAGAGATGCTCTTCCTTTTAATATACGGAATGGTATGGCACTAAAAGCTACAAAAATTTTCTCTGAAAATATATATAACTAATACTTAAATTTTTTTTTATTGTTATTATTTTTTTGTAAAATGGAATTAAATAGGGGTACTGACCTCCCCTTTTATATAACTATACTGTTTGACCTAAAATATAGGTATAAATAATTAACAAAATAGAATTGATGTATAATATTATAACAATACAAAAAAGATTGCAGTTATTCCAAAAAAATAACATTTTTTGTTTACATAAGGAGTCTGTTTATATATAGAAGACATGTTATCGGGACAGATTTTTTTTACTTCTAGTATGTAATGCAACCTTCAATTTAACATATGTTTGAAGTATTTCCTCAACGTTTTCAAAAAGTGAAAAAGTGTTACTTTTTATATGTATGATTCAAGTTTTTCATTGTAATTTATTAGATTGATACCAAAATTTCATAATTAAAGAAATTTTTAATTTTTAATAGTGACAACAATATGTCATTGGCAGCATTGTCTAAGGAGGCACTCTAGTACTATTAAATATTTTACCTGATTTGTTATTTTGTACAATGTAGTGAGATTGTGAAATTAAGTTATTTGTATTTAATTGTTAACAATATTAAATAAAATAATATCCTAAACTTCAAACAATTTTTAAATTCATATTATTATACAAAATTTATAATATAATAAAAACAACCAATTAATTGATAATAATTAAATACATAAATGTTATATTTAATTATGTACATTTTAAAAGTTATTTTGAATTAATTAATGTTATTGTACATTTTTTACATTTTCGAAATCTTATCGTTTAACAAGCGTAACAGAATTGAAAAGTGAAATTGTTATAATATTTATTTTAACTAACTTCTTAATAAGGTGACCATATAAGTTGATTTTATTTTACAGTATAGTAATGTATTGAAAAATTATAGGAAAATCAATCGAAATAATCAACACTCTTATTTATTTAATATTTAATTATTTTTGTGAATATTTGACCCTTTAACAACCCTCAGGAAGGGTTTCAAAATGGTAACTTTATCAATTTAACTTTTGACAATGTTCCGAAAAGACTGACACTTTTATATATAGGGTGATTGATTAACTATGCCTCACAAATTATGGCATAGTGAATATATAGAGAGGCATAGTTAATCAATCACCCTGTATACCTTAAATTAAAGCTTATGTAATATACTTTAATTTGAAAAAAAAAATTGACCTCTAGATTTGTCTTCATGGTGAAAATGACTACCATATTTTAAAATATGCTGTTTTTGTGTTAAGATTCTGGGTTTTATAATTTATTTTATTTTAAAATATCTGAAAAGGGGACATAAATCAAATTGATATAGCATAAAAAATTAAACTTATATAAATTTTTTACATCTATGGTAAACGCGTATAAAATTTTAAGGGCTTGATGCAAAACTTTTCAGAAAATATTTTACAATTAATTATGAATAAATGGTCTACAAGGAATTTTCATGGGAATTAAAATTACAATTTTCTTGATCAATTTTTAGCGATGATTTCAAATCTTTAATTAGATTTTTTCTACCACCATTATTTTTCTGTATCATTACTAATTAGTTAAAATTGAATTTTGTGTTTGTTACCACTTATTCTCAGCTCTCACTGGACAATTATTGATGAACAATACGTCAAAATATATCGTATCTACTCGAAATAATTACCCTCAATAATTGAAAAAAATTCTCTCGTTCCTTATAAATGTGGGATATCTATAAATAAATAATAATATAAAATCAGTTATTTTCGATATATTTTCATCTTTTTTTACTTAAAACTGAAATAACTTTTTAAAAAATTGATGAATAAAAACAATTTTTTTAACATAATGTGTTTTTTATATATGTGTATTCATTGTTTATTTTGAGATAAAAAAATAATGTAATTTTAAAACAAATATTTCAATTTTATATACAAAAAATTTAATTAAAACTGATATATGAAAAATAATGGTTTCTAATAATACCGTCAGAATCTATTGTTTTATTTTAAAATTTTATTAAAAGATATAATAANAAATTAAAACTCTGATATATGAAAAATAATGGTTTCTAATAATACCGTCAGAATCTATTGTTTTATTTTAAAATTTTATTAAAAGATATAATAATTTATTTTGTTGAAAAAAATAGACCATTATCACTGAACACAAAAAAAAATGGTAGCACAATCAGGTCGCGGCACAGATGGACGTGGAATAGTTGGGACAAGTATAAATGATATCTGACAGTGATTAAAATCACTATTATAAGAAACTCTTCAATGCAAATCTGTATATAGTGTTTAATTTTAAAAAAGTGGTGGATTATTCTAAAAGCTACATGATCTGCTATTTCCTTATTTATATCCTGATTAAGATAAAGTATGTCAATTTAAAAAAGGATATAAATATTAATTCTTATAAAAAAATTGTGTTGATCCATATACTTTTCAATAAATTATGGCATTATAAAGATAAAAATGTAAAAATTTTTCACAATGAAGACAAAATAAAGTCCGAAATTTTTTTTTTTCATAATAAAGTACATTACATTAGCTTTAATTTAAGATATATGTAAATGTGCCTGACATTCCGGAACACTTTAAAAAGTTAAGTTGAAAAAGTTAATTTTTATAAAAAAGTTGTTAATTTGAATCCCTTCCTGTGGGTAGGGAAAGAGTTAATTTATAGTAATTAATTTTATAGTAATTTATAGAAAAAATACATCAAATGGTAAGTAAGACATTATGCATCTATAAAACAAAATTATATTGATTTGAAAAAGTTATGGTAGTTTTAAGTAAACAAAATTGAAAAAATTTCGAAAATTAGCGATGTTTATATTTGTAATTTTTTTGAAGATATCCCCCATTTACGAGGAACGAGGGAAATTTTTTCAATTTTTGAGGGTAATGTCTTTGACTAGATACAATTTGTGAGCTTTTGACGTATCGTTGAAAGATATCGGTTCCGTGAGAGCTGAGAAAAAGTGGTAACAGACACAAAAAAAAACATCATAGTAAAATCAATACCTTTTCAGCTTCGCATCGAAGCTAAAAAATTTTGAAAATTGTATGTCGTTAAGTAATTTTTCTATGTTTTACTATCTTATAAGATTATAGGTAGGTTGTAAATTTTAAACTCTCACGGTGAGTAGAATTTTGATCGAATTTTGAATTTTCGGATATTTTTACCTTCCTCATATCAATCATATTATAGAATAGAATAATTATAATTATTGAGAAACGGTAAGAAAATCGTTTTATGGAAAAAAAGTGCCGCAAGAAATTTGGACACTNTTGACCTCTAGATTTGTCTTCATGGTGAAAATGACTACCATATTTTAAAATATGCTGTTTTTGTGTTAAGATTCTGGGTTTTATAATTTATTTTATTTTAAAATATCTGAAAAGGGGACATAAATCAAATTGATATAGCATAAAAAATTAAACTTATATAAATTTTTTACATCTATGGTAAACGCGTATAAAATTTTAAGGGCTTGATGCAAAACTTTTCAGAAAATATTTTACAATTAATTATGAATAAATGGTCTACAAGGAATTTTCATGGGAATTAAAATTACAATTTTCTTGATCAATTTTTAGCGATGATTTCAAATCTTTAATTAGATTTTTTCTACCACCATTATTTTTCTGTATCATTACTAATTAGTTAAAATTGAATTTTGTGTTTGTTACCACTTATTCTCAGCTCTCACTGGACCATTATTGATGAACAATACGTCAAAATATATCGTATCTACTCGAAATAATTACCCTCAATAATTGAAAAAAATTCTCTCGTTCCTTATAAATGTGGGATATCCATAAATAAATAATAATATAAAATCAGTTATTTTCGATATATTTTCATCTTTTTTTACTTAAAACTGAAATAACTTTTTAAAAAATTGATGAATAAAAACAATTTTTTTAACATAATGTGTTTTTTATATATGTGTATTCATTGTTTATTTTGAGATAAAAAAATAATGTAATTTTAAAACAAATATTTCAATTTTATATACAAAAAATTTAATTAAAACTGATATATGAAAAATAATGGTTTCTAATAATACCGTCAGAATCTATTGTTTTATTTTAAAATTTTATTAAAAGATATAATAATTTATTTTGTTGAAAAAAATAGACCATTATCACTGAACACAAAAAAAAATGGTAGCACAATCAGGTCGCGGCACAGATGGACGTGGAATAGTTGGGACAAGTATAAATGATATCTGACAGTGATTAAAATCACTATTATAAGAAACTCTTCAATGCAAATCTGTATATAGTGTTTAATTTTAAAAAAGTGGTGGATTATTCTAAAAGCTACATGATCTGCTATTTCCTTATTTATATCCTGATTAAGATAAAGTATGTCAATTTAAAAAAGGATATAAATATTAATTCTTATAAAAAAATTGTGTTGATCCATACACTTTTCAATAAATTATGGCATTATAAAGATAAAAATGTAAAAATTTTTCACAATGAAGACAAAATAAAGTCCGAAATTTTTTTTTTTCATAATAAAGTACATTACATTAGCTTTAATTTAAGATATATGTAAATGTGCCTGACATTCCGGAACACTTTAAAAAGTTAAGTTGAAAAAGTTAATTTTTATAAAAAAGTTGTTAATTTGAATCCATTCCTGTGGGTAGGGAAAGAGTTAATTTATAGTAATTAATTTTATAGTAATTTATAGAAAAAATACATCAAATGGTAAGTAAGACATTATGCATCTATAAAACAAAATTATATTGATTTGAAAAAGTTATGGTAGTTTTAAGTAAACAAAATTGAAAAAATTTCGAAAATTAGCGATGTTTATATTTGTAATTTTTTTGAAGATATCCCCCATTTACGAGGAACGAGGGAAATTTTTTCAATTTTTGAGGGTAATGTCTTTGACTAGATACAATTTGTGAGCTTTTGACGTATCGTTGAAAGATATCGGTTCCGTGAGAGCTGAGAAAAAGTGGTAACAGACACAAAAAAAAACATCATAGTAAAATCAATACCTTTTCAGCTTCGCATCGAAGCTAAAAAATTTTGAAAATTGTATGTCGTTAAGTAATTTTTCTATGTTTTACTATCTTATAAGATTATAGGTAGGTTGTAAATTTTAAACTCTCACGGTGAGTAGAATTTTGATCGAATTTTGAATTTTCGGATATTTTTACCTTCCTCATATCAATCATATTATAGAATAGAATAATTATAATTATTGAGAAACGGTAAGAAAATCGTTTTATGGAAAAAAAGTGCCGCAAGAAATTTGGACACTATACAGAGTGAAAACACTATGTACGCTATTTAAATGCTGTATTCGAGTAGATGTACTAAAGTAGCACTCAGCCTTTTTACTTAACAAATCTTAACAAGTTTATCATAAATCGTTTTGGTACCTTAATACATTAAGTTATACGCGTCTTTTTTGCTTTTTATATCCACATTCTAGTTAATATCAAGTAAAATATTTTATATAATTTTTCAATAAACGAACTTTTATACTAACAAAATACTTAACCGTTTCTTGTATTATAACTTTTTATTCTAACAATATTGTATTATTATTTTGTTTTATATAATATAATCCAAACNGTACAGAGTGTTTTCACTCTGTATAGGCTATTTAAATGCTGTATTCGAGTAGATGTACTAAAGTAGCACTCAGCCTTTTTACTTAACAAATCTTAACAAGTTTATCATAAATCGTTTTGGTACCTTAATACATCAAGTTATACGCGTCTTTTTTGCTTTTTATATCCACATTCTAGTTAATATCAAGTAAAATATTTTATATAATTTTTCAATAAACGAACTTTTATACTAACAAAATACTTAACCGTTTCTTGTATTATAACTTTTTATTCTAACAATATTGTATTATTATTTTGTTTTATATAATATAATCCAAAC
>NW_026099575.1:21765493-21767125 GCF_025091365.1 Daktulosphaira vitifoliae | reverse complement strand
TAAAAGTATCAATGGTGGTTTGGTCAATATATTTACAAAAAATATATGAATTCATATGGTTTGAATTATCAGTAAATTTAAATGAAAAGTAAGTAATATAATCAAATAATCGCGCATATAGGAGTATAAATTATTTTACGTTGGTTTATTCATGTAACATATTTTAAATATATAATAGAAATGTCCTTGATGGTCCAGTAAATAAAAATAATAACAACATATTTAAGATAAAACTTATCTATTTTTTATAAATTAATTAATTAACAAAATTTTCATTTAAAAATTGTTAACAAAAAAAATTGTTTTACAATATTAAATTTTTTTTAAAGGCTTTTAAGTCTCTCAATTATATTAAGCACCCATCGGTCAAACAAACATTATATCGTTACGTTTTTTAGTTTCTTTATATATAGGCCTGTAAGGATAGTCTTCCTCTGCACCTCCTGTTAAATAAGCAAAGTTGCCATTGTATGATGACTTGAATGGTATTTGTGGCTGCAACTGCTGTTGTTGTTGCTGTATTTGTAGTTGTACCGTATCTTCTGCTGATGGGCCTCTAAACTTGTTAACGCCTGGTGTCACGTAACCGTAAGTTTGTGGTCTTTTGGAAGCTAACGAATTTGTGAATGGATTAATGGTAGACTGAACTGGCATGCCAACTGTCTGCGCATATCTATTGTCATCCAAAGATTCATGATATTGTGGAGGCCCTTGTTGTTGTTGCTGATGTGAATATTGATTGCTTGTAGAAGCAGCAGTTGCTGCAGCTGCCGCATAAGGATTATAATAGGAATGTTGCTGTAAAGTAAATGGTTGTTTGATTCGACTGTCTTCTGATTTCATGAATACTGGTTTCTTTGCTTTGGATGACTTCGGTTTATGACTTGATGTTTGGTGTTGGTGATTGCCTCCAAAGCTGCCAGACGTTAACTGTTGAGGACTATGAAACGGTAATTTAGAACTGATAAGGGGACGCTGTACGTCAGTTTCAAGAGAAGAGTACTGTTGTTGCTGTAAGTGTTGTAAGTATTCGGGTTTTAGTGGAATGACAATGGCTGGCATCGTTTTACCGCCACCGTTTTCGTCAGTCTTAAAGAAAACGTTATGGACGACTGGTAGTGACATCATATTTTGATGAACTGAATTTGGCGATGTAGCTATCTGAAGTTGTTGGTGATAAAGACTATAGGGTAATGCATCGGCTAATGAAGTATATATATTATGTGTCATCGGTATTGGAACCACTATACTATGATAATTAGGAGGATCAACTTTCACCGACTTAATTGGCGGAACAGATGATGAACTGATGGCTTGCAATGGTGTTGGCGAAGGTGATTGATGTCCAGTATATGGATATCTCGGCAATGGAGCTGATAAGCTAGGTTGATAGTTAAGCCTCTTCTCGCGGGACGCCTTATTAATCTGTGGTACTGCATTACTAAAGTCGAAATGATTCATTTTCGACAACACTTGTTTGTGGTTAAAGTTTTGAGGTTCAGCAATCGCTGTATTTTCAATGCTAGAAATGCTTTCCGAAGAGTGATAAAATGGAGTATTTTGGCTTTTGTGAGATTCTAAAAAATAAAATAAAAAACATTGAAAACTTTCTCCACACAATGCTCTTGAGAG
>NW_026099575.1:21763579-21765393 GCF_025091365.1 Daktulosphaira vitifoliae | reverse complement strand
TTTTTTGTAAATATATTGACCAAACCACCATTGATACTTTTAGGAGCACATTTCATTGATATTGCCAGAAAAATTGCCTTTTTTAAAAACTACGTTTGATTTTGAAAAATTCTATTTAAACGATTCAATATACATTATAAACAATATCAATATAATATATTATAATACATATTATGTATTTATAACAAAATCATAAATAAATAAATGTATATCTGTTTAGAAAGTGTTAGTATATTATTAATCAAAATAAATTATAATACTAGAACAGACGTTTAGGCATAATGAAATAAAAATATTGAGTAATATTACTGAAGTGACATCTATACGTTCTATTTATGTGGAACGCTGTATTTATATAGTATCTCAATTGAAATAGGGAAAAATTTAAATAAAACTAATGGAAACATTTGGGTTATGGTTTATTTTAATTACTTACCATGTATGATCAATCAGTAGCTATGTTCTAGATGATGTTTCAGTGTAGAGAATTTAAGTAAGAAAATGTGAAATTTAATTATTTCATGCTTTCCCATGACTATTGGCCAGAAAAATAAACGACAAGGCTGCAATCATAAAATTCTAGATGTGCAGGTAAATAGAATATACAAGCTTGTACTAGTAGCGATTCACTTTCAGTGATTAATTCAACGTGGTGTATTCGACCTAAACGGATTTGCTCGGACACGTCCATTTTAACATATCATCATTCGTTATTTTGGCGATGGAATGAAAGTGAAACTCATCAAGAAACGGTGAATAATTTGTATTCATTCCCAAAATTGTATTTGTTATTGTTATAATCTTAGTCAATTATTATTTTATTTATTTTCTTATTATAAATATATATCCAAATGTATGTTTGGATTATATTATATAAAACAAAATAATAATACAATATTGTTAGAATAAAAAGTTATAATACAAGAAACGGTTAAGTATTTTGTTAGTATAAAAGTTCGTTTATTGAAAAATTATATAAAATATTTTACTTGATATTAACTAGAATGTGGATATAAAAAGCAAAAAAGACGCGTATAACTTAATGTATTAAGGTACCAAAACGATTTATGATAAACTTGTTAAGATTTGTTAAGTAAAAAGGCTGAGTGCTACTTTAGTACATCTACTCGAATACAGCATTTAAATAGCCTATACAGAGTGAAAACACTCTGTANAGTGTCCAAATTTCTTGCGGCACTTTTTTTCCATAAAACGATTTTCTTACCGTTTCTCAATAATTATAATTATTCTATTCTATAATATGATTGATATGAGGAAGGTAAAAATATCCGAAAATTCAAAATTCGATCAAAATTCTACTCACCGTGAGAGTTTAAAATTTACAACCTACCTATAATCTTATAAGATAGTAAAACATAGAAAAATTACTTAACGACATACAATTTTCAAAATTTTTTAGCTTCGATGCGAAGCTGAAAAGGTATTGATTTTACTATGATGTTTTTTTTTGTGTCTGTTACCACTTTTTCTCAGCTCTCACGGAACCGATATCTTTCAACGATACGTCAAAAGCTCACAAATTGTATCTAGTCAAAGACATTACCCTCAAAAATTGAAAAAATTTCCCTCGTTCCTCGTAAATGGGGGATATCTTCAAAAAAATTACAAATATAAACATCGCTAATTTTCGAAATTTTTTCAATTTTGTTTACTTAAAACTACCATAACTTTTTCAAATCAATATAATTTTGTTTTATAGATGCATAATGTCTTACTTACCATTTGATGTATTTTTTCTATAAATTACTATAAAATTAATTACTATAAATTAACTCTTTCCCTACCCACAGGAA
>NW_026099575.1:21725892-21763479 GCF_025091365.1 Daktulosphaira vitifoliae | reverse complement strand
TGGAGTATTTTGGCTTTTGTGAGATTCTAAAAAATAAAATAAAAAACATTGAAAACTTTCTCCACACAATGCTCTTGAGAGTAATTACGGGGAGATGAGTAGTTCAATTATACTCCTACAGTTATGTAAGTAATAATTAAGCATTAAAAAATAGACATTCCAAATTGAAATTTCACATTTTATTAGGTCGTTCAGAAATTTCAACATCAAAGCTAAGTTACATCGTGGCATTTATATTCAAAATTTTTCATACAAAATTTCTGGACGATTAAAATATTTTATAACCATAGAACTAAAAAATTGGCATTTATTAACTGCTATAGAACACTTTTCTTTTTTATTATACGATAATTTTAAACTTTGGAAATGTTAAACAGTAAGTAACAAATTCATGATCTGCATATTAATCTTAAATGTTTTCCAATTATATTAAATGGTCTTATGTTTTTGTTACTATTATTAATCTTATCGTTTTTCTAAGATTTTTTAAAATTTTAATTAGATAATTAGATTTAGTACTTTTTACAATATAATGGATTTTTTCAAAAATAAACTGTGATCCAGATTACAACTATTATTCATATAATATTTAAGTTTAAATGCATTATAACAAGTATAAACGTGTTATTGCCAATTTTTAATTTTACCGGAGAACTAATGCAAAAAAAATAATTACACTTAACGCATTAAAATTTTTTTTCAGATAAGATTTTTGTAGAATATTGATTAAATAAATTTAGTTCGGATTATTGAATTCTATACAAATTTTACTATAATAAAATATATTTAACTTAATATTGATATATTTGTCAATGAAATGTATTGACTTATGAATTGTTAAATTTGTTAAAAGTTGTTAAATTAAAATTTTGCGTTTTAATTTAGATGTTAGAATATAAAAGCCCTTGTTTTATTTGTTAATTTATGATGTGAAAGTACTGAAAAAATTATTTTAAAAACTATTCACACGATAATGATTTCTTCTATCTTATAAATATATTACAGTAAATTTTAATTTTTAAATTTATGAATTATAATTTGACAGTAATTAAAATTAATAAGCATTGAAAGAAAATATTTTTGTTTTTATTAAAAAAATAAAGATCCGTGTTTTGAATTTTTTGTTCGATTAAAGTAATTAACTTCACCTTTTGGTATTAAGAGTTTTTTATTTCAAATATTTTGAGTTTTATTTTACTTTTTCTATATTTCTTTTAAGAAACAGCCTAATTTAAGAGTATTTAATTAGTAAATGAGTTTTTTATTAATTATTTTTATAGTTTTTACCCTTGTACATAAGGATATATCATCAAATATTGCATTATAAATAGAGAAATTAAAATTATATTTATAAGTAATAAACTGAAACAAAATTAAATATAAAATAACACTCTTACTTAAATGATGGATTAGAAGTACAGTTACTAATAAGTAAGTTTTAACGAACATAAAATAAATAACCAGGTATTTTTACACGAAACAACAAAATAATCACAAAATTTATTAAATTAAGTATTTTTACAACTCAACGTTATAAAATTTAGTTAAAATGTGTAAAAAAAAAAAATTAGTTACTTAAAAATAAATTTTTTTTCTCGAAAAATAATATTATTTAATGAATAAGATAAGCTACGTAAAAATTATTAGATTTAATATACAAATTTAATAAAATAATATAAAAATCTCATTTCTTTTCAAATAAGTATTAAATGTATTATATTAGAACAACATTAGATTTTTTACCGCAAACAAAAATTTTTCATTTAAGTTCCATGACAAAAAAAAATTGAGTATGAAAATAAAATTATGTAATTACTCAATATTGATTTATGAAAATATTCTATATTCAATATTCTATATGTCAAAAAATTCAAGGTTTATAAAATTGTTTAATTAATTTAAAATAGTATTCCCCAGCAGTGAATGAGAACATAAAAGTATGACAAATGGTTACAATCTATACAATGTATTCAGTTTTATCTCTATGATTTTCAAACTATAAAAACATGTAAAAATAGTTCAAAATTTGATATTCATCAACCATTTGATCATAACTTTAAAATAAAAGTAATTATTTCAACATTGGACAATTATCTCGTATGGATTTATACCCAGTTTACTCTACATTTGCATACTAAATACTGTGATATCATTTTGGAACTTTAAGTTGCAACATATATGGTCTTAGCCACTTAATACTTTAATGATACATGACTTCTGCGTACAAAAAAAAAAAATTGAAATGATCTCCCTCGGTCGTTATAGAATACGTATTTCGTACCAAATACGAAAATAGAGAAAATTATCTTTTTAGTTTGTTTCCATTTCGTTACAGAATGTTACCACTATTATTTGGTTGTTTTGATCGTTATTCATTAAGATTGTTTTGTTTTTATGTATTTTACTTTTTAAATATATTAATACTTCATTTTTTTATAATTATTTTTAATTGAAACAATTATTGTAATTATTATTATCCATGATTACATTTTTTATACAAAATTATTTATTATAGTGATTTAGTTAGAAGACGCAAATTTTATTTATTCATTTTTGAAATAACATGTCTTATTTTTATTATTTATTAGCTGATTAATGCAGAAAGAATGTATATAATAAAATCATTTCTTATCTGAGCTGCTCATATTTAAGATATTTAATGAAAAAATAAGCTTACCTAAACTACTTGAAGAATCGCGTGAAGAATCATGGTCATTTACAGATGTACTATATCCTGTAGCTATTTCTAAATTTGGACTGACTTCTTGCCATCCATCTTTACTATCAGCAGTTGCACTAATAGTTCCTTCACTACTACTACTGCTTTCGCCGTCGTTGTCATTTGACATTTTTTTCGGTATGTGTTTCCTTTTTTCTTGACTACTGTCGTTCTGATATCTATTCTTTTTGCGAGATTTCGTAGATTTATCACCATCAAATTTTATCCGCACTTCCTCTGACCAATCTCCATTTCCGTACGTTGGTCGCTCACTACTATCTTCGTTTTTATGCATTTTTTTGCCGTATGTTATAGATGGCATTGAGTTTTTTTCTTCGCTATTACTGATATGTTTAATGCTAGACGATTGTGATGTTGGTGGGACATCAAAAGTTAAAGGCTTTACGTTGTACAGCTGATCTTGCAGAGGATAACTACTTTCTCCTTGACTGTTGTCTTCTACACTGCCACTACCATGTGGTCTTCGCTGATTATGTTTTCCTCTGGCTTGTCTAGACCGCAACGCTAAACTTTGTTGATTTTGGTGGTCTAAGCCTTCTGAAGTGTACATTTCAGCAGAATTGCTTATTTCTTTGCTGGTGATACTGTGATGATGACCAGTAAAGTTCATCTCTGATGTCAAGGCTGATGGTATCGGTGGATGAGCACTATCACTTATAGAATAACCAGCTGTTGCAGTAACCGAGCCTACAGTGTCAACAGAAATCCGTTTTTCGGCGGCTATCACCAACCGAACAAAGAGTAAAATTACCTAGAAAAATAAATAATAATAATTAATATACATGCATACTTGTATGTTTGTTTCAATTGAAAAAAAATAATAGATTTTCATTAATAACTTTCATACAAAATATTACCAAATTATAAAAACTAGTCATTGTAGATTATATGTATGCTTCTTGGACGACAACAAATCCGTAAAATAATTGTTAATGAAAAATAAAACTTTGTATGCACTAAAACACTATGTCATGGTCTTTACATAAACAACGACAAAAACGAATTTTAAAAATCAAATCTAATATATTGACTCGCACTCGGACGACTTGACAATGAAGATTGGCCAGCGTGGGTTCGTGTTAGAAAATCGTTATTGAACGACTGAAGAGTGTTTTGGCCGCTGTCTTGGTCAATTCCATCAAAACAGTTACAGTTACGCATCAAGAAAGCGGAATAATTGCACATAGATGATGGTGGTGGACAGACAGAAAGTGGAAAACTCATCACAATATATATATATTATGAATTGCACATACACTCGTATGTTTAAAAAATTAAAACAAGTATTGAGAAAAAGCTAATTAAACGGTAAAGAAAGTAAAACCCATAGTTACCTCCTTCTGACATGGTCGTAATACTCAAATGCATTGTTAAATATATGTTCCGTATATTTACATTATGATATGAAATTTTCTCGTATATAAGATAAATTTTGCCTTATCTTCCAAATCATTTTTAATTAGCCCACAATTATCAAATATAAATAAAACACAGGAAATGTTTATGCTACTCATTTACTCCGCTTCAATTACAAAATCCAAATGAATGATGTAAAAAGTAAAAAGGTTAATTTTCTTTAAATGTGGGAGTAGAATAAGAAATTTTAAGTGTTAAATCGGTAAAAGTGAAATCGAAATTACCAATATACAATTTTTATAATAAAATTGTCTTCTCTCAAAAATAACTCTTTTGCAGCAAAGCTTAGTGATGTAATATTTTTAAATAATTTATTCATTTCTACATGTTCGAAAATAATTTGACATTTTTTAATTAATAACGTGGGTTTACACCTAAATCAAAAATTAAGGGACAAGTATATATTTCTAAATATTAACTATAATTAATGAATTAAATAATCATAGTACTACAATATTATTACTATTAAAATTTTAAAATAACCGAATACAAAAGGTTGACAACAAATTTAAATAAACAAAAGTTAATCGATGCAATACTATTAAATATATTGACTGTGTGAATATAAATAAAATTAAACGACATTACAGTATTGAAGACTAATATCTAAAAATTTTTTCATTTCAATAATTATGTATCACATTATTTATTAATTTTAGCACTATTTCATTTATCGTTTATTTTTTTATAAATCATATTATTAAAATGTTATTTACTATATCATACAATAATATAAACATTGACAAGTAATATAATTAATTTAACAAAATTAATTATTATTTAAAACTATTTTTTTTTTAAAGTAAAAAGTCCAGTAGTAAATTTCTATTATTCTTTAATAAAAAAAAAATTTAAATTAATAAATTGATCAAGTTAAGAAAAGCGTATAATCCTTAGTATTAATTAAACTGACATAATGATTACCAAAAAAAAACGTAAATCATGTTTAGTAAAATATTCTTAGAAATAGAAAATTCAATAAAAAATATCATTTCACTTTACAAATATTAGTTAGTGTGATCCAAATTTGGTAAGACACTAGTTTTCACAAAAACTATTGAGGATATTAAATTTTCGTAAAAAAAAAATATTTGATTTAATATACTGTAAAATAATATGTGGTTCAATAATTATTTTTTCGTACTTTTAGAGTTATAAAACCTTAAATTTAATTTTCTTAATTGGGAATCCTTATATTTAACTTCATAATTTAATAGACAAAAAATTATAATCAATTTGGTTCTTAAAATTCTGTTCTTACAATTTTTTATAACCCTGAAAGCAAGATGAAATAATTATTTAATCACATAATATTTTACAGTCTTTTGAAAATAATAATTTTTTTTTTATATAAAAAAATCTTAAACTCTCAATAATTTACGAGGAAATTATTGTACTACCATATTTGGATCACCCTGGATAGTAAATAAATTAACATTTTAGAAACACTAAATAAATTGAATCAACCAACATTTATTATTTGATACAAGTTAACATCTCACGCGTGTAGTTTTAAACGGTTGGGTCAACACATACTCATTTATGATTAAAATCGTTCACAAACTAGGTCAATGACTTAAGATATAATGCTTAAACTGTTTAATTTATAGAATTTAGAGAAATGTAGTATAAATAATATAAATAAATATGATATATAGTTTAAATGAAAAATAAAAAAGTAAAATGCAGTATTATTATAGTAGATCATCAACAAAATATGCAGTATAAAAACATGTTGATATTTTTTAGCTTTCGCTAAAAATTTAGATGCTATTAGTTCTAACATTTATTGCTTTCTGTCTGCTAAAAATAAATTATTAAAAATTTCTGAATTTACTAAGCCATTGTGTAATAATTTTAGAACAGTTTAATGGGGAAAGTATTTTACGTAGATGAATACGATAGATTCTACTAGGTAATTTTTCGTGACGTCTTACTGTAACAGTCATTTTTTATCTTATTGTATTGCATAGTTTGTGCATTATTTGTTACACAGTGATACAAATATAAAGTCGATAAATAAAACAATTATTTCTCTGTACAAACTAAAAAAGCCCAGCATAGTGAAGTTGCAACACAGAAGAAATGTAAAAAATCTGTTGAATTTCATAATTTGTATATTTTTAATTTTATGATTTCTATGATTAAAACTTCAATATTGAATGCTTATTAAATTATTTGCTTAATTGAAAATAACGTTAATTTTTTACTTTAACTGTCAATTAAACATAATAGTGCAATCGTCGGGGAATTGTTTTTTAATATTGTAGTACATTCCATAAACATAAATTTAATGTAGGTTAAGAGTTGTTCGATTTTCCGGAATATTTACTAAATCGAGTTGAAAAAAATGACATATGTGAGTTTCTTTTAAACCCTTCCTGTACTTTAATTTTTGACATATAAATAGCGATATAAAGTTTAGGATCTCTAGTATACTTTTATAATTCTTATTTTGATCATTGTTTTATAAAAATGTTATATCTCTTTAAAATACACAGATATTGATTCAAATCAATCAACGGAAAACTGATAATTTATAGGACAAACGTAAAAAAACACACACCATCATACATATAATCATACGATTTTAGCTTCCCATCTAAGCTAAAATCGTTTAAATCGTTATTGTTTACAATTTAAATTTCATTAATTGTAAAATAACTTAGTCATAATCACAATTTTAATACAATTTATATTTATTCTCTTTCCTCTCATTTTTTTATTATCGTTAATATTATTTTTCTGAAATTTTAAAGGGGATAATTCCCTGCAAGTCACCACAATTAGCGTCTATGAACTTAAACACATACCAGTATATTTATGAATTTAAATGAAAATAAAATAATGAAGTTAGTCCTAGACAAGAGGTGGCTAGGAACATGAACGCCGACCTATAACATCCGCCCCATTCGCAACCTAACCGTCCCATTCATTAAAAGAATCATCAAAAATTTACCAGCCGTGATTAGTGACACACAGTTTTTTTATTTTATTTTTTTTATTCTTAATTAACTATAAAATAATTGTTATATATCTTAAAATTATTTAAACATTAGAAATTTTTTGAAAATGTAGTTATAATACGAAAACATATAATAATATTAAAATATTATTATTAATCATAATAAGCAGAAATATATTTATAAAACGTATACTGGATTTTTACAGTCAATCATTAACCTTAAATTAATTTTTAGAATTTATAACCTATTGTTTTATTAAATTTAAAAAAAATCATAATCATAAACAATAAAAACTTTAAGATATAAGTTTTTAATCAAATTAGTTATTATTGTTATTTTAATACTTCATTTTTTTTATTTATTTGCAGTATTTAAAATTTGCTTAAATTATCTTTACATATTATAAAAATTTTATAAAGTAAATAAGTATTATTTAATTTTGACGTAAATTATAGTAACAAGGAATATAACGAACATAATCATTTAATACTAATAAAATTTAATGATAAATAATGTGTATATTTATTATGCACTTAGTTTATAATTCAGATTGATTGTATTTCATTAATTTACTTAATATGCATACAACATTTTAATTTTATTATTGTGAAAATAATTTTATTTATTTATAAATTAATAAATATTTACAATAAATTTAAATAGGATATCATTCTTCTTAAGTGTGTATTTTTAAATGCAAATGTAATCTGATTATTATAAAATCAAAACAGTATATACATTTTTTATATAATAAGAAAAATAGAAAGATATTTAAATGATCAAAACTGTTATAAATTATTTGTTTTATGTTTATTTATATAACCCAGTATCACATAGATTATTTAAAGTTTAAAATTCTAATAATTAAAAATAGTTAATATCTAAAAACAAATAGTAAAAAATCGTTTTGTACACGAATATTTTGATTTATACCATAAGGACTAAGTTTCTTAAATAAATAAGTATGTTCACATAACATATAACATCAGATTTTTGTATTGCAATGTGATCTCTTAATTAGAAAATCTCAAAGTGCTATAAGCTCCATTGTTAGCTTGTTGAGGTTGTTGTGGTGTTGACTCAAATTTATATGCAAATTCTGAAGTTTTGGTAGGCAAAGCAGTAGTAGACTTAATTCCAGATGAAAATTCGCTCTTCAATGAAGGTTGAATACGTGCTTGTTCTACTGGAGCTGAGTTAAAAGACACAATAGATTGTTGGGGTTGTTGTGGAACGGATGGTAAATTGACGTAGAATTGTGGCTGTTGATATTGCTGTGGGATTGCTGTATATTGGATTTGTTGTTGAGTGTTTGGAGCTAATACACTCTTAACTTGGGGAGTTGTTGGATGATGAGTAATGAAGGCAAATTCGGATGGGGGAACAGCTGCTTGTGGTTGTTGAACGTATTGTGAAGCTGGAGCAGTTTCGACAAATTGTCCCTGTTGTTGCTTGAAATTTGCCAAACTTGGTGCAGCTTCAACAAATTGTCCTTGTTGTTGCTTGAAATTAGCCAAACTTGGTGCAGCTTCAACAAATTGTCCTTGTTGTTTGAAACTGGCTAAAGCTGGATCATTTGCGACGAATTGTGGTTTAAACTCTGAAGGAGCTAATTTGTTAAGAGGTGATGAAGTAGAAGGTAATAAGGCAGAAGATGATGATTGTTTGGTAACGTATTGTGGAATAGCAGATGGTTGAGGTGCTTGTACATAATACTGTTGTGTGTTGAAAGCTGCAGGGTTAATAAACATATACTGTATGCCTGGGAAGTCAAATGCTGTTGGGAATTGTTGAGCTAAGAGCTGTTGTTGTCCTTGGTATGGTTGAATATAGTATTGAGGTTGAGGATATCCTAAGATTTGATTAGGTGGTTGTTGTAGTTGCTGCTGAGCTTGGAAAGAAGGTGTAGCAGATTGTGGAGTTTTTCCAAATGACTGTTGTGGTTTAGAACTAGGTGTTGATGAGAAGTCACGTTCGATATCTTCTAAACGAGTTTGTGTTTGAACTGCTGGACCGTTTTGAAAAGTGGACTGAGATAGTGATTGTGTTTGATATTGGGATGGTGAGTTGGTATGTGTTTGTGCCAAACACATACTGGCTAAGGTGAATACTAAACCAATAGAAAACATCTGCAAAAATATAAGTACAACTTTGTATTAATTTTTAATTTTTCGGAGTTGATAGTATATAAAAAATCTTATTTACCTTGTATGACATGTTTGTATATTGTTTTTTAGTTAATGTTCACTGAAGCTCAGATTGAAGCAACTGATGTATATTTCGAGATTTAATAGCAGTTATATACTCAAACGTATCTACACAATTTGAATACTAATCGTAATGACTTTGTATTGAGATAATAGGACATCGTTTTATTGGTGGGATTTGAAATAAACCAGTCAACTTGTTTTATGCGGATAGATGTACACTTAACGTAACGTTTCCGGATTTTTTTTGTGTTTAAGAACATAAACGGCTATTAACTCAGCATTAGTTGATGGTCCAGTTTCACTTTCTTCTCATCAGATTCACTGTCCCTTGTAAAGGTATGGACACATTCCACAAACTAGTGAACTATGTCGTTTGTGATAATTTTAACGATCACTTCATATGTTGTTAAAACAAGTTTCATTCGTTGTTTGGTATTAGTGTAGGTCGTAATAACAGCTTAAATATCCGTTTAAAATTTAAAAATCTAATATAATATTTTAAACAACCAATGCATGACATGCTTAATTTATCAAATTGTTGGACAAAATTCAATTTGAACAATGCAAAAATTATCTCAGTAATCCTCAAACTACAAAATTCATGTTTTTATATTTACATGATTGAGTTAATACGCGGTTAGTATATAAAATTACTCTAATATCTTGAATTGAAAAATTAAAAAAAAAAATGGTCTTTCAACAGTTTATATGTCTGGCATACAAATATATACTTAAACAATTCAGATATTTTCTATATTTATTGGATAAATAATGTCTAAAATGAGTTATTTTTCTAAAGAAAATTATAGATAAATAAAGCAAAAAAAAATTTAATCTTTTTGATATTTTGATTGTTGAGCTAAATTTTGATTATCCATCTAGACAAATGTATTATTATGCTGGCTGATTCTTTTAACACCAGCTACTCAATTTCTTTTAAAATAATAATTGTTTAGCTGATTTTTTTTTTTGATTTTGTTAGTTACATATACAGAATGTACAGTAAGTAAGGAAACAGATCAATTGTTAAAAACAATGAAAACAATATTAACCTATTTCCTTGCTTACTGAACATTCTATGTATCATCATTTATCAATTATAATATTTTGTTTTTTTTAATTGATTCTTAATGTTGTATAAGGGTGTCAACTTTATTTTTAACATAGATATATACTTAACTAGCTTACACAATAGAAACTGATATAATGAAGACAAAGATTGGCCGATAACGATTTTTGGATAACGANAAAGATTGGCCGATAACGATTTTTGGACTAACACATTGGAAGTTATTAGCATTTCAAAATATAGTCTGGAGGTGAAGCATTTTTATAATAATAATATATTTTTATAATTAACTATTTCTCGGCCGCACTCCTCCTCCCACAAAGGTATAAAAATGTAAATATCTACCAAAGCACTAGTCCAAAAATTGTTATCGACTAGTCATTTTCTTAATTAGACCATTTCTCTATTTTATAAGCTAGTTAAATATGCATGTTACCATTAAATAAAATAAAGTTGAATTCCCTATAAAACATATATGATAGACCTAAAAATTAATTTATGACAAATAAGTGAAAATGCACATATATCTATCAAAATCAAAAAAATAAATAAATAAATATTTCCAGAGAAATTATGTGGCTAGCTTTAATATTATTACTTATTATAGCAATAACAATAACTTCACTAATTTCTTAAGATGGCTATTAACATATTTAGGAGCTAAATTATTAAAGTTCTATTAGGTTTATTTATTATGATATTGTTTTCTACTGTTTGCATCCACTATATTTTTGAAGTTCAATTTTAATTTTCAAGTTTTTTAATAATAGAATCCCCTTACTACAACATTTGATAAATATCGTTACTGTCGCTGAACGCTTTCCATAGATTAATACTAAAATAACTACAACAATCTCCTACGTGAGTAATAGTCGTTATAAAATAGTTAAAACGAAGAAATGAATTCTGCTAAAAAATTTATTATAGTATAATTTTATTATTATATTATAATATAAACTGGTTACATTAATATACATATTCTACCTATTATAACATTGACAAAACGGTTTATTTCGTATTATGAAAATCGTTTTGTTAAATAAATCTACTTTCTCCATGCATTCCATGCATCATCATTATCATCACACTATGTGTAAAAACGAGTATAAATGTAATTGAATCTACATTACAGGTAATGTCATGTTATGAAATGATAAGTAAGTACCTAATATAATTTGACAAAAAAAAGAACAATTTGGACAAACTAACCAAAAACTGTTTCGGTATTTACTTTCAATAATAAACTACGATTATTTAAGATTTAATATTCCAAGCATATTATCATCCACTTATTATTATTGTAGTATATGGATTAGCTGTTTGTAAGTTATGCAAATAACGTCAATAATGTAATTGAGCGGAACGCCTACACAGGTACAACAACTAGTCACTTAAAATAATTGGGAGACGTGTAAATAAGAATTCGTATTAGAGTAATACCAAGTAAATACAGAATAGAACAGATCTAACTGACAACTCATATAATTTATGATCTACATCAAATTTTATACTTTTTTTTTTTTTTTTTAATCAATTTTTACAATACAGAATATATTGTATATACAATATAGCCATTTATAGATAAGTTTTAAAGAAAAATGTTGATACCAAAAACTCTTATTTTAATACAGTAGTTTATACAACATTTTGAAATTTGTTAAATTTTGATTATTTTTTACAATTATAAGTACGCGATTTCTTTTCTATGGATTATAATAACGTTTAACGCACTTTATACTGAAATCATTATCTCTAATCTTTATATCGAAAGTTAGAAACATTATCGTATGTCAACTACAGGTGTTCATGGTTAACCAAGTTAAAAGTGATAACAATTATTAATTTGCGTGATTTTATCATTGTAATCATATTATTATAGAATATTCCTTGTTTGGAACTTGGATAATAAAATGCACTAATTCACTATGATTCACGTTTAAATTTATGATATATGATCTTATTTAATTAAAAACTCAACATGTTTTAGACAATGTTTCTATAATTTGTTTTAATAATCTTAACTATACTACTACTTGTTTTTGCATGTCAACTACAAATGCTTATTCAAATATTAATAATTTTCATGGAAAAGACATCGCGTACTGTTATTATTAAATAACATACTAAGTGTTTACTTCTGTAGTTTACATAATATGGACTAATATTTGATACCATAGGAAAATTGTAAAAAAAAAAATCAAAATTTAAGAAATTTAAAAATGCTGTATAAACGTAACTACTGAATTAAATTAAGAGTTTTTGATATAAAATTTTTCTTTAAAACTTATCTATAAAATGGCTATCTTCAAATCTTAAAAAAATTAATTTTTAAAATATTTTATAGATCATAAATTATATGAATTGTCAGTTAGACCTGTTCCACTCTGTATACATATTCCAAGTATAACTAATTTTACGCAACAAAAAATTATATAAAAGCTTATGAGTAAATACGAAAAATTCTGCATGAACATTGGTGCGAACAGCGCCCGTACTATGATTAATGGTACCTTAGACTTAATTAAATACAACTAAATGGACTTTTTGTTGATAACCTCGCGGGAACATAAAGCGTCAAATAATGCTCGGGTCATCCTGAGCGTACGTCTTATTCGCCCGATCTGAGTCGCCTAAGTTTGGCTCTAAGCACAAAACAAGTGGATAGCGATGTAAGTAACAACAGGATTGGCTCTAACTTTTGTAGAAAACTCTAATTTTATTAGATTTCTGTTAAGCTTCGCAAAATAAATTCTCGTTTAAGATCTTTGACATATGTTTCCATTGATGTACTCCAGGACCGACCTTAGTAATTAAGTTCTTGAACATTAGTAGAGTACCAAATAGTAATTTGAGTTATAAAAAGAGTATAGATAAAATCTAATTAAATTAACAAGAAAATTAAAGTTTTCTACAATAATCGGACTAATGCTATTCGATTAAAATAAATTCCTTAATGATTATCATGCTTAAAAATCAAAGACTACTGTTAATAAGTTCGTCGAACTTAATAACATTTTAATGTATGAGTAAGTCAATAATTACCAGCTATAATTCGATAAATAATTAAAACCTAAAAATCACTTCTATTTAGATTATATCTTACTATTGCAATGCAAAATTAAATACTACATTTTCTTAAGTATTTAATTTTTATGACATTTTCCTTAAACGTTTTTATCGGTTTTAAATTGATATAATTTTTTATTCCAAAAAAATGTAAGTGATTGACGAAAAATAGTTTTTTATTAATGGTATCGGTTTCAAGAAATCAAATCCTATTACATAAAATAGTTACATTTTTGTGAATAAGTAATTAACTTATATTCTTCCGGTAAGGTTTACCCACGCGTAAACAAACTCATTTGAACGTGAAAAGATATTTTTTCAATAACGGTAAGATAATTTATAATTTTTTTGTCATAATAAATATCGCAATGGTTTACTGAAACGATGATTTATTTTTCGATTTTAATTAATTCGCCTGTAACAGTGGAACCTGTTTAAAATATAATCTTGACAAAGCGTTAACTTGTACTAAGCAAAAAATATTTGCTTTCCCATCAAATATATTGTACTCTGAATATTATTTAATAAAATTCAACTTGTTCTTGACGAAGATTGTTTTCTGTTCCGTGTCATTCTGAAATGAACTTTTTTTACCGTACAATAAATTATCATTTCAAAGGTCTAGGATTAAAGAAAATTACTAACCAATTTCTTAATTATCAAAAGTGCAAAATTAAATTTCCATTTTCCATTTATACTAAAGAAAAATTGTACTTCTTCTTAAAAAATATGCCATCATTATATTAATGGTATACCATATTCACATAAAAAAATATTTTATATATTGGTTAATGTAAACTAATATTTGAAAAAATCCCAATTTCGGCTGATACGTTCCAATAATTCGATTTATACTAATAAGTATATAATCTACAAACACAAATTTTTGCTTACAAAAAACAATATATTAACTATATATTATATATAATATACTTAATAGTATACTATAATTAATTTTTACATATACTTCTAGAATTATAAATTAATAACTGTAAATATAATATTATACAAATAAACTATTACAATTACATTGCTTTTTTAACGACGTAAGACCACTTTTAGATCTTTATTTAATGAATATTTAAAAAATCACCAATTTATTTAAAAAAGGGAACTTTTCATTCAGGTCATAATTTACTCATAAGGTACAAATATGAAATTGTTATTTTTAAACAATATCGTACGAAAGCATTTAATTTTTTTTTTTGCTAATACTGGTTTTTATAGAGTAAATTAGCTAATAGATTTATAAACTATTTTTAGTTTTGTTTGATATTTCAAGGTTTGAAAATAAAAAGTACAATGAAAGTACAACTTATAGTAAAACTGTTGTTTATACATCTGTGAAATTTTAAGTTACATCATGTCATTAAAAATAATATAAGACATCATTTTTATAACTTTTTATTGAATATTGTAAGGTATCTTTAATTATGTAATTGCAATGTGGGAACACGTCCGGATGTACACAAGTAGATGCTTTTCACACGAACCACAGGAAGTCGAATAACTGGTCCGGATTGTCAATGTTATTGTTGTATCATTTGTGTCAACATTTTAGAGAAAGTGGTTTTCCAGCAGAATCTAGTCTGCAATACATATGGACTACGTTAAATATTTCAGAGTTTTTTTTCGCACACATGATAATTTCACTGGTAATCGCAATAAAACCGCTTATGATTTATACATTTAATAATCCCCTTATAAATTTATCAACATACAAGAATTGAAAATTTGTATAATATAAACCACAACTCTTAAAAGTATATCTTTTTGACCTAACAATGATATTTTTTTTCCTCATAACAGTTTTGTGCAATATCCTATTACCTGACGATGCTATGAATATTTTCACTCTCCTGCGACGACATTAATGATTAAAATAAAACAACTGAAAGAAGACTAATGCTATGAGTCTACCTGTTATTTATTTTTACCTTTACCTAGAACGTAATTTCTGCCAATTACAATAAGTTACTTGAAGAATGAGTATTGTCAAAAAACAAACTAGATATAAAATTGTGTTAATTATTTATCTAGTTTTGTTAAAATTTTAATATCAATTTAATAAAAATCCTTACAAAACATTTTAATTTTGTCTAACGGAAGGTATTTATTTTGCTATTTTATTTATTATTCATTTAAAAAAAAATTGAAATAAATTAATCAACTAACAATAAAGTAGGTGGTTAACTTATATTTGGATTCCCCTAAAAGTAACCTCTAAAGATAAATGAAAAATTTTTTAAATAATCAAGATAATTTAAATTTACGAAAAAAAATATAATTTTTAAATGTTGCCTTATTAAGTTATAAAGTGCCATCTAGCGGTGAAAGTACTCTAACCATGTACTGTGCTATGATAATACGTATAAGTGAAAACACTAATCTATTGAAATTGTTATTTAAATTTCAATTACTGACACATATCAGTTAAATGATTAGTAATTAAATCAATATGATTAAACTAATATCGTATGTTTATTAGTCATAATTACAATTAATTTAAAACTATTAATATTGTGTAAAAACTTTTAAATAATTTGTTTGTATTTTAGTAATATTATTAACATTTCATATAAATTTTATAATAATTCGCAAGTATGAATTTAGTGTCTTTGAACGAGTCTGAAAAAGTGTATATTATTCATGGAGTTGAGGTAAAATCTAGTTTAACCATAATATTTTTCATAATGTAATATATTTTTATTTTTTATTATTTCTGCTATCAAGAAACATGGATTTTTATTTTTAAATAAAATAAAACAATTGTTTAAAAAGCTTAGGATTAGTATTTACTCTTTTTTTTTTATATATATATATATATATAGGAAAATTTTCGCTGTGATGGTCGTAGTCGGCAAGATTACAGACCTATGGAATTAGAAATGGACATTGTTAGTAATGCTAATGGTTCAGCACGTCTTCGTTTAGCGAATTCTGACATTTTAGTTTGTGTGAAAGTAGAAATTGATAGTCCTCTACCTGAAACTCCAAAAGATGGTAAAATAGAATACTTTGTTGACTGGTAAGTTGGAAAGTAACATTATGTACAATAAATCAAATTTTATTGCAATGATTTTTTAATTATTAACTTTGTTTTAGCTCTGCTAATGCAACTCCTGCATTTGAAGGAAGAGGTGGAGAACAGCTTGCTGCTGAACTTAGTCGCTTTCTTTATTTAGCTCATAGTCCAATTTTAAATTTATCTAAATTATGCATTGTTTCTGGTCAATCTTGTTGGAAATTATTTGTTGATGTTCTTATTCTTGAATGTGGAGGTAAGAATTGTAGTGTGATTTCCACTAATATTATTTCAAATGTAATGATTATTTTTATATGCTTTTTTTAAATCTTTAAATTCATTGTATAACATTAAACTGACATATAATATTTACTTAGTTTAATCTTTATAAATATAATCTAAGTTTATTGATTAAATATTTCTCCTAATTTATTATTTTTCACTATAAAACATAGAAATACAAATTATAAAGGTTAAATTATTTAACCATTCATTATTAATACTTTTAATTGTGGATTAATAAAAATCAAGTACATTGTATTTCTGAACATAAGGTACTTGTAAGTGGTGACAATCACCTACATTATATGATAGTTTATAGTAATTTAATGTGTGGGTAGGTACTGGGAAACTGTATAATAATACAAACCTGTACAATAATATAATTTTAATACACTTTTTTTTGTTGTATATTTAAATAGGTAATAAGACAGAAGTGAGTGACAGCTAAGATTCAGCTTGTTGTACATTTTTATCAAATTTACTGTTATAGTAGTTTTTTAATAACTTGACATTTATTTGGAAACAACTTCTCCTTTTTCCTCCCCTTTATCACAACTACTTGGGGCTGGCCATACCTATTATAAACTTCCACTTGACAGAATCTCCCATGTCATCTACACACATCAGCCTGTTTTTTTTTTCAACATTCATTTCCATAACTGTCCTTACAGCTTCCAAACCCTCCTTATAAGTTAACCAAACTATCTAAGTCTATTTTCTCTTATCTTATCCACAATTGAAGCTACATCTATACTCCCTTTTATATGTTCGTTCCATATCCTATCTTCTTTAATCTTTCCATTTATCCATCTAAGTATTCTCATCTCTGCTCACCCATTCGCATGTCCAACACTTTGAACCATACATCATAATTTATCTCACTTCAGTCTTATAGAACTTACCTTTCAACCTCATTGATATTCTTTTATTACGTAACACACCAGATGCTCCTCTCCACATTACTCTAACGCACTTAATCCTGTGTCTTATATTGTCATCAATACCACCGTTCTTTGCACAACTAATTTAAATACTTAAAAATTTCTACCTCTCCTATCACATCCTCACTTTTTGCTCCAGATCTCATTTCACTTACCTCATGTTCTCCTTTTTCAAACTCGTACTCTATATACTCTGTCTTACTCCTACTTATTCTTAAACCTTTTTGTTCAAGAGCTGATCTCCACACCTCTAGCCTTTGATTGATTTTCTCCCTATTTTCATCCTATTAACACTATATTATCTGTAAGTAATATGCACCACAGTACCTCTCCTTATTTATCATTAGTAATTTCATTCCCTATACTTTTCTATTAATTTTTTTTACACAAACATTTTTCATTTCTTTGGGAACAACTCATATTTTAAACAATAATTTAAGTTTTTATTTATGTTTATAAGTATTTGGTAAATATTTATTAATTGCATATTGTTTTTATGATTTTTAGGAAATTTGTTTGATGCAGTATCATTAGCCGCTAAAGCAGCTTTATGTAATACAAGTTTACCAAATATTACAGGAACTTATGAGGATGGAAAAAATGTAGATTTACAAATATCTGATGATCCATTTGATGCCAAACCTCTTGAAGAGGCTGGAGATTTACCAGTTTTAGTTTCTTTATGCAAAATTGGTAATAACTATGTAGCTGACCCAACTATAGAAGAAGAAATATGTGGAGCTGGATGTGTAGTTGTATCTGTTACTCCTAAAGGAAATATATCTGGTATATTAAAAAAAGGAGCTGGAAGTTTTATGCCAGATACATTAAATGAAATAATTATGGTAATAAAAAATAGTTTTTTTAAGTCACTAATCAGGTTTTTATTTATTAAATTAATTTTTCATTTGTAGTCTGGTTCACATATTGGTATTCTATTAAACAAAGCACTAGAAGAGACTCTAGCTCAAGACAAATTAAATACCATTAATAAAAAACAATTTGGTTTTTTGAAATAATACAATTGCTATTATTAAGTATTAATAAATTATATATTTGTAAATATTAAAAAATATATATTTTTTTCAACTATGATTGGTAATAATATATTGTTAATGTATAAAAACTTGCGAAAACAGGATTATCTGATATTTTTCTATGGAGTAAATATTTTCAATTAGTTTTATTGTTATGTATTATACTAAGTAATAATAAAACCTTGAAAAATATATATTACTTATTCTTATTTGTTACAGTTGAGATATAATGACAAAAAATTGTTTGAAATTGAAAAGTATTTTTGAACCTTTAATATAATAAGAGTTATAAGTATAAAAATGAAGTCGTAAAGAAATTATTAAATTTTAAATCATATTGTTAATGCTCTGTTTACTATTATTTATAACTATAGTAATTTTCGAATGCTTAACATTTTTCAAACCTCCACTTTTAATTATAGCTTAGAACTAATTATTTTGTACTATTTTAAACATTTATTCTTAAAATTACATAAATTGGCATATTTAAGGATTAAAAACAATTGTTAGTTAAATATAACAAGATTATCTAAGTGATTAAATAGATTTTGGAAATTTGATTACTTTATTATTATATACATTGGTGTAACTAGGGGACTAGGCAGATCTTAGTCTCCAATTATAAGAATAAGCTCTCCTCAAAAAATTTAGTTGATTATATGTACAGGTAATTCATTAACTATGATCATCCCTTATGCTTTAAATCAGTATCAACTTTCAATTTTCAAATAGTAACAATATTTTTATTATATGTCAGATTAGATTTAGTTTTAAAAAAATCTTTCGTAAACAATTTTTTTTTATTTTATTCAATTATCAGTGAGCTATGATTTATTAAAGTTAAGAGGACGTGAGTATTACTCACGTTGATTTATAAAAGTCACTTAGTTGTTTAGAGTCGTTTAGA
Source organism: Daktulosphaira vitifoliae (assembly GCF_025091365.1). NCBI lineage: Eukaryota > Metazoa > Arthropoda > Insecta > Hemiptera > Phylloxeridae > Daktulosphaira > Daktulosphaira vitifoliae. The sequence goes on along the minus strand of NW_026099575.1, from coordinate 21,743,820 downwards.
ATTTATTAAAATTGATTTTTTTTTTATTTTAAACAAAATTAATAAAGAAAAAATGGTTGCTATTTGAAAAACTAAAGTAGATATTGATTTGAGGGTTAAGGATGAAGATGGAATCTTTATTTTTCTTATTGAATAGTTCAACAAATACTTATAATAAATAAAATAATAACATATATGATAACACTAATATTTTTAAAGAAAATTCGTTTGGCATAGTTAGTCAATCACCCTGTGTTGTATAAAAATATTTTAAGGTGGGGTAAAAATTAATTAAGTAGTCCCAAAAATTTAATTCTAGTTGCATCTATGCTAATCAAAACTTATATTAATATTACATAAGTTACATGTAGCAGAATATACTTTCTTAGTCTATCATAAGCAGTCATTAAAAAAAAAAAAATCTAAAATGAACTTCAAATTTTTTTAATAACAACACTTCATTTTAAAACATTAAACACAAATTCATAAACGCCTATTAAGTCATAGTATGAGTAAGATCATGTTGCTACCACATTACTACTTTCGAATACAATGACCTCAGAATGACTACAACGATGTATATCGCACAGGTCTCTATAAGAGTAATTATGTTTTTGGACAAACATTAGACATAATTTAACTTGTAACTCATATTATGTCTTAAGAACAAGACATTAAATCGTATAACTTATTATAACAATAAAATTAATAAAAAAAAATTGCTCTCAAAGAAGATAAATATGTAATCATTTTCAAGTGAAGTTCTTGGTCTAAGACAATTACATTTCATTGAAAATTATAAATGAGGCAATGTATAATTTCAGTTGTATAAATTAATAAATGATCAATTAAAGAAATAAAAAGCCGTACTATAAATGTTATAAATATTTTACAAACAGGACCAAAACTATAATTTCTACATTCGATAATTTTTTAATTAAGTTTGTATTTTTGTAAATTAGAATAATAAACTTTTTCAATAGGAGAAATAAAAATGATTGAAACTTGTAGCCAGTCAACTGTTAAGATACGCCAAAATTATCCAGTAGACGTAATAATTATATCATAAATATATAGTATAAAAGATCAATTAAAAGATTATTATTTTATTGGAATAGTTATAATATATTACAGATTTTAAGAAAAATGAAAAGTTTCTCTGAACAGAAAATTAAATAATAACAAACAGAGATTTACGTATAATTTTAATTGTTAAAAGGTGATTGTTAACAAAGCAACCTTCATTGTGACTCCATTTAAATTTGCTAACTCGTTTTAAATATTTGATAGCTTTTATGATCTACGGATCATAATTAAATTAGCCACTACTATACATCATTAACAAGTCTATCATTTATGTTAAATGAAATAAGTTACATCAGAAAGAAAAAAAGCATTCAAATATATAAACATAAACATATTTATATTAATTTGTAATTTTTAAATGTACTACACCATTTTAAATTTATAAAAAGCAGTGCATTATAATAGATTAGACTATTTATAAAATATTCTTTCACTTTAGATGATAAATAAATAGAATTTCTATACCTCATGAATCACATTGCATAACTAATTAAAAGAAATGCTATGATCTCTAAATAGAGAAAAAACAAACGAGAGTGATAGAAGAAAGCGAAATCTTCAATAGAAACGAAACAACCGTGTGTATAACCCATCGGTTTGTTTCAGCATTCACTAACACTATACTAGATAGATACCTATATACAGCAAACATCTGTGTAATTTTTTTTGCAAATTAAATGTTCTAGCTTAAGAAGTCAAACAAAAGAAAAAACCGAGGCTAATATGATTTGATACACTTTTTATACTAATCAGTTCATCATACACATTAACTGGGCCAATTTAATAATTTTTTTAATTGATTGAACTTTACCATAAGAAAAATCTTTTTTTTTTTAATTATTAAGTATAAAAACTTATAATTTTTTCAGTTTATTATAATAAAACGATTGTTTCAATGTACTAATTTAAGTACACATATTGGCAACAGATCTAAATTAATAACAATATCAGATAAACTATTAATTTTATACATTACAATAAATTACTTACATAAATATTGTTCTATAAATTATTAAAACACTTTTTCTTTAGAAAACTCCTGAATTTTTATCAAGTAAGTCAACCATTTGACTGAATGAACTTACACTATCTTGATAAGGGCATCTTATTTACAGAAAATATTAAAATGAATACTTTATAAAAAAAATTTGAATATCTGAGGTGCTTAAGATTTAAAAGATTATGCGACTATTATTCTCTTCATCAATTTTGATGATGTCTTTTCGCCAAAATCTAGTGCTACTTCTTGTGGTTCTACTTTTATTTCCAACGATTTTTTACCTTCTTCGCCAACCTCCACTGATGAACTCTCATTAGAAATACCTGTATGTGCACCAACTTTGTCTTCGAACAGATGCTGAGGCGAAATTCCATCATGAATTACTGTGTTCGGATACACCTCATTATTTTGGTGTTGTTGTTCTTGATATAATTGTTCTTTTTCATGCAATTGAACATTTTTATTTCTTTGTTGTAGATGATACAACTGTTGTTGATGATGATGTGAATCCTGTTGTTGTGGCGGTTCGTGTGATCTATGGAATAACTGTGCATTGGAATACTTGGACGGAGGTAACGATTGAAAACCTGAGTAGCTAGTTACCATAAGTGGTATTCCTCGAGAATTTGGAACAAATCCTCCGGTAAGTTGAGGTGGCAACTGTGACTGAGTATGGAATGTGGATTGTTGAAATTGAGGGTAGCTAGGAAAGGCTGTTGGAAGTGGAGGTACAGGCCCTGGTGTCGGTACCAGCAGTAATGATTGATAAGGGATATCTGGATGTCCAGACGAAAGTAATAACATTATTGGTTGGTTTAAAGAAGAAGTCGGTGAGTCTACATGTTGGTATCCATTTGGAACAAAAGGATACGATTGATGAGCAGCAATAATAGAAGAACCAATGTTTGGGAGTTTATTTTGCTTGATCAATCTTATCGAATGTGGTTGCTGTTGCTGATGAGTGACATGTTTAGTAAACCCTTCGTTCAACTGTTGTGGTTTAGCACTGACTAATTCAAAATCGGGCAAAATTTGCTTATTTTTATTATTTTCTGACTGGTGATGAGCAAAAATTTCTCCAGAGTATCCAAGTTCAGAATGGATGTTAAAGGATGAATGAGGAGTATTAACATACTGTGAAAAAGTTGGCACGGAAAATGTAGGATGATTATTTGGTTGATTGACAGCATGATTAGCAGGATGGTTGGCAGGAAATACAAATCTGTAAGGGAAGCTAGGTTGTTGATTATGTGATGCAAACAAAGAAGTCGTACGAGTTTCCAATCGTTGAGGTGAATATGAGTCTCGTCTATTTTCAACGGGCCTATATTCTACAGTAGATTGAACATCACACGTAGCAAATGCGGCAGAAGCCCATATAAATACCTAAATAATAATAATACAATGATAATAAGTTAAGTACATAATATGTACTTTAAAAATAAATTATCTTTACTTAATATTATTAAGTAAAGATAATTTATTTTTTATAGTTTTAGCATAGTATACAACTAGAGACTTGTAAATATGGGTAGCTCAAATACAGTCAATAATAATAAATAAGACATTAATTAATTTAAGTCTGTTTAAAAGAGTATTTAGAGTACATTATAATTTATGACTTTATAACTAATTTCTCTAGTTTTATAAATCTATAGCTAAATTTTACATATCAACTCAAGTTTTGAAAGTAATTTACTTAATTTAATTTTAATGAATATTTGTATTAATTATTTCACACCTTATAATGTACCAAGTATTTTTTTTAAGTGTATATGTGTTTGTGTGATAAACAATAAATTAAGTTGAACATTTATTTTTGCGTTAATCAGAAAATATATATTATCAAAAATTATTTTGATATGTAGAAAGAACGTCAATCAAATTTTATTTTTTATTAAAAGTTAACTGCTCGATGTGTGAGTTTCCGTATCACAAAGCATACAAATCAATATAATAAATCATATGGCAATTTTAAATTTATTGTGTAATATTTGTTTCAAAATTCACCAATAATTAATTTTAAAATTAAAACCTATCTGTATATAGTACATTACAATAAAAAACAAATATTAATCTGAATTTCAGTGAAATCTATAATTTTATAATTAAAGTTTTATGACGCCACACGAATTATACATCGATAAAATATTATATTAATAAATAATTCAATTTTTATATGATTTTCAAATGTCAACTAAAAAATTGTTGTAATAGTAATAGGCGTATTCTAGAGCTAAAATATTTAAATTAAAGCTCTAATTAAAATCATTAAACAATTTGTTTTGTATCTAACAAAGTCGTTTGAGAGACTTCTTCTTTTTCCTCGCCTTAATCTCAACTACTTGGGGTTGGTCTAATACAATGTCGTTCGAGAGTTTAAATATCAAAATATTTGTTTTTAAAACTTGAAGCGATAACCAAAAATATTAGTTATAACCGATTAATGTTCAATAAGTCTATCAGTGTAATAAAGTTGAAAATGAAAAAGTAAGTAAGGTCGAACACATTAATTTGATCTGTAATATTTATATAACAGGTAATATTATTAACATATAAGTTAAATGATATTATATTACATATAACTATTTTAAGTTTTACTTACTGAAAATGAAGATAACATATCGTCGCTTAGAGTTTTCCACGAATACTCAATGCGTGCTGAGCAGGAAATGTGATAAAATGACTACAGGTGTCAATGAATAGATAATTTTTATTATGAGTCCCATTAAAAATAAATAGTGGGAGGATTGTACGTCTAATTTTACAAGTCTTCGGTGATTTAAATCGCTTTCATTGAAGTATAGGAAAATACATATTCCCCACTGCAGTAGTTTTTTTTGTAAAATGAAAACACATGCCTCTAAGTACATTAGTAAGAAAAATTTACGGATCGCTGAGTCATGATTAATGTCATCGCCATTTCTTTACTGAACCGACAAAATCCACCATTTAAGACCAAGTACTACATAAATCACTATGTAATTTGATTTTTATAATTTTATAATATTGACAAAAAAGAAAAGGCTATCATAAAATTAAAAATCAGTATCTAGCATTGACCATAATGCCAAAATACCTTAATCTGGTCGCGTAGTAAGTCCATTATTTTAAGATTTAAAGCTAAAAGAAAAGCTTTGCCATTTAATTATTAATTTAAAAAATAAAAATACTTTTAAACTAAAAGAAACTGCATTTCAATTTTAATAAAATATCTTTCAGGAAATATTCTTCCCTTGAAAATGTGTAAAAGTGAACTTGCCTGTTTGTTGCACATTAATTTTAATACTTCGTAGTATTTAAATTAGCGTCAAAATAAAAATTCATTTCTGAGGATTTCTTTGCAGAAAAAATTTTAGGCCGTACTTAAATAATAAATTTAGCCAAAAGTTGATTAATATATACAATTATAATATTAAAAAAAAATTGTAGTACAGTAGAGACTTGGCATAGTTGGGACAATTAAAGATGATATCTGACAGTGATTCAAATCTTTACCATAACAAAAAAACTTCGATATAAATCTGTAGATAAATTTAAGAAATTGGCGGATTATTCGAAAAGCAAAATGAACTTATGTTTTCTTATTTATATTCCTATTCCAAGTTTAATAATTTAGTAGCATAATAAATAAATAAATACTCATTAATTTACAGATTTAATTATAACAATTAATCCTAGTACGAAATTGATATTCAATAATTTATTATTGTAAATATAACAGAGAAATTATAAAAAATTATATAGCAGTTGCATTTTTCGTTTTGGTATAATTTGGTTTAAACGGATCTACTAGAAATTTGCATCCGTAACAAATATACTTTTTATAAACTTAACATTTTTGCGCCGATTTCAAATCCTCAACTAGATTTGTTCTATTGTCTCTAATTTTTGAGATTATTACTAATTAGGAAAAAATGAATATTTACATATAAAAAATGATCAAAAAAAATCTAGTCTAAAATGAAATTCAACAACACATCAGCAGACAAAATCATAGGGAAAATAAGCCCGGCATATTTCTGAATATTAGTTTATTATAGAAATTAATTATAGGATAAAACTATACAGAATATAGTTTTGAATATTTCAATTGTAGCATTCATTAAACTCCAAGAGTTATGTAAAATTGATTACTATGACTTTTAATAAAATTATTTATTTCAAATTGATAAAAAAAAGTTATGACAAACTTAAGTAAAAGTAGTAACTTAAAACACGGTGATTTTTATACAAAAACAATATTTTATGTCTAAATACGAGGACTATTTTCTACAAGAGAAAAAATATGGGGAAAATTTTTATTTTTGTCACTTATAGTATGTAACATAATATTCAATTTAATATATGTTTAAAGCTAGGAGAATTTCCGGAACATTTTCAAAAGTTAAGTTAAAAAAGTTTGTATGTTTCAAATTTTGAACCTTCTTTGTAGAAATGGGGAAATCGTAGAAAAGGGAAATGGTCCNTGTCACTTATAGTATGTAACATAATATTCAATTTAATATATGTTTAAAGCTAGGAGAATTTCCGGAACATTTTCAAAAGTTAAATTAAAAAAGTTTGTATGTTTCAAATTTTGAACCTTCTTTATAGAAATGGGGAAATCGTAGAAAAGGGAAATGGATTTAAAAAAAAATTATGTCGGATAAAAGGGATTTATTTAATATATCCACAAAAAATACATATTGAGCCATACATTTTTCAAAAAGTTACAGATATTTGAAGTTGTAAAAATAAAATATGACATCAAAAATTTTAACACAAAAATAACATGTTTTTTAACTACTGCAGCTATAGGAGATAAGTCGTCATGACGATTTTTTTTCTCAACTTATAGTGAGTATCATAAAGTTTAATTTAACATATGTTTAGAGAACGACGTATTTCTGAAACATTTTCAAAAATTAAGTTGAAAATGATAAATTTTTGAACAAAACTTGCTATTTGAATCCTCCGTGTGAGCAGGTAAAAGGTCAGATTCTTAAAAAAAATTATAATTAAAAGGAAATTCCTAAAATATTTATACTAAAAAAAATTGTTTTGATTTGTTCATTTTTCGAAAAGTTATGACAGTTTTAAGAAAAAAAGTTTAAAAAATATCAAAATTTATCGATTTTAAAAACCGTAATTTTTTTGGGCATTTTCACTATTTACGGGTAACAATGGACAATTTTTAATTTTTGTGGGTGATGTCCTTAAATAGATAGGATTTGTGGTATATTGATGTATCTTTGAGAAAAATCGATCCAGTGAGCCCAAGTTTAATTCAAATAAATAAGATGACTTATGTTCATTTCTAATTGATTAAATTAATAAGATTTAAAATTAATCATTTCTTTTGAGTATATAGTTGAAGTAGGGACAATGAATGATTAAGTAATTACTAAAAAAAATAAATAAATTTTACTATGTTTTACTAATACTTATATTATTCTCATATAACTTCGTATTTATATCCTGAGATATTATTAAAAAAACAGATAGTAACTCTCTCCCCCCTACATGCCATATTTTTTCTTTTTCTTGAGTAACTACAATAACCTTTTCTCTAAAATTAAAAATACTTTTAATAGATCTTAAATTTTTAATTAAAAACTTATTAGACTCAATATTATACACACAAGGTTCAGCCATGTATTCCTTATAGTAAAAGAGTATTCTCCCATCTGTACCACATACATAGTACGAATAACAGTAGATCATATTACAAAAGGTTGTAACAATATCTAGAAGATCGTTTAAAAAATAATATCCCAACACTTACTGCAGAATTACTCGACCCAAAACTCCAATCAATAGTGATGCTTTTCAACTTTATAATATTTATTCATTTAATTAATAAAATATAATTGTATTTTAATTGAGATTGTATAATGTAATACTTTTGTATTTGTAAATTTATTACTTTAAAATATTCGTCCGTCATTGGATTTTGTTGTTGAGGCCTTATTACTAATAAAAGTTATTACATAAAACTGTCATTTCTAATATGTCTATTAAGTTTTTGCATTCTATAATACTAAATTTCTTTTTTCAATTATCGATATCGTAATATTCTACTTGATATAATTTGATTTACACAGACATAATACACCTTTATTGTATGTCAGCCCAGTAAAATAGAGATTTTGACAAAAGATACATACAAATTATCTGTGTAAGCAATGGCGATAGCTCAAAAATACATATGAAGGGGCTCTAAAAAATTGTTTGTATTTGAAATACATAAAATTTATATTGACGGACTGATTTCAGTTTCTCTTATAAATCCGACAACTTATGTTTTTTATACTACTAAATAGTAAAAATTATACTTCCTTAGCTTCGTACTATAATCAAAAAAAAAAACACAAGTTTGTTAATATTGAAAAAATAATTTTAACATTAAATTATTCAAAATTTAAGTAAAGGAGAAAGGGCGTGGAGTTTGTTAAAGATATATATTGTAATACTGTTGTAAATATGGAGAAAAAAAATTTAATTATATTAATTTATTTTTTTATGATATAATACTAATTTTTCATGTCGCGAACAATAAACATAGATACGCGTCTAGGCGATCATCGTATTAACCTATTGTTATTCTATTAGTGCTTGCCGATGACGGTAACATTACACAAATAAATTATAATTTATGTTCTAACACTCTTACTTATAGATAGCGTAATTTTTACTTCATTTATATAATTTTGACACATTTTATAATTTATTGTTTCGAAACAAGAAGTGTTTAAAAATGTGTTTTTAAAGACCGGAACAAATATAAAAAGAAAAAATACTGACCAGGCAAATTAGTATCGAATGATCTTTTTGTGCAAGAAACTACCTATGTCAATAACCAAAATTAGTTTAAGTAAAAGGAGATAAACTGGTTTTGGCATTATTTGTAGGCGGCTACTTTCTACTTGCAAGGTCACAGATGTTAGCCGAATACAAAATATTGTTTTTTTTTGAAAACGTCTCACATTTAATTTATGTCTATTGTTGTATCTTACAACATTTACCGGTAATATTAATTAAAAATATATAGTATATATTTATAATATGTGGACCATATTTTCGAAACTCAATTATTAGTTGCAGTAAGTTCTAGATTTGTTCAGTCATATTAAAGAGGAGAGTAAATCGGGATAAGATGACGAATTTAGTATTTCTCAAAATCAATCACATATGGCAGCATATCCTATCTGACATAAAAGGCTCTTACGATGCACTTTATTATTCACTAGTACTTACATATGTGCGCGGACATTAATTTTAGTTGTGGTTAGAATTCATAATAAGCATGTTTCGATGTTATTATTGAACATCAAAACTTTAGATATTAATATGCTAATGAAAAATGTTAAAATTTTTTTTTTTAATATTACCTAATACCTATTAACTCGAAAGCTATAGCATTTAACATAGAACTTGAATTATAAATTTTTGTACTTTGTTAAAATTTAATTTTGAATTAGTTATTTTGTATTTAAATATCCGTTAATTAAATCATACTGATACGACGCTATTTGGGTATAAGCTCCAGATGCCCCCATCAACAGGAACCCAAGAGACCCAAGACAGGATAGCTGGCTATTATTGTCCACAAAATAAGGTAAATACAAAATTTTTCATAAACGAATTATACATTTTATTATGTATTTTAAGAAAAATACTGAAACATACTATATTTCCAAAATTTAATGTAAATGGTTTTTTTACAGTTCTCTTGATATATTTACTTAGTGGTTAAAATTTCTTTATAAAATTGTTTGAATAATATTAAGCCTTTAAAAAAAAATTTAAAAAGTTGATACTCATTTGAATTATAAGGGATATTTCTAAAAAGTAATTATTAGCTAATATATCAAGAAATATATGTAGCTAAGACAAAGTACATTTTTTCTCAATATTAAATTTATTTTGATAGTAATCAATAGGTTTATGATAAACTAATGACTTAAATAACGACCATTCTAATATNTGTCTATAACACTTGTATTTTTAAAGATATTACGTGAGAAATAGTTAGCCGATCACTTTGAATATATACAGAGTGATTTTTTTATCATAACCCACTCAATTACTTACAGAATAAATATAATTTAAACATTTTTTTTTTTTTTTGGTTATCTTTAGTTACACATTATTCTTAAATTATTAACTATGTAATACTTTTTAAGTTCATCCCTTATGCCTTGTAAGGGTGTTAACTTTGTTTTTTTAAACGGGAACACATATTTTTAATTTAATATAATGTTTGAGTTTTTAATTTAATAGTAAATGGCATTTGAAATTTAATATAACTTAATTCGTTTATTTTTATTTATTTTTTATTCGTTTTTTGGTTTTTTATGACATAAATATTCGCAGGTATACAACATTGTTATTATCAATGGTAGTAAGGCACATTATTGTGAGTTTATAAATACACTAACTGATAATATAAAAAGTTTATCTATTAATAGTCATAATTGATAATAAACAATCCGTGACTGTGACAGCAATGTCATAAAAAACCAATTAGCTACCTGTATTTGTAATCCCTTGTGTATTATCCTTGTATACTAACTCAAAAATTTGAAACTTTAAATGTTATCTAATAAACAAATTAAGTTGTATTAAAAATTCAAATGCCATTTACTATTAAATTAAAAACTCAAACATTATATTAAATTCAAAATATGTGTTCCCGTTTAAAAAAACAAAGTTAACACCCTTACAAAGCATAAGGGATGAACTTAAAAAGTATTACATAGTTAATAATTCAAGAATAATGTGTAACTAAAGATAACAAAAAAAAAAAATGTTTAAATTATATTTATTCTGTAAGTAATTGAGTGGGTTATGATAAAAAAATCACTCTGTATATATTCAAAGTGATCGGCTAACTATTTCTCACGTAATATCTTTAAAAATACAAGTGTTATAGACAATTTTTTTTTTATCATTATGGATCTTCGATGAAGTGTTTCATAAGAAAATTTAAATTTCTACCACCATATTTCATGCTTAATACTCGTATTAATTTCATATTTTCAAATGGGAACCCTATTATTTTTACACCATTAGATTTAGTTTAATAATAAAAAAAATATTTTATTTTATTTAATATTAAGTGCTCCACGGCTCTTTAAAGTTTAGGGTTTATTAAGAAAAAATTATAACAGACTCGAACGTTATAGGCCGTAAATTGATAAGCGCTAACAGTTTTTAAATTAACATACCAAAATTACCTTAGTTATTCTGAATACGTGCGTTGATACAGTAAACCAGTAGCTCTTATCGCTACATAAAATAATAATGTGACAGTGTTGGAAAAACTACTGAATTTTTCCATCAAATTTCGTAAATTTTAAAGTAGCGTATATTTTTTAAAATTCACATTTTTTATTTTTATTACAAACAAAAATATATACAAAAATATGGAGTTGCCATTTGAAAATCTGAAGTCGATACAAGTTCTAAGAATAAGGAATGATGATAGAAATTGAATTTTTATAGTGAAACAGCTTATCAAAGATCCATAATGATTTTAAAAAAAATTGTTTATAACACTTGTATTTTTAAAGGTATTACGTGAGACATAGTTAGCCGATCACTCTATATATATATACTAAGTGTCCCACCCGTTATTTACTAATATGACTATATAAACTAATGTTAAAATTAGTAAAACACGGTCGCACACCCAATATTATATATAAATATATTATTTTTGTTTTAAGTATTAATATTTGTGTTATGCATAAATATATTACAAATTTATAAAGGTTGCCAACTTGCCCCGATTCTTTATATTATTTATTTATCTATTCAAAATTGTATTAAACGAGGAAAAATTTTCCTTAAAATTTATATAATACTTTATTTGTTTATTCAATTGTATAATTTATTTTCGGAGCTATGCAATCGTTGATATCTAAACTCGAGTACGTAACTTAAGTTTAAGTTTCTTTACACTTATTAAGCTTAAATTGTTACACATATGCTAAAGCTTAAAGTATTTTTTGAAGTATGTGATTTATATTTATATTTTTATAATTATGCAAAATTAATTAGTTTTCTCACTAATTAATTATATATTACATTTTTTTTGTTGTAATTCAAAATTATTTAATTAATTATTATTGTAGCTCTTTTAATGAACTAACACACCAGTACAATTGATTACCCGTCAGAACTTTATACTCAGTTCATTATTAAACCAGATAATGAGAGTTAAAATCATATAACCCAATATGAGTTGTTTTCACTAACGAAATGCTCGCCCACAAACGTGAGAAGGTTTTTGTTATTCACTAAATATAAATATAAAGGTCACCTAAAGATAGACCAATAATATTAGGTCACATCTTCTATTAAATAGCTCTGTCACGTTAATGTAATTAATAATATTACAAAACCCTATCATAATAAACGTTTTTAAACATATGAAATGTTCCATATAACGACTATATTATTCTATTTTTATGGTAACTATTTAGCCAACACACCAATAAGGTACATGCAGAATAGATTAAATTTCTTTTTTTTTGCCATAGTTTAAGTTACAGTTTTACTCAACTTGACTGTCATTTGACTACAATAAAAGTATGACGAGATATTTACAGTTAGTATTTAGAAAGTTACATATTTTTCTTATACTTTTTCATAAGAAAATAATATACAAACAAATATACTAATATAATTTATAATTCTAGTATATATAATTATCATAATTTAGAATAACTTATATTGTAATAATGTTAAAAATGAATAATAATTATAACAATATATGATTACAATTATGATTCGAGCTTTAAAATATCATGATAATAATTTAATAAACGCTCGAAGAAATATAAATATACAATTTTTTATATATACAAACATTATTTTAGTATAACAACACAATATAATGGATTAAATATGAGGGTTAACTTTACTAATCAATTTCAGATGAAGTACCAGAGCTTTTTCAAAGAAAAACAACTATACGACAGTGTTATTTGATCTGAAATATTGGTATTAAAATTGAAATAATTTCTCTAATACTGCGTTTATAGTTCACAAAGCCTTAAACGCTGATTAGGTAATGAGTTTATAAAGGAAGGAACATAGTTGTAAAATATAGGTTTGGTATGAATATTTTGAATTAATAAGAGCCACTATAAGGTGAAGAGCCACTATAAGGTGAAGAGCTACTGTATGGTGATGAACTTAAGTATGAGGGGTACGATGAAGATGGCTTAAAGGAGTCGGATGGATATGAATTGCTATATGAGGATTTGTATGGATAAGAGGGCTTATATGAAGAAGAAGATTCATAAGGACTGGAACTACTGTATGGTGAAGAGCTTGGGCTATTATAAGATGAATATCCTGAGCTGCTATAAGGCGAAGATCCAGAAATTTTGTAAGGTGAAGATGAATGACTGCTGTATGAAGATTTATATGGAGAAGAACTATAAGGTGATGAGCTGCTATATGGTGTAGAATCATATGGTGAGGTACTATATAGTGAAGACGATGGACTACTGTATGGTGATGAGTTACTATATAGCGAAGATGATGGGTTGCTGTATATCGGTTTATATGGAGAAGAGCTATAAGGTGATGAACTACTGTATGGAGATTTATATGGAGTAGAGTCGTATGGTGATGAACTGCTATATGGTGAAGATGAGCTACTGTATGGAGGTTTATATGACGAAGAAGACGCACTCTGATAAGGTAACTTATAAGGGTATGGTGATGGTGTAATGTATGCTGATGATGGTAAAGGTTTAAATGGTGGCGTTTCGTAGGAAGTAGAGCTGGAAGAATCGTACGCTGGTTTGTAGTAACTGTTAAGGTGCTTATTCGAATATTTATTTGCTGAAAGGTCTCCTCCAGCTAAGTATGCAGAATTACTGGGTGACGAAGAGAGTTGAGATGAGTAGTAGTTACTAGATGTAGATGGGTATTCGGATGTATCCTTAGATGGATACCTACTGGAACCTTTGTAACTGCTTGCAACATAACTGCTGAGTCCGGGAGATGAAGGATATGATGGTCTAGTATAAGATTGAGAAGAAATTCCACCGTAAGTTGGTTTATCGTATGCTGAATCTTCAGTATTTGATGAAGTTTGCTGACTGAAAGTTACTGGACCCGCTTTGTAAGGAGATGGTGTTGCTACTTCAATGTTTGATGATACTGGTTGTGCTGGATATGCACCATAACTGAACGCAGCCGATGGGTATGAAGAGTATCCTGCTGATGGGTAGCTTCCGTACGACTTGTATCCTTGTTGATAACCAGATGCAGCTGCTCCTTGATAAAATAGTTGATTAATTCCAGTCGTGGGTAATACTAAAGCTCCAACCGGAGTAACAGCTGGGACGGCAGTGTATTGTGCAGCAGCAACGGGTGAATAATGATATGCGGCACCCTGTGCAGCATAATTAGCCGCATTATATCCTGAAACACCTTGTGTATATGCAGCATCAGCTTGAGTGTATCCAGAATCGCCCTGTGCGTAAACGTCACCATACCCAGATGCATCACGTTTTTCTATAGGTTTTTTTGGTATATTTGACGACCCATTAACTGATACTGTTACACAAAAAAACAATACGGCCGCAAAAAGCTATAATAAAAAAAAAAAGAAAAAATTATAAGAAATAATGAAAAAATATATTCTTCAATTAAACTTAAACTCTATTTCAAATACCTTGAATTTTTTTACGAAAATTTTAGATATCAAGTTACAAAAGAATTTTGTATGAACATTTAGAAATGAGTTTTTCAAACTTATTTTATCAAACAAGAATTTTTGGCAACATTATAGTTGTGTACATTTATGATCTGAAATAATTTTACTAGAACATTCATATTATTTATTTATACTTTGTAATAAACAATAGAAAACTTTTTTATGTAATACTGTAAATTAATATTAATGTATTATATTTTTATTGGTAAGATTCTACGTATAAACTATGACTCATTTAACTATTCATAATATTGTGGAAACAATCATCTTCTTACCAATATTTAACCAACTAAAATCCTGCAACACTTTCTATTGACTTTTAACGTTATTATAAATACTGATTACGTTATTATTATTAAGTTATGAATATAATTACTAAATACTTAAATGAAAAAATAGAAACTAACCAAAATATTACTTATTATAAACTAAGAGTTATATCCGAAGTTGTGTTTTAACAAATACATGAATATTGTCAATCCGGTTTATTGAGCGAAATGCAAAATTTTACTTTAATGTTACACCAGTCACGTGCATATGTGTTTAGACCCCGGACCTTTCACTAACTCTGGTATTGGAGTTAATCAGTTAAAGTGTTTCAAAAATATAGCTTTGACAAGATAGAAAGTTGTATTGCTTTTATTTTTGTCGTTTTAGTAACAACTCTGTTTGAGTGATATAATTGTAATTATACGCTTACATTTGCTTTAAATAATAATTAACAAATAATTAAATTCAGTTATTATATAATCACATGCGGATAAAGCTTTCATTTTTGTATGAATGTACTTGACAAACAGACGATTCGCATCACTAGTGTAGCGTTTATTTTAAAATGGTAAATACACGTGTTATGTGATGGTCAGTCTTGAATTCAAATCAATAATTACTCTGAATTAATTATTTAAACTGAATAATTTTATATACATTATATAGATATAATGCGAACTTATCAGTGAATGTAAAATCGGGTTTTTTCATAAGATCTACTATTTTAATAATGATTTCTTTTTAAACTTTCTTCTTAAAACTAACGTTAAGACACATAAATATACCAATTCTATCCAGATTTCTATGCATAAAATCGCAATAAACCGATTAATTAAATTTGAACATAAAAACATTATTACAAATGAAAATCGCATGTACAATGAATATGTAAATTTGTAACGATTTTAAAAACAATATCATAGAGAGTCGTTAATTTTTTTTAGTTTCTACAAGTTTGATATTTTATTATCATGTTATATATGTACTTCTACAAAATAGTTAATACTATCATAGCTTATTAACATAAAATATAAAATATAAAAATTAATAAATTAATTAAAATTCTAGTTACTATTTAAATGTTATTACACACTATGGTGTAGTATTAAGTTTAAATTAAAGAAATTTTAAGTTTTTTAGTTGTAAAACTTCAATTTTATAAAAATATTCAACATTTTCAAATAAATAGCATTAATAAATATGTTTGTTAACTAGAAATTATTAATTTATCAATTTTTTTTTTTTTTTTTATTGATGACTCTTGAAACTCTTTTGTAATATAACTTTTCAATTTACTCTTAAATATTTGATTGTTAAGACTAAATTCAATTTTTTTTTAAATACATGAAAAATAACTCTTAGATTTAAATCAACATATTTGTATGATACAAGTATGCTTATATTTTTTCAATTAAAATAAATTATATTGTACTAATTATATATAATAAAATAAAATAATTCATTCAAATAAATTAATAATAATAGGAAAGATATTATGCAATATTTTAAATAACTCAGTGTCAATACATTATACTCTTTGTATAATTTTGAAATGTAACTTTTTAAATAATATTTTTATTATGAACTTAGATCTAATAGAATATCTATACTTTAATTAAATGCTTGATAAAATTAGTTATTAAATAGTTTAATTTGAATGATTCATCTTATAACTATATAACATGTACCTTCTTAGTTAATTATTATTATTATACGTCCGAAAAAATAGCATTAATATAATGGGTTTACGTTAACTTTTTAAATGAATATAAATTTAAATTGTATTTTTTAAATTTTATATTGATCGACATTTTTTTATTTAATTATATAGTCTTACCGGCTTTGTTTTCAACGTCATATTTTAAATAGTTGGAAAAAAGTAATCCAATATTTTTGCTTTGGGTAACAGTAAAGCAAATTAAAAAGAAAATACTAAAATACTAAAAATCACGTTTCGTCTGCGATGATCCTTCGCGGTCGGCATTATGAGAAACTCATCGTAATGTCTTGGTGAATATATAGTTGGCAAAAACAACCGATGAATTCTCCCACTTGTTTTGCTGAAGATTCCAAGACACTTTTACTTTCAGACCGTTGCAGTCGTTACGATTGTTACCCTTGGCATTAGGCACACTACCTGTCGATGAACTTGTCCTCCAGCAGGCAATCTAAAGACGTTATGTGAGGCCTACAGACAAACGATTACGTTCGCGTGGATACTCTGTGTCCGTTACCGCCTACAACCGTTCCGGTTCGGCTGCCCGTGCGCATTATTCCTTTTCTTTTTCTGTTTTGGCTGTCAAATGTGTACTTGCTACTGAAGAAGTTCTCTGACAAGTTACTGCTAGTATTGTAATGGAGATGTTTTTCTAATGTTTTTGTCATTCAAGTGGTTTATTAAAGTTATGCATACAATATCCATTGAGAGACCTTTAGTAGATTCGAAAACAGAAAAAATATTTTAAACNAATGTTGAAAATTAAAAAAAAATATTTTAAATAACTAAACATTTTCTTCAAAAACAATTTTTTCAATTTGTTTTTAGTTTATTATATTTAACCATGTTAACTTGAAACTATAAAGTATAACTAATAGGGTGGCTCAAAAAAAATCGATCTTCGTAATGTTTATGAGATACCTCATAAATGTATTATATACATTAAAATAAACATTTTATGAAAATTTGAGATTAAAAAAAAAATTTTTACAGGTCGCTCAACGCGTTTTAAGAAAATTGACCAAAAATACTCAAAAAAACATAAAATGTCATTATTTATTCAATTTTTGTTCAAATTTCTTACTTAGTACATCTAAATTGTTCGTTTTTTAATGCCGAATAATAATAATTAGAAAAAAAAATTGTAAGTCC
>NW_026099575.1:21705704-21723383 GCF_025091365.1 Daktulosphaira vitifoliae | reverse complement strand
TTTTTTTTTATTGATGACTCTTGAAACTCTTTTGTAATATAACTTTTCAATTTACTCTTAAATATTTGATTGTTAAGACTAAATTCAATTTTTTTTTAAATACATGAAAAATAACTCTTAGATTTAAATCAACATATTTGTATGATACAAGTATGCTTATATTTTTTCAATTAAAATAAATTATATTGTACTAATTATATATAATAAAATAAAATAATTCATTCAAATAAATTAATAATAATAGGAAAGATATTATGCAATATTTTAAATAACTCAGTGTCAATACATTATACTCTTTGTATAATTTTGAAATGTAACTTTTTAAATAATATTTTTATTATGAACTTAGATCTAATAGAATATCTATACTTTAATTAAATGCTTGATAAAATTAGTTATTAAATAGTTTAATTTGAATGATTCATCTTATAACTATATAACATGTACCTTCTTAGTTAATTATTATTATTATACGTCCGAAAAAATAGCATTAATATAATGGGTTTACGTTAACTTTTTAAATGAATATAAATTTAAATTGTATTTTTTAAATTTTATATTGATCGACATTTTTTTATTTAATTATATAGTCTTACCGGCTTTGTTTTCAACGTCATATTTTAAATAGTTGGAAAAAAGTAATCCAATATTTTTGCTTTGGGTAACAGTAAAGCAAATTAAAAAGAAAATACTAAAATACTAAAAATCACGTTTCGTCTGCGATGATCCTTCGCGGTCGGCATTATGAGAAACTCATCGTAATGTCTTGGTGAATATATAGTTGGCAAAAACAACCGATGAATTCTCCCACTTGTTTTGCTGAAGATTCCAAGACACTTTTACTTTCAGACGTTGCAGTCGTTACGATTGTTACCCTTGGCATTAGGCACACTACCTGTCGATGAACTTGTCCTCCAGCAGGCAATTTAAAGACGTTATGTGAGGCCTACAGACAAACGNAAAAAAAAGGTAGTAGTTTTAAACATTAGTGGAAAAAATTTTTTCCTCTTAATATACACACAAATATTAATCAAATTAAAAAAAAAAAATGAAAAAAAAAAATTTTTTGGTTTACTTAAGTGTTCGTTGAACTTAACCATATTTTTGAGCTTTTTATGGACTTTACGCAATCAGTTTTGGACTTACAATTTTTTTTTCTAATTATTATTATTCGGCATTAAAAAACGAACAATTTAGATGTACTAAGTAAGAAATTTGAACAAAAATTGAATAAATAATGACATTTTATGTTTTTTTGAGTATTTTTGGTCAATTTTCTTAAAACGCGTTGAGCGACCTGTAAAAATTTTTTTTTTAATCTCAAATTTTCATAAAATGTTTATTTTAATGTATATAATACATTTATGAGGTATCTCATAAACATTACGAAGATCGATTTTTTTTGAGTCACCCTAATAACTAATTATGTATTGATTGTACTTTACCTAAAAAAAACATCATTTTTTCATAACATCTTATACTCATAATAAAAACAAAGTAAAATTATACTTAGGTTATTAGATTATTAAGGTATACGATTATTTAATGTAATATTGAGTAAAATTAACAATTGTTAACATCAGAGATATGAACTTATTTTATTTTATAGTTATGAACCGATGCTCGATGAATATTAAATCTTAGGTCATGTTTACATGTTTTTTAATCATTATAAATTATTAAAGATAACATTGAATACATTGTAAGGATTACAAAATTTTTTATACTTTTCTCATAATTCTTTCTTTAACAATACTATTTTAAATTTATAAAACAATTTAATAATAGTTGAATTTTTTTTATAAGATATATAATATTTTTATTAATCAATATTATTGAGTAATGATAACATTTATTTCCACACACAATTTTTAGCATACTTAAAACAAACATTTTTCATTTGGTGTAAAAATCCAACATTACTCAAATAGAATCGTTTTATACTAATTTTAAAATAATTGAGTTTTATATATTATTTTATTAAATTATAAAAAGTAATCTAATAATATTTACTTCAATGTTTATGTAATAATCTTATCTATTGAAAAATATTGTTTTTTGAGAAAAAAATTTATTCCTAAGTGGCAAAATATATTTTTACTCATCATAATAAAATGTTTTGATATTAAATTACAAAATCACTAAATTACCTCAGGTTAATAATCTATAAGTTACCCCAAGATACTCTATTAATTTATAATATGTGCCTAACTTAATGATGTTATGTTTTATTTCAGAAGTCTAAGATACATGTTGCTTAAAATCATTAATCATCTGTGAGCCTATAACTAAACGTCTGTGCCAAAATTTCCAAAATCTATATATTTTTTAAGAGATTTTAGATTACCAATTTTTTTAATTATCTAAAGAAGATTTGTAAAAATTACTCGGATTTTTTTTATTTTTATACCAATTATTTTTGTTCTAATGACTACCGGTTGATAATATTAGTATAAATTACATTGAACCTACATAGATAGAACATTTTTTTTAATGTTAAATGTTTATGGTTTTTAGACACATATAAAAATTGTTATTTGTTACTTTATTAAATAAATAATAAAATAAACAAAAAACTTTGAAATTACGTCGTAACTATCACGAAAAAAATATTACGTTGCATAATGTTTAAAAATATGCCTTCATTCAAAATATATCATTGAAATGTATTGTAATGTCATCAGAGTCTTTATGCTATATATCAAATAAACAAGAAATAGTGTTGTTTTTTTTTCGGAAATAAAACCCTTTATTGATTAATGACTATCGTTGGAATATAATACTTTAAAATAAGTATTTTTCGGACAAATAAGTGAAAACATATTTTTTACGTATCTAAGCAATTAAATCAAAAATAGCAAATACAATTTCTCTAAACTTGGCATATTAATGTCCTTTTGGTAAATGAGTAAGTAATATATCATTAGTCACGATCATTATGTTTTTTATTGTCTAAAATAAATTCCGTTTTAAATGTCATGAATCACAGTTGTATTATGTCTAGGAGTACAATTAAGTATAACAATTTAATATTATTATTATTAGTTTTAATAATTATTGGTTATTTAAAAATAAAGTCTTAATAATTTACTAATATTGTTTTCAATTAATTATCACACTAACAGTTTATTATCGAAATTTTCTCATATTGTGAGTTCCTATAGTATAAAATGTGATTTATTAAGAATAACAACCCCCTTCCCACTTTTCGTGAAATACTGATTACAATTTGATTTATTTTTATGAACCATAACAATTATCAACTTTATTGAAGACAACATTTTTCTGAGAGTAGATTTTGGGCATACTTAGAATCAAACCCTAATCGTAACATACACAAATTAAGTCCCATCAATATTTGATTTCCATGGTTATATAGTGTTCAGTAAGTAATGACACGGATTTCTATTGTTTTCATTGTTTATAACAATTGACCTATTTTCTTACTTACTGAGCACTCTATATAATATTTCCATTTACGGATCAAAAACAAAGATTTGAGTAAGAGCTGTGGTAATACACAACAAAAATAAAATAATAATAAAATAACGCATTTGAAATCATAAAACCAAGTCGTCTATTTAAGCTCTCCTACTTAATATCAATTCAAATTTGTTCTCTAAATACAATATTAAAAAAAATAATAAGAGAATATATATTATATGAGTGTTACTAAAGCTGAGTAATACACTGGATAACGCGAAATTAAACAAAATGAAATCTTCTATATTACCTAAGCTAATACCATCCCAAAAAAAAAAAAGCCATGAAATAATAATAAACAGGCCTGATAGGGTACACATGATTTACCTATGAATACCTCATTCGACCAAACGAGCCAGAACAATAACTTACCTGTGGAATCAATAACGATAACGATAACCAAGAATCAACGAAAAAGTTATCTCTCCTTTTATAAAAACTAAATTACATAATAAATTTAATGTATACAACTATTAAAATTATGTATACTTAAATTCTTCTATTTATAAATAGCTATCTATGTTATAACCTTAATCGAATAAATATTATAAATAATTAAATATTGTACGACAATGCTTTTTAAACTACTTACCACGACAACTCCTCATTTCATTTTCAATTTTTTATGACTCCCATATTAGGCATAAACATATACAGGGTTTTCAGTAAGTAAGAAAATGGTTAGTTATTACAAACAATAAGAACAATAGAAACCCGTTTCCTTACTTACCTAACACTCTGTATAATGAGGATCTGTTGTAAAAAACGAACGATGATTTTCAAAGAAAATATTATGAACTTTATTTGGACTAACTCAATTATATGTGTTACTCGATTTAAGTTAGATTATTTCTATTTTTGAAAAAATGTAAGATACAAAAATATCTTTTGTCACATATAAATAGATGTATTATTATTTATGGCATGACAAGATATGGCAAAAATTATATGATGCAAATAGTATGCGTATTTACCTTTTAGTACATGCCTTAAATAATAAATTGTTTAAACCCTTGTAAACCCATAATTATATTTTTTAATATTGGCACAAAATAATATAATTGAATTTCTATTTGTTTTATTTTTTGGCACACAAAAAATGATCATAACAACACGTTAACCATTGATGAATTTCTATAAGAGAAAGTGGTATATATACAATTAAACTATAATAAACAATGTTCATATAATAGCAATTTTGATGTTGCATCAACTTTATGATTATTTTTGTTGTTTTTATATTATAACATTGAGATTAGTAAAAACTTTCGTAGCATAATGAATGTAGATTATTCATATTTTTACACGTTTAATTTCACTTTTTTAACGTGTTTGAACGCTATGGACAAGCTAAATATAACTCATAGGGTCAAAATTGCTTCTGTAGTTTTCAGTTTCGAGATAAACACACCGTATGGTATTATTGCTATGTGAAAGTTTAGTGTAAAGGACAGATTTAAATACAAACAATTTATAGAATGAACCGTGTGTAGTTGAAAATGAAACATTTCAACCGAGATATTATGTATGTGCTCATTTAGCCTGCGTCGATAGATTACCTGTAAAATTGTATATTATGCTTATTTAAATTTTTAAGCATTGCATCATTGCACGGTTTCTCTAAAAGTAAGCGCGTTTAAAAGGATACACCTGAAGTCAGTAAGAAACGAGCAATGTGTTACCAAATTTACACAATAATGAAGCATACCTATTAACACATATAATACATTTTGGTTGGTCTTTTATTTGTAAATGCTCTCACAAGTACGATTGTAGCTAACATGACATGTAAAAGTGACAGTAAATGTATATAATTATATTAATTTTCACGGACGTGCTCAACATTGTAACTGATAATGTTTCCTATTGTAAATTAAAATGTTTTAAGACATGAAATTAATTTTAACAGAAATTGACCTTGTCGCTGAAAACTATCGAGACATGTAAATTGATTTCACCTTAAAGTTTGTTAAGAAAAAGTAGTTTTTTTTGTTTTGATAACATGGTTTTTTATCTTCAACAAAAGCGTGTTTTAAATCAAAATTACAGAATGCAAAATTTAAACAAATTTGATTCAATATAATTTTGTGAGCCTAACGTTTCAATAACAAAAGACATCAACGAGTACGACTTATTCGTGTGTACTGCAAAATTACCAATTTAGATGTTAACTGTTTTGGCTCGTGCTAACGTGAATTCATAATTGACATTAATTACTATGCTGTATGGGTTATAATATATTTACATTAATATTATTACAACAGTATCTTTAGTTAAAAGATATTTTTAGACTTTTTATGCACAATATTTTCTATTATGCTCTATATTATTATTAATAGTGATCTAACGATGTTTTCAAATTTTCTACTATTTGTAATCAGTAATATTGTGTTTATTTTTGACCCTAACATCGTATTTTTCAAAATTTGTGTTTTGGTTTTTTTTAATTACTCAATAATACGAATTTTTATCAATATTTTTAATCGCATGGTCAAAAAATAATTCTGTATATGTCAATCGACGGAGTATAACACATTTAATTAATATTAGTTTGGTGCGCAATTACGTAAAATATAATATTTTAAAATATCTGGATATTGTTCAACTTCACTCTAATTGTTGTAAGCTATTTGTGAGAGAATTGATTGTTTAAAACCAATTGTATAAATATGTATGATGAAACTTTCGCTGTTTTTTCCTTTAAAAATTATTTGCGATTTACAATAATCAAATTTAATTTCAAAGAAATGTGTTTTTTTTATGCTGATGAAATAATAAATTATGATTATTTGAAAGCCGAATAAAACAAAATGCCGTTAAATATTTTATGTACTAAGTTTAACTCTACAAAAAAAATATATTTAAAAAGCTATAGAGTAAAATAATGAGATCGGTAAAGCTATATGGAAAAAAAATTGTTAGTGGATCTGATCTTGTAGCTGCTGAAGCCATTTACCACCAAGGCTGCTATACTACTGATGATGCTAATATTGTTATAATAAATGAAACAATAAAACTAGCTCTGAAAAAAAATGCGATTGTAATAAGAGAGAATTTTGATCAACTTGTTTTATTAATAGCTCTTACGCCTGTAAATATTGATATAATTTTCTAAAATCTTGAAAAGAGAAAAAATGAAAAATAAATTGTTTTTAACTTAACAAATTCTATTAAAAAAATCTATTTTATTTTTGCACGCTTTTAGCGGCTTTGACACTGTTTTATGATTAAAAGAAATTATATATTGTTTAAAAAAGGTTTGCAAATTATATTTTCAAAAAATGATCGAGCTCCAAAAAATATTTTAGAAAAAATTTCTTGTATTTGTGGAACAATATGTGGATATAGAAATAAGGTTTAAAGTAATCAATTGCTTGTAAAAATTGTTGTGCCAAATCATGTTTTAACGGACAACACGAAACTGAAGATGTAATAAATGAACTAAGTGATACACATGCAGACGATTATGATCAACTTCGAAAAAAAAATTTATATAAATGATAATTTTACAGATAATAACATACTAGACCGACCAATCACTGTCATTTTACAGAAAAACAGACTACTCATGCTCGCGGATGTCTTTTGTTAGTCGGGAGGTGGTATTAACTATCTTAATTGCATGTAAAACAAAACTATAAAAAGTTATGTGTTTATTCTAATTAGATTAACCACACTAAAAAATGCACCATAATAAGTATTTGCATTTAAAACTAAAGTGCTTCAACTTTCAAACAAGTATAACTTATAGGTTTAATGAGTAAACAATGTATTGTATACTTATTCAACAAAAAATATTTTAAGTGAAATAAAATGAATTATACAGTTCTATGCAATCATAGTATCATATCATTAGAAATTCAAGATATTTAGTGAAAGCACTGCAAAATCTCTATAATAATTTAGTACATTCATATCCATCTTTTAGAAACGATAATAAGCATTTCCCCTGTAAAAAATACCTTAATAATCTTTATGAACTTGTAATGATACACAGTAAGTAAACATCAAGCGTAACTCGCATGTAGAAATTTTTGATGAACGACGATCACGATTGCTAAAATAGCTAATACAAAATTGTTTTTTTTGTTTATTTCAGTTAAAAAAAATCAGTGGAACTATTCGATAAATGAACAACAAACACAATTAATGGTACTGGAGTCTTCACTTGGAAAATCCAAATATTAAATTACATTTATATAAATTATTTTGTCGAAATTCCTGATTTTTGAATAAATACCCTTATGTTCAAACTAATTTTGTTTCGTTAACATTTAAATATATATAACAAACAATTAGTGTCTCATAAAGTGTGACATTTTGAATGAATAAATAAATTAGTCAAATTTTAAAGTAAATTCATTTATTTTTATATATTTATTAACATTTACATATTCGGTTTAATGATGAAAAATATCTGACATAATGTCTTCCTCTACTAATTCGGCAGTCGTTAATATGTTTAACAAAATTATTGATATCTTTCTTGCAAACATCAGCCTACATTTCTGAAACGACTCGTATAATTTTCAATTAAATTTTGCAATCGTTTGTGGTTTTTGGTGTACATAAGAAAGCCCCATAAAAAAAGTCAATCTTTATGACCACACAAAGAGAATACTAGTCTTAAAACTTTTCTTGAATAAGACAACTGTTAAATGAGTGGTGTAGTATGTCCCATCCTACTGAAACTATAACTTAAATAAATCATTTAATCCTAAAAATCGAAGTCAATTTAATAATATTTTGACTTAAATTTTACCTTAAGTATTGGTATTCAGTATTGATAAAAAATTAATATATTACAAGAATATACTATTATATAATTAGTATTTTTATATACATACCAAATAAAATTTCTATTTTTTTTTTTTATATAGAATTTTCATTATATTAATTAATAGTACATGACATTTGAATTTTTTACATAACTTTATTGGTTTATTAGGTAAAAAAAATTAATATTTCAAAATTTTTAGTTAATATAGATGTATAATATATAAGGGATTAAAGATAGAGGGAGTTAATTGTTTTTATATGATGTCGCTATTTGTAGATATGACTTTTTTATATTATGCTTAAAGTGTGATAGTAAGGCATATTATTGTGAGTTAAAATTTTTAAATACACCAAATGGCGATAAAAAAAGTATATCTGTTGATAAACTCATAAGTGTCAATACCAACGTTGCGTTTCTATAACCCAGTCAATAGAAACATTTTAATTTTATAATAGTTACTAATTTAATTAACAAATTGTATAAAAAAGAGATAATACAATGTAATACTTATATATTTGAAAATATTTTCGATCAATGAATTATATTGCCACGACATTACCCCCCCCCCAAAAAAAAATTATTATTGTTTGGCCTATTTAAGAACAATAAATTATTTGTGATATTTGTGAATGTATTTTTAAATCTAGCAAAACATTATACACATACATTTCAAAAATATCTAGAAAAAGGTGTTTAAATTTAAAAAGAAAATTAGTTACCATACTAATACATTTGAAACAATTTTAAACACAATTATTTTTGTAGTCACATAAATCTAAAAACTATTAGTAAGCAAATATCATTTTTAATTTAAACCCTAGAAACTATTTATAATACATTAGAAGGCTTCAAATTATAGTTAAATATACAGGGTGTCCCATTAATTTTTAAAAAATCCTATAACGTTTTTAAACTAATGAATATTTTTTAATACTTTCTTTTTTACAAAACTTGTTGAATTGTTTTATTTTTTTTTGATAAAATTTTTGAAAAATTACAATTAATTTTATAAAAAGATAACCGTTTTACAGAGAAGATTATTAAAAATAATTTAGTAATCAAAGCTATTCTTAATTGTTTGTAATTAAATTTCAAGAACGTTTTAATATTTGTAAAAATTAAAAAATAACTTGTGTTTATTTTATGGTATCAATAATTGGTATCAGCTCATTAAAGAAGAATAGAAGTAAGACGATCCTAATTTACTAATTATTCAATTAATTACGTATGTGATTTTTTCCATGGAAATAATCATTTCATAACTGAAGTAAAAATATATTTAAAATATATATTATCGTTGAAACATCGATTTCATTACTTGTGATATAATATTTTTTTGAAATTTTATTTTATTGTTACGGACAGATTACTCGTCCTCCACTAACATTAACAATTTACATTCATTAATCAGCACAAACATCAATACAACCTAAATATGAGTATGCGACGCGCAGGTGAAAACAGAATGGATTATATGCTTATTTTAACTAATTAAAAATACGTCAAAATCAGTGGGCATTATACCATTCTTGAGGCATCTGATTCTTATTTATTAACATAATTACTTATCGCTGATGTGATTATTATTATTATTATTATTGACGGAGTTCTGTGTACGCTCGTCGCCGTCGACTCATTTCACTTGGATCACCAATAACATCTCTTGAGATCTAGACAGGTTAGAATTTACGTAATATTTATATAGAAATAAACACTCGTTATCGTTGTTAATTGACTTTTATTTTTTATTGGTCACCTAACCGCTAGTCCTTTTAGTGGTAATTCAATTATATAGGACCAGCATAACCAACTGTAAGGACCCTAGCGGAGAGCACGTTGAAGTCTTGTAGAGGCGCTGGCCAACGTTCCCGGTACCTCTCACACATAGTAAAATTATTATAATTCTAAGCATAAACAAGTTTTTTCAAAAAATTAATGAAAAATATACATTAAATCTAAAGTTAGGATTTGTCAAAGCACGATGAAATACCCTGTAACTATTATTTTTAAAAAAATTATGTCTTAAGATAATGGTTGTATTTATTGGTTTATGAAAAGTAAATTATATAAATCGATTACTTTATAGTCATATAATTTTATTTTGAGAAAAAAGTAATTTTGAAATAGAAGTCACCATGGTAAGTGTTAATCACTAATTTTCAATTTATAACAACATACACAACGACATATTCTTTGTAATTATCTAGTAATTTCATCCATCACTATAAAAAATAAGTAAGGGCTTAAAGCAGAAACTTGGTGCATTCTTACTCTTATCCTAAAACCTTTTATTATTCCTCCTACACTTTTTACACAGGTACAAGTGACATCATACATATCCTCTATTATATTCATGTACCTTTTCGGAGCTCTTTTTCTTATTAATGCCCACATTAAAACCTCTCTCGGTATCATACGCTTTTTCCAAATCTATAAATACCATACACCGCTTTTTCTTCTTTTCTCTAATTACTTATAATTGCCTCACACAAAATAACGGCTCCATTGTTGAGACTTACAGGACATAATTTATAGTAACCGCGTTTTTGCGATTAGCTGTAGTTTAATAAAAAAATGATGTTGGTCTTTTAAATAAATATCAAAATGTTTTTATCGTAATTTTTACAAAAGCCTTGACAGTCACTTGTTAAAACAAAATACGTAATTTCATTTTTATTTCGCATTAATACTTTTTAAAGGATTTAAAGGTTTTTATATTATTTATGGTATGCATGGGTGATTTGTATGAGTGATATCCATGATGATAGGTAGATAATATTAAAACATAATTTTATTAATTGGCCCCTTTTTTTTAATTTTCTTTGATGATTAGTTGAAAAAATTTTACAATCCCTTCATCGGTGCATCATCATATTGAAGAATTTTATAATAGCTATTAAAATTACTGTCAGATTTTTATCAATACTAATATGTTCTAATATGTTTCTTATTATGTCTTATCTCTATTATGGCAAATCTCTATTGTACGTAACTATGTTTATTTAATTTGATTTTTGAATTTTCTGTTTCAGAAATTATTAAACTCAACAATACTAGCTGTGTTATTTTTTGTTTTTGAAAATGGTAATAAATTTTTATAAAATTACTTATGATTGTAAAAAAACAGTTGCTTTATTAATAGCATTTTGGTTAAGGTTTTGAAAATTTCAATTGGAGAGGGTAAAAAATTCTTACTTCTATTATATCTCTCCATGAAATGAATAGTAATTTTTAACTTTTGTAGTCTTAAAATCATCAATATGATTTGAAACTAGTTCTCCCTAAAAATATTTTCTAATTGCTTCACTGGTATAGTAATTAAAACATATTTTTAGTTTAGCATACACCATAAAATACGCAAAGAGAAAAAAATATATATTTAGATATACTTGAAAATAAACTATTTTGTGCTAGAATTTTAATGTACTACTACTTCTATAGTACTTGCTATGGTGGCATAATTTTTAATTAGTAAAAAAACAATTGCATGTATTTATTTTCAAGGCGTAGCTAAGAAGCTATCGGTTTTACTCTGCCGTATTTTTTTTGTGTTTGTTATGTTCCTATTACTTTCGCTTCTACTAAACGTATTTTGTTCAACGATACATCACAAAACGTAATTGGATGAATCTATCAGTGCCATAATTTTGAAAAATTCCTCTTATATCTGATAGTAATAAGAGAATCAAAAAATTACAGTTATTATAAAACAGTCAATGTTGATATTATTAATTTTTATTAAATAACTTTTTGAAAACTGGATGGATTATTGTGAAGTTTTATTGTTAATACTTAAAACAATCGGCGACTCTAGCGGTAGTGTCACGATAATTTGCGGTCATTGTAATTAATTGCAATATTCAAAATAAAAAATGAAAAACTATCCGAAATTTCGATTTCTAAATATTGGTTATTTAAGCAAAAAATCATACAAAAAATGGCTAATTTTGTAATTTTTAACATAGTAGTGAATACTTACTTCGTTCTAAATTATCCAAATAAAGCTCGTTTAATGTAATATATGATTAAAAAAGGAAAACATTTATCGTATTTATTCATATTGTATATGTGCGGAACCAATCTCTAAAGTCAAAAACCATGAAATTTTTGGTAAATGTGTTGATTTTTGTTTTAATTTATTTTATTTAAAAGATTTACTATAGTAATTTTAATAACTGTCAGATATCAATCAATACTAATCTAATTAATTTCTCGATTCCATTTTACTGTACTGTAATTGAATCAAAGTTCTAATACGTTAATTATTTATTTTAAATCTAATATATTTTTTGTGTTTATAATGTAGAAAAATTCACTTCTGCTGAACCTAGAATACCAGAAAAATGTTTTTATTGTCTAGATAAAGCGCCTTCTGTTTACTTAAAACCGTGTAACCATTATCTTTGTGGCGACTGTTCTTTTAAATTACCAAAACGCAGGAAGTTGTGTAAATGTGGAAGAGGAGTCAGAAGTATAGGTGATTTATTTAAAATATAGGTATAATTGATAAAATAAATATTTATTTATTGTAAAATGATATTCGTAGAGAAAGATANAATATAGGTATAATTGATAAAATAAATATTTATTTATTGTAAAATGATATTCGTAGAGAAAGATATAACGGATCCTAATCATATAGATCGTAGTAAGTATTATTTATATTGACATATTATCTTAACAATGTATGGTATCAAAAAAAAAAAAAAATTAAAAAATATTTAGAGAGTTTTAAATGATAAAAAAAATATATTTTGCTGCATTCCTGCGCCAAGACTCATACATTTTACATTCGCAGATTCTATATTTATAATAATATTTTTATTCAAATAAATCAATTATAAATTGATAAGTACTTAAAATTAACATTGATCAATGAAAATATTACAAAAAAGAGCTAAAAAATCTTTTTCAAAATTACCAAAAATAAAATTAATTTTCTTATTATTGATTAATAATAAAAAGTATGCGTTAAACGTAATCTAAGATAGCTATAGTTACTTAAAATCAACAAAACAATTATTATTATAAACTTTGACAGTTAGATTTAAGACACTTTGTATGGAAAGAGAATTATTAAATATACTAACTCCCATTTTTTCGTTAAATAATGTTTCCATAAAAACGTATTGATTAAGTATAATTTAATTTTTTTTATATATAAACTAGGCTTCGTCTATCTGGACTCCACCCCGAGCCCGGGGCCCTACGAGACTTATACAACTTCAGGGCCGTAAGCCTCTTCGGGCCGTCATCATAAGTAGGCCACGATAAGTGTTTTACAGAAAAAAAAGTATTACATCAGAATCAGTGTAACAAAAATATATTAAAAATTGAATTATTTAAATCAGGAAAATTCAAAAAGAGAAAAATGTATTGAGTATAAGGTTGACGTTTGTTAATGAAGTATTCACTTGGGACGTATTCAGAAATCATTGTAGAAAAATATTTCATTTTTTTTACTTTGGCAAACATGCTATAGATATTTTTCGTTAAAAATCAAAGTAATGATTAAAATAAGGTCATTGGAACCATATCCCCCTTAAATACGCCCTTGGTATACACAACAATTATTAATATTCTAATTATAATAATTGTATTAATATTATAGAATAATTGCAAAAAAAAAATCGGCAGGTTATTATTCCTAGGACTATGTAAAAAAGTCAATTTTGATAAGAATATTGATTACTGTGCTTTGACGTTAGACAGTATAGTTGTCATAGATGGATGCCAATTTTTACAATAAACTCATAGTCTTATACATCAAATATGAGATAAATAAGATAAAAAAAATTTTCAAAAAGTAAAACAGTGAAAAATGAACGGATTGAATTGATTTTTTTATTATATCTTAGGAATGTCATTGAATATGTCTGGTAAAAATTTCAAACCTGAAGTCGTAAAACGCTGTCGTCAGTGAGCGTTTTTCTCGTAAACGATGGAAATTTTAAAACGCTCGCGGGCGAGCGGCAAAAATTTTCCGACCTTCGCCAATAATTTTCCCGGAGTTTGATGACCGAGTACTTTTGTTGAAAAAAATATTTTGAAAATCCGATTACGCTAAGTGATTTTCCCAGAAAAGTGTTTTTTTCCTTGTTCTATTATATAATAAGATCATTATAAATCTCAAGTTTATTGTGAGAAATTATTTGTTAGGGTAAAATTTCAATAATTAAATGGGAATATATTGTTTTATTTAACTATTAAATGAACAAGTCTATATAAAATTTTGACGGTAACCAGTATTATATGATTACTTTTTGAGTTGTTATAATTTCTAGTTTAAGGCAACCGAAGTGCGTAACGTAAAAAAATTCCATTTGTATGTTATAGTAATAATAGAGCATCGCTAAAAACTACTGCACTCCCACTCTTTTAGCTTCGATGCGAAGCTGAGAAGGTATTAATTTTACTATGATGTGTTTTTTTTTTTTTGTGTCTATGAACGCTCAATCTCAGCTCTCGCTGGACCGATTTTGATGAACAATATGTCAAAAGATCACAAATCGTATCTNGTGTCTGTGAACGCTCAATCTCAGCTCTCGCTGGACCGATTTTGATGAACAATATGTCAAAAGATCACAAATCGTATCTAGTCGAAGACATGACCCTCAAAAATTGAAAAAAATTCCCTCGTTCCCCGTAAACGGGGGAAATCCCCCCAAAAATTACAAATTTAAAAATCGCAAATTTTCGATATTTTNCAAAAAATTACAAATTTAAAAATCGCTAATTTTCGATATTTTTTCACTTTTTTTTACTTATAATTGCTATAACTTTTTTAAAAATGACCGAATCAATATAATTTTTTTTTTTATAGATACCTTAGATATTTACCTATCATTTTATATATTTTTGTGAACATTTGACCCTTTAACAGCCCAAAGGATGGGGTTTCAAAATGGTAACTTTTTTACAAAAAATTAACTTTTTCAACTTAACTTTTGAAAATGTTCCGGAAAGACTGACAATTTTATATATACCTTAAATTAAAGCTAATGTAATATACTTTAATTTGAAAAAAAAAAATTTGACCTCTGGACTTGTCTTCATGGTGAAAATGACTACCGTATGCAAAAATATGCTATTTTTGTGAAAAAATTCTTGATATTATATTTTACATTTTTTAACATTATGTTGCTATAACTTTTTAAAAAATGCATGAATCAACTTTATTCTTTAATGATAAATACTTTATATATACTTCTTTCATTCGACATACTTTTTTTTAAAATCGGACCATTTCCCTTTATACAGGGGGGGTGCAAACCTTTTAAAATGCGTATAGAAAGTAGAACTTTTTCAACTTAACTTTTGAAAATGTTCCGGAAAGACTGACACTTTTATATATATCTTAAATTAAAGCTTATGTAATATACTTTAATTTGAAAAAAAAAAATTTGACCTCTGGATTTGTCGTCATGGTAAAAATGACTACCGTATTCAAAAATTTCCTATTTTTGTGTTAAAATTCTGGGTTTTGTATTTTATTTTATTTTAAAAAACCTGAGAAGGGGAGTACAGATTTTCATAAATATTATATAAATTAAAATTGATATAGTATAGATAGTTAAACTTATTNTAAAATTAATATAGCATAGAAAGTTAAACTTATTTAAATTTGTTTGCTTTTTTTAAGTCGAGAAAAATAACTTTGAAATTTGAATTAGCTTAAATAGCCACTTTTTTTAGCCACTTAGCGACGTACGGTTGCCGAGTTGGTAAAACTTATGTTTTACACGCTTT
The DNA here is from genome assembly GCF_025091365.1 of Daktulosphaira vitifoliae. Lineage (NCBI taxonomy): Eukaryota > Metazoa > Arthropoda > Insecta > Hemiptera > Phylloxeridae > Daktulosphaira > Daktulosphaira vitifoliae. Next base: position 21,707,371 of record NW_026099575.1, on the reverse strand, counting down.
GGGTACGAGATTCCAACCCGCGTAGGGCAATGAATTTTTTGCATTTTTTCTTAATTCTTTTTAAGTTAGTATAAATTTTAACTCGTTTGATTTTTATCACATTTAGATTCAATAACTTCAATAAAGATCAAGGATCCCATCACTTTAGTCGCCCCTTGCAAGAAGAAATTTCTTATTCGTATTAAAATTATTTTACTATATTTTAAGTTTTCGCTTCGATGCAAAGCCGAGAAGATATTTTTTTGTGACTATCATTTATTTTCTCTGCTCTAACTTGACCTACTTTTTTCAACAATACGTCAAATTACTACAATTCGTATCTAGTTGAAGATATTACTCTCAAAAATTGAAAAAAAAATTCTAATTTATCAATTAAACAGTTAGTTATTACATCGTCTCCATAAAGACAATTAAAATCATTAATTTCTAATGTTTTCAAAATATTTATTAACGAATGAAGTTTGATATGATAGGTTTCAACTACAAAATTAAATCATTTTACTTTGTAATTTAATAATTTTATTACTCTGTTTGTGTGTGCTACTATTAGACTATAATATTCAAATTTTTTTCTAACGTGTTGCTATATAAATCATTTCTAAAAAAAATGATTGTTTTTTCTCCTGAATTAACAATTGATTTTTACAAATATAATCAAATTTTATAATACGCTCAATTGAGTAAATCTTTTTAACAACTTTGTTTTGATTGGTTCATTTAGTTAAAGTAAATCATTAAAATTAATTAAGTTCTCAATATTTCAATTGTATAATCTTTTCAAAGAACAAAAGTTACTAGGAAATTATTACTATTACTAAAGGANATTAAAATTAATTAAGTTCTCAATATTTCAATTGTAGAATCTTTTCAAAGAACAAAAGTTACTAGGAAATTATTACTATTACTAAAGGTATTTAAGTTATCTATTACCATAAAAATGCAAAAAAATATTGAGCTTTTCTGATAAATTTACAATAAATAGTAATTATAAAACTTTCTGACTGCATATTGATCTTAACGATACAATTTTTTTAATTGTCATAAAATTTTCTATTTAATTATGTCAATGTCAAACTTACCAATTGAGCTAAAAGTTATGGTAAAATAAATTTTTTTTTTTTTTTATAAACATTTACAACAATCAACTTTAAACGATTAACAAAATTGGTTAAATATGTCATTTTCCTTATTTTTAACTTATTAATAATCTATTTTTAACATATTAATAATCAAAATCAGTATTAATTTAAAACAATTTTTTTTGTTCTTAATTATTTTTTTTTATATGTAGACTATTTTTTAATAATATTAAAACTTAAAAGTGATAAAATTAGTCTAATTGCATATTTGAAAATATCTCGAAATATTGATTTAGAATATTATATTTTTCTGATGAAAGTTCCTTGTAGTACAGTGTATAAAACTTATAACTTTGTTAACTGTTAAACTTTATCAAAAATGACCAAATCAGTATAATTTTTTTTTTTTATAGATGCATGGTGTCTTTACCTATCATTAGGAATATGTTTTATGTAAATCTGACTTTTTAATTGCCCACAGGGGGGGATTTAAAATGACAACTTTTTCACAAAAAATTAACTTTTTCAACTTAACTTTTGAAAATGTTCCGGAAGGACTGACACTTTTATATATATCTTAAATTAAAG
>NW_026099575.1:21699821-21705682 GCF_025091365.1 Daktulosphaira vitifoliae | reverse complement strand
GTAGAATCTTTTTAAATATCAAAAATTACTTAGAAATGATTACTATGATTTCTATTTAAGTGTTCTATTACGATAAAAATGCAAAAAATAATGAGTTTTTCTGATAAATGTACTNATGCAAAAAAATAATGAGCTTTTCTGATAAATTTACAATAAATAGTAATTATAAAACTTTCTGACTGCATATTAATCTTAAAAATAACATTGTTTTAATTCTCATAAAATTTTCTATTTAATGATTCAATCTAGTCAACGAAGGAGTAATTTTGGCGAATAGCAGAAAAAATTCCCAACCCAATTTTTTTTTTTTTTAAAGTAGGAAATTGGTGGATTTTTCTAAAAGCAATGAAATTGCTATGAAAAGTATGAAATTGATATTCAATAATTTAATATTGTAATTTAAACGGAGAAATTATAAAAATAATAAAGAAGTTATATTTTGCTTTACTTTTACGTGTATAAAAATTTAAAGGGCTTGATACAATAATTTTCAATAAAAACTGTTTGTTACTATAAAAAAATGCACTGGACTACAAGGAACTTTCATCAGAAGCAAAAATATACTTTTCTAAATCAAATTTTCGCGTTGTTTTCAAATCTGCAAGTAGACTATTTCTATCACTTCTAATTTTTTATATTATTACTAATTATATATATAAAATAATAATTAAAAGAAAAAAAAATTTGTTTTCAAATTATTACTGATTTGATTTTTAATATGTTAAAAATAATCAGTCCAAATTTTCAATTTTAAACTATTTTTTTTGTTCTTTATAGTTGATGAAAAATTTTTGATAAAGATTTATGAAAGTTTATAGTAAAATAAATTGAATATATTACCATACCTTTTAGCTCAATTACAAATTTAAAATTGACATCTAGGCCAGTCAACAAAGGAAAAATTGCGGAAAACATTCCCAACCAAATTTTGTTCTTTTAAAAGTTGAATTAAAATATGTATAATGACATACTAATAGTCCTCATTGATTGGAATTGAGCTTTTTTTTTTACAGCCTCGCAAAAGTTCAAAAATATGAGCTTTTTTAATTTTCTCAAAAAACATTTAACTTACAAAAAAAAGTTTCGTACAAAAGTTGTTTAAAAGACAATTATAAACAAAAAATTATTTCATATTTTTTCATTTAAACAAATATTTTTCGAGTTACATTACATTTAATATGAGTAATAAAATTTATATTCCATTTTTTTCATTTTACGGTTACTTTTTATCATGTCATACATTAGACACAATGTTATAAATGCATATGTGTGTATGTGCGAGTTTATTTTTTTTATAGTATCATTTAAGTGTACTGTATATTAAGATACAACCGATAGAGTAGGTAATTGATTTGACACTATATTGTTTAAACCCAACTAAACGCTAAATTGTACATTCCCAAACAACAATCATATTATGTCAATTGCCACCGGAAATTCTGGTAATCTTTTTCTTTTTCTTTGCCTTAATCCCAACTACTTGGGGTCAGCCACCCTTATCCTATACTTCCACTTAATTCCATCTCCCACATCTTCTACGCTCACATCAACTGTACTCAAATCGCATTCAATAGCATCCCTCCATCTCTTTTTTGGTCTTCTTCTATCTCTTCTTGCTTCAACATTCATTTCTATAACTGTTCTTACAGCTTCCGATTCTTCTCTCCTCATAACATGACTAAACAATCTAAGTCTATTTTCTGTCATCTTATCCACGATTGACGCAACACCTATACTTCCTCTTATATGCTCGTTCCTTATCCTATCTTCTCTAGTCACTCCACTCATCCAACTAAGCATTCTCATCTCTGCTACACTTATTCTCTGCTCTACTTTCTTATCAACCGCCCAACACTATGAACCATACATCATAGCTGGCCTCACAATTTCATACTAAATTTAAAAACTATAATTAGTATTTATTCATATATTATATTTTAAAATCAAAGAACTACTAATCAGGATATAATTAAAGAAATAAGAGTTCATGTTGCTTTTAAAATATTTCACCAATTTCTCTAAAGGAAACACTATCTACAGATTTGCATCGAAGCGTTTCTTATGATAGTGATTTTAATCACTGTCAGATATTATCTATACTTGTCCCATCTATGCCTCGTCCACACTGTGCCTCGACCCCACTGTGCTACCGTTTTTTTATGTATTCAAATACTAATATCTCAAAAAGTTATAATACAAAACATGACGACCAGTCAACATTTTATTTTGATCATTCTGTACTTTATAGTAATGAAATAAAAATAGGTTCCCATTAAATTTTCTAATTAAATTAAAAGTCTACCCCTAGAGATAATTTTTTCTACAATGAACTTGACATTTATAATGGTTAATATAAAAATAAAATTTTATTCTACATAGTTTAATAAAAAAATCATTATTTAAAGATAAAATTAGGGAGAATACTTAATAAATCACACTGTATTTCCAGTGTTTTTTTTAAATTCAGTTATTATTATAAATATTTAATATTCTAGTATTAAAAATCTTTAATTAGAAAGGAGAAAAAGTGTCTATTTATAGTTTTGAAATATTAATAAATAATATTTTATAAACTTTATCATGAAGATTGAACTTGTCTATTCACTGAGTTTGTTAAGTGAAATTTAAATGTTTTAGTATCCAGTGATGAATGCAGATGTAACGGAGAAGAAGCCATAATTATGTTGAAGCCCTGTAACCATTTTATTTGTCATTCATGTTCAGTTAAAAATAGAATGAATCGATTAGATTGTCCAACGTGTAAGAAAAAAATCTATGAGTATATCGGAATGGGTATGTATAAGAAAATAAAGAAAACTTTAAAGATTATTTATGGGGTCAGAATAGTGGGTAAAAGTATGTGTTATAGCACAGTAGGTTCGTTAAATAGAAAGAAGTAAAACTGATCATTATAAAGGGGATTCGATAAAAATCGAACTCACTCCTGAATTGATTCTAAAACTTACTTCGATGTGCGAGCAGAACTAATTTTTTTTGAATCATCTTAAATAACTACTCGTCTTGGTATGTTTTCGTCAAAGCTTCAAGTGAATATTTGTTTATTGTGTTATGTCGAACATTACATGAATATTATTTTAAGATAATATGCATAGTAGTTAAAATGATCAAGTCGACACAACTCGTACACGTATATAATAAATAGTGTACAATAGTATAAATTTTATGACAAATATATATTAAATTATTTGTTTGTATACAAGTAATAAATTATAACATTTTTGTAATATGTGCAAAGCAAGCCAATTGTGTATACGAGATATTTCGAAACAATTAAGTAAAAAATTTAACAAACATTAATATTTTAATGGGATTTTGAAACATAATAATTGTAATATACAAGTATATAAATTATTTTGAAATTTAACAAGTTCACAATAAAGCATTTTTTATTACGGTGGTGTTAATCACTAACAGATGTCATATGCACTTGTCTCAACTATGCCGTTACCCAATGTGCTGATTATTTTCGTTTAATATTAGACGAGTTTTCAAATGGTGCGGTTGGGTAGACGAAAATAAGGAATCACTAATAAGGTAGCCGACACAGTAATCTTAGTACAGACAGTTGTAGTAGTACACATATAATAGTAACTCTATAGTACAGTGTTGGATGTTATTATTGTGGCATATCATGTCACAATATATGCGCTGAGGTGACCAAATAACTAGACCATAACAAAATAATACCGTAGAGTCGCATAGGGTACGCTGTTAAGTCGGAAAGAACGCAACGGTCGGGTCGATCGTTGCAACAAATCAGGAATCACTCGGCGGCGGCCTTGTCGCGGTGTCAAGGGCGGGACACGCACGATGACCACAGATTGTCATATGAATAGGTGGACGACTGACATCGAGAGGCACACGAGTGAGCGATCGCTTAAAGCAGGGCGGGATGCTGTGCCATATAGTGGCATACCTTTATTAGTTATGTATTTTAAAATTCTAGAGTTTTAAATAAATGTTATGTTTATTTGCAGATTTGTCTGAAGTGAAATTACCACAATGTAAGTAAATTATTTATAAAAAAAAAAACACCTTTTTTTTAATATGTGAATTTGAATTAAGAATTTAATAAAAAAAAATAATCACAAACACAACTTGCAAATCTTCATTTTTTTTTTTTTTATCAAAGTTGGTTGTTTAGTAACTATGATCTTTGCTTTTAATGATTTAAATATAAATACTTTTTAAATTAAAAAATTACATAATAGGGTAACTAGTCCAATTACAGAACACCTCCTATTAATTAAAAATCGTCTGAATTGACTGAAATTTTAGTAATTCTCTATCAACCAAATTAAATAATTTTGGATGAATTAATGACAAAATTTGAAACACTAATATATATTAGTTGATATTACTATATATACACTACGAGCAATCTAAACTACATTTAATTATAACGTCTTTTTAGTTTTTTTTAACTTAAATTTAATCTATAAGGTTAGTTTTTTTTTTAAATAACGCTAAAAATATCAAAATTTAATATTAGAAGAAATTATTATATTTTTATCCAGATATTAGAAGCTAATTATAATTTTCAATAATAAATATGTTATATAATTTTGAAGTTTAATAACTATATGTGTTACATTATGTATCAATAACCCTGTTTTCTACGTGAAATGAGACACTTCCTAATCAAAATTTTATGGATTCAGTTTTCATAGTTTAAATAATTGGTTTTTTTTACAGATTATCATTTTTGGGACTTGTGTTCGTTGATTGGTATAAAATCTTATCTCTCTCTCAAAAATGTCTTTTTCTTTCATGAATTATAATTATTTTAGATGAAAACAAGGAACCAGAAATATGTGAATCAATGTGTTTTGAGCTTCTGCTGAAACCTGTTCGTGAACTCCGTGAAGTTGTTTTACAGCTTATGTCTCTTAGACAATCTCTTCGTGAAAATTCAATATCTGACGAAATTCTCTTGTTGACATATTGTTATCTTGTGCCAGGTCAAGAACCAGATAAAGATCTAGTAAATGAATTTAAAACATTGAGAAATATTGATGACTTTCGTTTCAAAATTCAAGATATTCATCGACATGTGTTTAAGTTTAAAATTTAAAAATAATTTACCTTGGGAAACTATAAAACAAGTCCGAGCTAGAAATTGGGATTTTTATCCAAACGATTTTGAACAAGATATGTTGGCCAACTATTGGAAACGAAATAATCTACCTGTTGAAAATCTATTTACAGAACGCAATTACTTTTCTAACCGATTCAAATATTCAGATAGAATATTTGATAAAAAAATATAAAAATAGACGATATTTATTATTGCAATATTATTCTAGTTTATATATTTTTTTAATTATAAATATTATCGTTCAATCCTATAATTTTAATTATTATGAATAACAAGTTTTAAATATTAAAAAACCCAGCACAGGGGGGTCGCGGCACAGTGGTGACGTGGCATAGTTGGATCAAGTATAATGATATCTGACAGTGATTAAAATCACTATCAAAAATAAACGCTTCGATGCAAATCTTTAGATAGTGTTTAATTTTAAAAAAATTGGTGTTTTATTCCAAAAGCTACTTGATCTGCTGGTTCCTTATTAATATCTCGATTAAGATAAAGTATGTCGAATGAAAAAGGGTTTATTAAAAAATATTATTTCTCATAAAAAAATTGTGTGGATCCATAAACTTTTCAATAAGTTATAGCATAAAGTTAAATATAATATAAATAATAAAATCGAGAATTTTCACACGAAAATAGCATTCGGTAGCCATTTTCGCTATGAAGACAAGTCCAGAGGTCAAATTTTTTTTTTCAAATTAAAGTATATTACATTAGCTTTAATTTAAGATATATATAAAAA
>NW_026099575.1:21698619-21699420 GCF_025091365.1 Daktulosphaira vitifoliae | reverse complement strand
GAAAAAAAAAAAAAAAAAAAAAAAAAAAAAAAAAAAAAAAGAACACGTCATAGTTAAACCAATACCTTCTTAGCTTCGCATCGAAGCTAATAAATTATTAACCTTAAAGAGATTAAAAAGTAATTTTTTATATCGTTGACATGTTTTTACGTACACATTTATAATAATAATAATTAGTATATAGGCAGTAAGTATAATTATAATTTTAATGTGTCGAATTTAATAGAAATTAAATTAAAAAGTATTTTGACTATGAAAAAATCTGAACATTTAAGAACTTCATGTACTCAATAGTCTTAAAATACTTTTTTTAGATACATTATTCCCTCAATTTATCAATCATAAAGTATTTTTCATAATCATTTTTTATATATTATAAGGATATTGTTATTTTTCCAAGTGGTAACATACATAATTAACTAATATATTTGACAGATAATGAAATAATTAAGAAAATGACTCGTTAACAACAAATTTTTAACCAGTATTGAGGAAGTGCTTGACATTTTTATACTTAAATAGGAGTAAGAGTACGGCCAGGAAATTACTAATAATAAAAAGAACACCACCAACACTAAAATGTTAATAACTAGTTCATACGTTTTTATCGACCAATAATTTGCTTAGCTGAATCATTTTCAGTTATATGATCTCGTCAAACATATATGTTTCAATTAAAATATTTAAGTTGATACCATTATAAGGTATAAGAGATGAACATAATATAACATAAATTTTACCATATATTAACTTTAGAAGCAATGTATAATTTTTAGGTTGTATCAGTAAAATATCACAGTT
>NW_026099575.1:21685955-21697381 GCF_025091365.1 Daktulosphaira vitifoliae | reverse complement strand
AAAAAAAAATCTAAGTTCGAACGGACGTAGCCCGCGAAATTTGAAAAGTCACCTTACTTTTTGAACACACCTCGTAAAGTGAACATTTGTCAACAATATGTGTGAAATTTTCATAATTTAATTTTATATTCCACTGGAGAAAAATTAAGATAAAAGTGCCTTCAAGCCATTATTTTAGAATTTAAAATTTTTTTAACTTGTATTACTAAAAAAAGGTCAAAGTAAACATAAGTTCAAAACATATATTTATTTTAATTTTGAAAAAGTAATTTTTTTTTTATAAAAAAAACCTTTTGAAAAATTACTTAAAATATCAATTATAAATCCTATTGTTAATAATTAAAAATGTTAGAAAGTCTTATAAAGAAAAAGCGGTGAAATGTTCAAGTCTCTAGTATAACTATTCGGATTACAGGAGTATTTTTACGACATACCGGTATTTTGTGACTTCATTTTTATCTAAATATTATTAAAATAAATCAATATTATTTTACTATATTTAATAATTTTAAATATCATTTTCATTTTTATTCCTGGACAACTGAATGTGCTGAACAGAGCGAATAAGCGTAATATGGGATTAATTTGATTAACGCATTTTAAACGTCTTAGATTATTGAAAATTGTCCAATAGTTGGTTTTCCACTAGGTTTTTATGGGTCTTCAAACATTTGTTTACATATAAACCGAATGCTCATCTGCTACGNTTGTTTACATATAAACCGAATGCTCATCTGCTACGATCTATATAACAGCATGTACATTTCATATATGTCGAGTCGGTAAGCCATTACGATGGCAACAAGTGCTATAATTTGACAGTCTTGTCCAACGTCTATGTTAGAGTTACTAGTGCAACCCAACAATTGAATTTCGTTAGTCTAGATAGGTTTTTGAACGCTTTGTTTAATTGACATATGTTATCTAATGATAACTAAGAATGCTTTTCATATGACCAATAGATTCAACACAGCTTCTATTTATTTGAAAACCTTGAGGATTTATCCATGTTTGCATTTGATTGCTGACGTTTCGAACTCATTGCAGAGTACATCTTCGGAGCGATAATTAATGCTCGGTGGCTGAAACTATACTGGCGGCTTATTTTGTTATCAGTCTGTTTTTATACGTTGGTTGTTTATCATATCAGTTGTTTATCGTATCGGTTGTTTATCATATCTGTTTATTACTCATGTTGTTTACGGTATCTTGTTTTTGCTGATGTTTTTGTTGACAACTTTGTTTTTGATTATTGTTGTTTTTTTTTTTTTTGACATTCTTGGCATTTGGTCTTCCTTTTCTGCATCGACAGTTTTCCATTATGTTGATAGTAACTTTCTCTTGTATTGAACTGTTTGTCTGGTGTATGATGGGTAACCAAGTTTTGCTTATTTTCCATCCGTCTTCTCTGTTGAAATTCTCTGGAAATTTTTCGATTTCTATTGCCTCTTTGTACATTTGTTTGCCAAAATGAGTTTCTTTGTTTAGTATTTTTACTTTATCGAATTGGATGTCATGTCCTTTGTTTTTAGCGTGTTTGGCTACTGCGGATTTTTTTGTCCTTTGGTAATCCACGTTTTTTTCGTGTTCTTTTATTCTTGTTGCAATAGCTCTTCCTGTTTGTCCAATGTAGGATTTACCACAAGAGCACGGTATTTCATATACTCCGGGTGTTTGCATCTCTAGTAGCTTCTCTTTCGGGTTCCGGAGTAGTGATCCTGCGACTGTGTTCGGTTTAAAAACACTTCTTAGTTTAAGTTTTTGTGTGATTTTTGAAATGCGGTCAGTGATTCCCTGTATGTACGGTAGTATTAAAATTCCTTTCTTTTCATCTTCTTTGTTTTCTTCATCGTCATTGCGTGTTTTGTTTTTTCTTTTCTCTGCTTTTCTGATTGCCTTGTTGTTATTTTTGATTGTGTATCCATTGTTTTTGAGTACTTGTTGTAGGTATGTTTTTTCTTCGTTCATGTGGTTTTCATCAGCTATTCTGACGGCTTTTGTTGCCATTGTGTGTAATAGTCCCATTTTTTGCGAGGGGCAGTAGTGTGAATCGGCGTGTAAATATCTATCAGTATGTGTACTTTTTCTGTATACTCCTGTGCCGAATTTTCCATTAGGTTGTTTATTAACCACTACATCCAAATATGGCAATTTGCTGTTTTCTTCTGTTTCCATAGTGAACTGTATGCTGTTTAACATACAACAGCAATAATCAAAAACAAAGTCATCAACAAAAACATCAACAAAAACATCAGCAAAAACAAGATACCATAAACAACATGAGTAATAAACAGATATGATAAACACCCGTTACGGTAAACAACTGATATAATAAACAACCAACGTATGAAAACAGACTGATAACAAGATAAGCCGCCAGTATAGTTTCAGCCACTGAGCAGTAACTATCGCTCCGAAATGGACTCTGCAATGAGTTCGAAACGTCAGCAATCAACTGCAAACATGGATAAATCCTCAAGCTTTTCAAATAATACGACAATCCATGAAAGTTTCAACACATTCACAGCTTCTCTTTTCTTGCATTCTTTTCTGGTGTATATGGTGTTTCCAGTTAAGGCTAGTGATGAGACAAAATAACAGTAACAGTGATTTATAACAGTTAATGTTTGAATAGCAATAACAATCTGTTACTTGAAGGAAAGAGTAATAGTTAATGTTAGTTTGTGTTCTACATGGGTGGATTCATTTGATCGTAAATTCTCCAATTTTCCACTGTGCTCAAGGCACAGTTATTATAACGGCAGGTTATTTCCAATGAAATCAAATGCTCACAGTTACTCACATCGAACGTCTTGATTCATTTCTCAGTAATGACTAAATATATGTTACGGCTAAAGTACAAAGTATGGTTAGAGTTCACATTATCCGGGTAATGTGAACACTACCTGTACCTATTGGTTAATGTAAAAATATTATTTATAAAAACGTTTATTTCGTACATTACTCGGGTATTTTTCACATTATCTACGACTGAGTGAGTAAAGTACTAATTAAAAAAAAAAATTATATATTATTATTATTAGAATTTCTTAATTCACTATTTATTTAATTAAAATTAGCTATTTGTATATTAGCTATTTCACGCAAAGATTTTTTTGTGGCTAAAACTTCTAAAATATCTATTAATGTTCAGAACATAGAGTAAATTGATTTCTGGAATAAAGTTGTTGAAGAGTGTCATTTTTATTATAAAATACTCTTTATTAGCTTCGATGCGAAGCTGAGAAGGTATTAATTTTACTATGATGTGTTTTTTTATTTTAGCTTCGATGCGAAGCTGAGAAGGTATTGGTTTTACTAAGATGTGTTTTTTTTTTTGTGTCTGTTACCACTTTTTCTCAGCTCTCACCGAACCGATTTCTTTCAACGATACGTCAAAAGATCACAAATCGTATCTAGTCGAAGACATTACCCTTAAAAATTGAAAAAATTTCCCTCGTTCCCCGTAAATGGGGGAAACCTCCAAAAAAATTACAAATTTAAAAATCGCTAATTTTCGAAATTTTTTCAATTTTTTTTACTAAAAACTGCCGTTACTTTTTTAAAAATGAACATATTAATATAATTTTTTTTTTTAAAATGCATGATGTCATTACCTATCATTTGGTATATTTTTTTTATAAATCTGACTTTTTACCTGCCCACAGGGGGGGATATAAAATGACAACTTTTTTAAAAAAAATTANGGGATATAAAATGACAACTTTTTTAAAAAAAATTATATTTTTCAACTTAACTTTTGAAAGTGTTCCGGAAGGTCTGACACTTTTATATATATCTTAAATTAAATCTAATTTAATATACTTTATCATGAAAAAAAAAAAAATTTCGGACTTTATTTTAACTTCAAGGTGAAAATGGCTACCGAATGCTATTTTTGTGTGAAAATTTTTGATTTTGTATTTTACATTTTTAACTTTATTATGTTATAACTTATTGAAAAGTGTATTGATCAATATAATTTTTTTATGGGAAATACTATTTTTGAATATTCCTTTTTTCATTCGACTTACTTTATCTTAATCAGGATATTAATAAGGAACTAGCAGTTTATGAAGCTTTTGGAATAATCCACCAATTTTTTAGAATTAAACACTATCTAAAGATTTGCATCGAAGCGTTTTTTTTTGATAGTGATTTTAATCACTGTCAGATATCATTATACTTGATCCAACTATGCCACGTCACCACTGNAGATATCATTATACTTGATTCAACTATGCCACGTCACCACTGAGCCGCGACCCCCCTGTGCTGGGTTTTATTTGTATTGAGTTTGTGTACGCACTTCGTTTACTAAGTTTACTCGCACACAATAGAGAATGTAAACTTAAATTAAATTTTATATGAGCATTTCGACACTCAATTTTTCTTTTCAGCTTTTCAATCTAAAATAAAATCTTCTATATATTCTCAGAGAAAAAATGCATTTACTATTACCCCAATGGTGTACAATTATCCCACATGACCCTATCGCCAAGTAGTATATTTTTTTAACTCAGAGATAAATATTTTTGTGTTCTATTTTTTGCATATACGAGGTTTTTCACGCCTAGTATGTCATAAACAATAATTCTTTGGAAATAAAATTTTAACAAAATGATATATGATAAAGTGATTTTTGATAAATATCAAATGGCGTTTATTTTACGATTCCTATATCCGTTTGTTAATCGGTATAAAAAAATGTGTGCATTTATACATTTGTTTATGTAAATTATTTCTTGGCAATATCAATCACAAATTTAAAAACCCAGCACAGAGGGGTCATAATATTCATGAAAGTCTGTGTATTCCCCTGATAAGATATTTTAAAATAAAATAAAATAGAAAACCCAAATTTTAACATAAAAATAGCGTTTTTTTAACTACGGCAGCCGTTTGCATGCAGAAGATGAAGTGTCGAGACAAATTTTTTTTCATCATTTTACAGTACATAAAATAAGCTTTCATTTGGTATATGTTTAAAGGAAGCAGTATTTCCGGAAAATTTTCAAAAATTAAGTTGAAAAAGTTAGTTTTTGTAAAAAAGTTGCAATTTTAAATCCCCCCCCTATGAGCAGATTAAGTGTTAAATTTTCAAAAAAATCATATCAAATAAAAGGGAAATATCTAAGGTTTCAGTTTAAAAAAAATTTATGTTGATTTGTTGATTTTTGAAAAATTTATGGAAGTTTTAAGAAAAAAAAGTGAAAAAAATGACAAAATTTACCGATTTTTAAATTTGTAATTTTTTTGGATATTTCCCCCATTTGCGGGGAACGAAGGAAAATTTTTAAATATTTAAAGGTAATGTCTTCAACTAGATACAATTTGTGATCTTTTGACGTATTGTTAAAAGAAATCGGTCCAGTGAGAGCTAAGAAAAAGTAGTGACAGACACAAAAAAAAAAATAAATAAACACATCATGGTAAAATTAATACCTTCTCAGCTTCGCATGGAAGCTAAAATGACCAAGTATGAAATTTTTTAGTGAACTCTTATTTCTTGCTTCATTGGGCATTATAATGTTACACCGAAAGTTTTAATTTCTAACTAATGTGCTCTTCCGTCTTGTCGTCGGACTTCCAGTTTGGTAGTACCTGTATATTGTCAATATAATAACTACCGATGTATATGCGATTGCCCGTCTGCTGCGCCTTGTCGTTCGACTTCCACTTCAGAACTACCTGTTGCAGTATTCGCGTTGCCGTCGCATGACAACAACCGTCCGAAATATGATGTGCTCTCAAATAACATCAATTGCAATTTACACGTATTTATATAGGTATAGAATTACGCGTTTAGACCCATTTACAAATAAACGTAGTTAATTAATAACACTAATGAACCCAAGTTCTCACTTGATATTTTACTTAAACGATTAAAAATAAAACTTTTTTATACTTTTTTTAGGTCGCAATTTATTAAGAAACTATTTGTTATAATTAATTACTATTACATTAAATCATGTCCAAAGTTGAAACAATGTTATTAAAAACTATTATATTTTAATTTACACATATTTTGTTAGTTTATTTTTATTAAAATACTCTATACTTGTGTATCCAACAGATACACATCAATATGTTGTTGCAAAATTGTGTTGTGATTATTTATGCTATTGTTGTGCTACATCGAGTTGTTGTCGGTGTTCTCTCTATATCTGGATTATCGCCGCCATCTTAGCGTTTTTTTAGCTATAAGCTCTATGGTGCTTGCGAGTCATTAGTTTTGTTGTAAAAGTAAAATATCACCTTTGCGATTGTCGTACCCTGTGCGCTCAGTATATCGCCGTTGGGTCTACATATTTTCTGAGATACGCCAAAATAACGTTCACAACATATTGTACACGTTGGTCAACTACTTGCATTTGATTTCAATTGATCCTTTCAATATACAACATTATCATCCGCCGTTTCAACTAGCCGATAAGTATAATGCTTGTTCATCTTCTTTATAAGACTTACTCACTTTTATAATTTATTATTTGTTTATATCAACGCCATTGTGGCATTAGTATTAAGTGTCCCCCTATCCACATTGGTGTATAAAAGATTTAATGATTTTTGTATAATACATTTAAATGTTATAATTATATATTGTAAAATTCATTCTACATTCATTCATACAGCCTACTCACCTTATTCTTTATCCTCGACATAACCAAAGACTTAAGACAAAATAAAACCATGAACGTTAACGAACTTGCGTGAATACCACCGGGCGCTGCGTTCATACTAGTCATGGGAAATATCGAATAGTAACTATCGAACTATTCGATAGTCATTCAAAAACTATTCGAATAGTAAAAATATTCGATATTTACACAATATATTCGAATAGTTTTTGCTAAAAATAAACTATTCGGTTGCATAAAAACAATGCGAATAGTTATTCGATAGTTTAAAATATTCGAAAATGCCCATCACTAGTTCATACAGTATCAATACGTCTTTGATATGAGCTTTTTTAAGATTAATAAAAATTGAACGGCTTATTAGCTTAAATAATGAAGAAAGTGTTTTTTTTACAAAATACTCACATAAAATATTTTAAACCTGTTGTACCAATGTCGATTGAAGTTACAACTATGTTGTATCTTTAACAACACTACCTTTTAGCTTTATAAGTAAAGAAAACTTTTGAGTCCTATTTATTACTAGCACAAATTATTCGTTAAGTTATAACCAAGGACGTGTCTTATAAAGACCCAGCCGTTTTTTAATAAGAAATTTCTTATGCCTTTAGTTAGAATAATAGAAATGAAAAATAGTCTAAATATAATAATAAAAATACATAATTAAAACAAGATAAAATGTATAAAACAAGAACACGCAAAGAACAATAAATAATATATGACAGTAAAGACTTTGTCTAAAACGTACAACACAAAAATGAGATTACCGATTGTGATCCCGAGGTACTTTCCCCAACAATTAAATTCATTCATTCACTAAAATATTTTTTTTCCTCTTTAGAAAATCTAATACAAAGTTAATGTACAAAAATCTCAAAAATATGTACTTTCTGGTTTATAGACAAATAGATCTGAATATTACAATTACGTTACAGTTATAGCAAACATTACAATGTTAAGTAAAATGTTTTATTTCCTACTTTAAAGACAATATTACACTCCCTTATGTTGAAACAAAAATATGTCCTTGTATTAAAAAATAAATAAATTTCTACTATCAAAGGATGATCAGTAGGAATAAAAAAGTTTGATATATTAATAGTGTAGTAAACATTAAAATATGACTTTTTTTTATTTAAGACAGTGAACTGAACATATTATTCATTAATAATTTAATATATGTTGACTTTGAATCGTGTATTTTATTTATTGTTAATGAACACGTTCACTTATTTACAATATTATTAACACCAATGTATATTGATACATATTTTATTGATAATTGTTTTATTTTGAATTTTATTTACTTATCAAAAAAGGAAAATAAATACAATATTGTAAACGCGACACCTCTGATCATTAGTTAGAATCCGTTTTATTCTATATTTATTCTTTATTTCAATATTCGTGCATTATTACATATTAAAACACCAGAGGTTACGTTGTTGGGATTTTACGGATGTAATTCAATACCAAATATTGACAAGTCAAACAATACATTCACTTTGATAAATACAAATAACGAGCTACTTGAAAATAACATAGAAATTAAAGTGCCTGAAGGCACTTATGAACTTGAAGACATTAGTAAATATCTAGAAGAACGTCTTCAGTCGTATAAAGTCTCATTCATGTTGAAGGTTAGTAAAAACACTTTAAAATCTAAATTTTAGTGCAGCCAAGAGATATATTTCAGCGTTGAAAATAGTATTTGTGGTATTTTAGGCTTTCATTAAAAGATACTCGTCGCTAATAAAATACATATATCGGATCAAGTTGCTAATATAAATAATTTAATTAGTATAAAAATAAATTGTAACGCTGCTTATGGTGCATTTGACAACGGAATTCCGAGTCATACGGTTCACGAGTTTAATCCAGGAGTGACAGCTGGTTACCGCATTGTTAAAAATCCTAAAAACTTGATATACTATCCATTAATATCCAATCAACTATACTCTATAACTGTGAAAATTACAGATCAAAGACGATAAAGCAATTAACTTTAGAGGTGAGCTTGTTACCATATGTCTACATATACGAGTTGGCTCTTCGTTTCTATTAAACCAAAAGTAATGCTAAAAAACCAATTATTAAACCACGACTAGTTGACGAGATACGACGTGAAAAGCTTGACATTCTTTCTGCTTTGGGGTATACAATAAACAATGGACGATATTTTAGAAGTAATGGAAACACCGTACATTGAAGACCACATAGTAAAATTAGACTATTTTTCCTATCAACCGTTTTCGGTTAGCGCACTATCAAATAATGATGAGATACGAATATCTATTCAATAGCAAGATGTTTACACCCTTCCATTTGATTCCTATCTTTTGATAGATTGAGTATTCTCGGGAGTTCCTGCCGGCTCAGATGTACAATTGGTTAACAATTGGCAGCTCAATGCTTTACTGAAATAAGATATTAATTGAACTCAATAGAAATAGATAGATCGCGTATGCCTGGGATAATGTCTACAATAAAAGGATACGACACATTTTCACCAAATGATCATACATGGTTTGAAAATGCTGTCTGGAGTGTTGTAACTGCAAATTCGAGTATGAAATTTGAAGTATGCATACCTCTAAGGTTATTATTAGGATTTGCCGAGGATCATAAAAAAGTCATCGTTAATTGTCGTCAAGATTTAATATTGCAACGGAGTGGTACAAATTTAAACTGTAATTACTCGACAAATAAAAATTTATCGAGTTGTAAAATTATTTTGAACAAATTTATATGGAAAGTTCCATATGTATGAGTATCGGATGCCATGCGATTAGACATGCTCAAAATTCTGGAAACCTCAACACCGCCTCAAATAGCATTTCGAAGTTGTGATCTTTATGAAAATTCTGGTGTATCAAATAGTAAAAGACAAGCCTGGACTGTGAAAACTTCATAGCAGACTGAGAGCCCGAGATTTGTTATTGTAGCTTTTCAAGTGGATAGAAAAAACAAAATAATCAAAGATAGTAGTAGATTTGATCATTGTTCGTTATCATATCTAAAAGTATACATGAACTCGGAATCGTACCCTTACAACAAATTACGAATGGATTTTCCGAATGATAAGTATGCTGTACACCTAATTCCAAGAGGCATTCTATGAAAAGGAGATGGCGTGTCCTATGCTGACAAAAACAGAATTCAAAACAGCTGCTCCACTCATTGCCATTGACTGTTCAAGACAAAACGAAAAATTAAAAAAAGCGCCAGTAGATATTAGATTAGACTTTGAATCTGATGAAAATTTTCCGACCAACACTACAGCATATTGATTAATTGTACACGACAAAATGTTTGAATATATAATCCTATGACTAATGAAGTTCATAAAATATTATAATTTCTTTTTTTCTAAAAATAATGTAAAAATTTATATTTATTAAATACTAATGATTAGTTAAATATATATTTTTGCTATTAAAAAAAATGTGGTTATTATTTTAGTACCTTATCGTTATTATATTTCATTTATTTAGTACATAAAGTGTAAGCGGATAGTTTAAATAATAATAAACTATGTAAAAATAAAATTTTGGAAATATGCTTACCTAGACGACTGGTAGTCGATGATAAAATTCTTAGAAATTATAGCTCTACATTGTTCTTAATAACACACAGTCAGCATCACAAATGTTCTCATAAAAATTCAAAGTGATGATTTAGCTTTTCTTATGATACTTGAAAGGTCGGCGGGAATAACGTGCTATGTAACAATTTGTAAATTGTTCAGTATCAAGTAAAAACAAAATTACTTATGTTATTTCGTTTAAATATTATTTGGACTTCACATAGCACGTTCTTCCAACTTTAAACATAATCAAATATCTAATTCTATAAATATATTGAGATAGACTCATAGCAAATTATTCCGCAAAAAAATGAAATGGGAAAAAGTGTTACATAGCACGTTATTCCCGCCGACCCTTCACTTATTATTTTTTTTTTTATGTCCCTAAGTCAATTAGGGTATCTCATTAAAACTGGGGGACCTTAGCTCCTCATTTCCGATTATAGCTACTTCTACGAATAATTGATATGTTTAATAATTTTAATTAATTAGAACGATTTTAATTTAAAATTATATTTTAGGTAAATATGTTTATCCAATAGGCAAGCATTAGGGTCAAAACTCTCTATTGTTATAAATGACCGTCCGTTCGCTATCAGATGGGGAGATTATCGTTTCCACCAAAATTGACCGTATCGTTTCCGCCAAATCTGAATAAGGTCTTTTTTTCTTTCCGCCAAACCGATAGTTTATACCTGTCTACAAATAAAGGCTTGAGAACCACTGGTTAAAATATTTTCCAAAATAACCCGATAATAATTATCTACTTTTTCCTATTCTATTATTGTTAGTTAGATAGCAGTGTATTGATCGGTATATCGATAAATATTTTGCCATCCGTTCTTTTTTATTTTACTTTTTTAATTAAAATGTCATTTGAATATATCAGAAGTAAGCGGGGCCAACAAATGATTTTATTGAATAATTTTATGTTTCGTTTTGCACATAAAGCAATACAAACGGTTTACATACGTTGGCGTTGTTTTGTAAAAGAATGCAAAGGTACCATTCACGTGAATGAGCTTGATGAAATTATTGATCAAACAGGTATTTTTAAAATTTTTAGTTAAATTGATTAAAGCTGACCTTATTTTAAATTAGTTTTAATATGTCTTATAGAACATACATGTAATGGCCCTTGTTCTGATCCCATAATTATGAGACAAAAATTAGCAGGCGCCTGTAAACGCAAAGCTATA
>NW_026099575.1:21681325-21682446 GCF_025091365.1 Daktulosphaira vitifoliae | reverse complement strand
GTTCGCCATATAAACCTATATAAAATAAAATCTGAACGTATACGTTCGTGAACGGACGATTGAAAAATAGACCCCCAGGTGTGTTGGTTTCTGAAATTAATTAATTATGACAATTAATGACGCGACAGCGAGGCGAACATTCTGCAGTGGATGAGCATTGGCTTATGAGTCGGTTAATTATATTAACAATATACAGGTAGTTCCAAATTGGAAGTCGGACGACAAGACGGACATGGCGCAACAGACGAGCAATAGCATATACATCGGTAGTTATTATACAGGGTGTTCAGTAAGTCAGGAAACCCGTTTCCTGACTTACTGAACATCCTCCTGTATAGTATAACTACGGCCTACGGACCGGATGGTCCGTGTTTTAGGCCATACCCAAAAAGGCTATTATCTAACTACAAGCTACAGCCTACTCGCACTATCATTGTTTTGTAGTGTAGCTAGTAATTCGTTTTTGTGTTTCATTAGGCCATTTAAATTCCATGTTAGGATGAGAAAAAATGTTGAGGTAGTAAGGTTAGTTGTCATTTTTGGTTGTAATAATGCTTCAAAGGGCTGTGGTGGGAGAGAAATAAGAGGATTTATTATTGATTTAAGCCCATCAAGAAATTTAAGGAATGAGATTTTATTATTGTTTGTTGAAATAGGAATTAAATTGGGTTGGTTGCCCCAGTTACATTTGCCTATGAACGTGGGTTGAGTGATGATGGTTGTTGTGGTTTCTTGCTTGAAGTGTTGTGTTTGCTTTGATTTTTTATATATTTGACATTACTTATAGTTGGCTGGATGTGGTCATTCACAGAGTGTGCATTTAGCTGGTAATCTAGTTATTTTTTACAGGTGGAGGTTGGGTGGTTCACCCCACATTTCACACATTTTGGTTGGTTTGCGGGTGTTTGTGCAGACCTGAATTGATTATTGAAAGGATAATTTNATCTGAATTGATTATTGAAAGGATAATTTATTGAATAGGCAATAAAAGATATCCTGGTGATATATGATAGTGATAGATTCCCTTACAATTTTTTTAATTATGATATTGGTTAATAGGTGATTTTTAATTGTGTTATTTTTAATAATTCCTATTAATCTAGCCACTTAAAATTTAATTA
>NW_026099575.1:21673642-21681225 GCF_025091365.1 Daktulosphaira vitifoliae | reverse complement strand
CTATTGTTCTCATTGTTACAAACAATGAGAACAATAGAAACCCGTTTCCTGACTTACTGAACACTCTGTATAGTATAACTACGGCCTACGGACCGGATGGTCCGTGTTTTAGGCCATACCCAAAAAGGCTATTATCTAACTACACGCTACAGCCTACTAAAAATTTTGAGGTAGTAAGGTTAGTTGTCATTTTTGGTTGTAATAATGCTTCAAACGGCTGTGGTGGGAGAGAAATAAGAGGATTTATTATTGATTTAAGCTCATCAAGAAATTTAAGGAATGAGATTTTATTATTGTTTGTTGAAATAGGAATTAAATTGGGTTGGTTACTNTATTATTGTTTGTTGAAATAGGAATTAAATTGGGTTGGTTACTCCAGTTACATTTGCCTATGAACGTGGGTTGAGTGATGATGGTTGTTGTGGTTTCTTGCTTGAAGTGTTGTGTTTGCTTTGATTTTTTATATATTTGACATTACTTATAGTTGGCTGGATGTGGTCATTCACAGAGTGTGCATTTAGCTGGTAATCTAGTTATTTTTTACAGGTGGAGGTTGGGTGGTTCACCCCACATTTCACACATTTTGGTTGGTTTGCGGGTGTTTGTGCAGACCTGAATTGATTATTGAAAGGATAATTTATTGAATAGGCAATAAAAGATATCCTGGTGAAATATGATAGTGATAGATTCCCTTACAATTTTTTTATTTATGATATTGGTTAATAGGTGATTTTTAATTGTGTTATTTTTAATAATTCCTATTAATCTAGCCACTTAAAATTTAATTATCGAATAAGATTATTGCCTTTAATTAAAATTCTATTGATCTTTGTCACAAACTCACAGTTACCTTCCCGTTAATTCCTACGTTACACACACGTATTAAATTATTTAGTAATCGCTTTTTCATTTAGTTAAATTTTATTATTATAGCCTAGTTTACGTTTTTTTATAATTTGTTAATTGTTATTCGTTAAATTTGGTGTCGGCTCCTGTATGTTATTTTTAAAAAAAGTATTTATTATTATTGTGTTTTAAACAGGTTATTGCTATATTTTTATTTTTTAGTTTAATTTTTTATTATTTATTATTTTTTTGCCAAACAGGCATGGTTAAATTTATAATTATTAATTAAAAAAAAAGGGTTTATTGTTGATATTGAATTTAAAATACTTATTATTGAAATGGTTATTTATTGAAAACATTTTTTTTTTATACATATTTATTATTATTTCTATTTTTTATATTATTGTTTGTGCAAAAGTGGCAATTGTTTTTTATTGAGCTAAAGGGGCTTTTGCTGATAACTATACAATATTCATACATTACAGTTTATTATTTATTATTCATTGATTTAATATTTTGATACAATTTTTGAGAACTACATTCTAGTAATTTTTTTATTATTTTTAATAGTTTAGTTTATCACTGTTACATGCTTACCTCCAATTTTGGACAGAACCCCCCCCACCTTTGGTGTGGTGTGTGAATAACTATAAGTTCCTAATATACAGTCCTTTCATTCCTTCATTTTAGAGTATAGGTAAGCGGCAAACCATTTTTCACCCTTGCTGGTTAACTATTGTAAATGTTGTCTCAATGTGTTTTTAATCATATGTTACTGAATAGTCGTATTGGACAAAAGTAACTCAAAGTACATTTTCAATATTACTGTGTATTTTGTGACAAAAATTATTCCTCTTCAGCATTGTTTTAGCACAGTTTTAAGTTTATTTTTCATTTAAGGTAATGAAAATTTTATTTATTGTGACTAATCATTCAAATGCATGAATATTGTAAAAGTTATTTAATTTGAGTAATTTAACTGAGTTAATGTACTCGCTATTATACAATAAAAATTGATTACTTGTATCTAATATTATTTAAAATTAAAATTATATTAAAAATTTTAATTTAAAACTGAAAAATATTAAACTTAAAAAGGTTCACAAACCATTAGAAAATCGCGGATACGAATTTTTGGAACAATCTAACCAATATTAACGCTAAATACAACTGTATGTGCTTAGCGTTATAATGCCTTGAATTGATATTATAAAAATCTGTTTATTTTATTTTGAGATATGTTTTACTAGTCATTCGACACTGGATATAAGGAAAATCAAATAATATCAATTGAAAATGATCATTTTTTTAAAGTTTTTTACTTGTTTAATCTAAACGACGAATTGAATAAATTCTTTATGTCTCATAAGTACTTAATTAGGCATAATTGTTTACTATGTAAACAGTATGATAATAAGATAGAATACATAAACGATTACTTAAAAAACTTATGATGACGTCAATGATATATTAATATGTGGATAAAGCAATGAAAATAAATCATAGATTCTATATTGAACAGTTAATCAATAAATAACATTTATAAAAAAGGTAAGACTGAAAAGTTGCCGTTTTCAATAATTTACGTTTCTAATACTTTATTATAAATAATTTTATAATATTGCTATTGTCTGTTTCATTAAAATGTTAATTCAAAGCAATAATTCATGTAGTATAATAAAAGTAGTTATGGTGTTACTTTTATTACAAGTGAAACTTAATGATTCACTCAACACTGGATACAAGAATAATCAACTAATGTGTGTCGAAAATGTTAAGCTTTTAAAATGTTCTTATTTATTATACGCTTTGAACTATATGCAAATAATTAGATTAGAAATTGATCACCCTAATTTTAAATTAAATAATGTATTATACCCAGTATCAAAATTTTTATTTGTTTTGCAAAAAATGATATGTACGTTGTATGCTTTCGAAGGTGTTGAAATAGGTTCTTTGTGGTTAGTACATATTTATTTAGAAATTATTAGATACCAAATTGATGAATTAAAAATATCATTTGAGTATCTAGATACATATTTTAAAGACTCTCATGATTATGTAATAGATGCATTAAAATCTGAGGTTTCAACCATGAAATGTAATGCAAAAAAAAACCAATTTTATGTACACGAAGAGAAGTTAAAACAATTAGAAAATCAGCCATTAAAAAAAATATTTAAGTTCATGCTTGGAAAAACAAAAATCATGCACACTTTTATTTTGAAGAATACTGAATTATCTATAATAGATTATAGGAAGTTTACAAAAAAAAATATTCTAATTAAAATAATTGGAAGTAATTCTGAGAAAATAATTTATTTTATAGATGAATATAACGTGCAAGTTAATTGGGGACCAACCAATAAGAGTTTTATACAGAAATTGCAGAAAAAATACGAAAATGCACATAAAATTGATTGGAGGGAAAACCAATTAAAATTTATTCAAATATACTATGATGCAGTTTTTAGCTTTTTCAAAATCATTATGTTAAGGTTAACATGGAAACATATCTTATACGTTAAAAAACAAAAAGAAGAATCTATTGAGAAAAATTTGATTGATACATGGTTAATATTACTTAGTGATTTTACGACGTTCTTTCACTTAAAAGACGATGATTTTGTTTATAAAGTAAAAAAAATAATTGAAATACAGCGTGATGTTGATGATTACCTGCTCAAATCATATTTAAACACCTTATGTTGGAATTTAGGGTGTAATGCATTAGAAGAAATGGTATTAGACGGAAAAGAACTTCCTTCTATAAAAAATGAAAAATATAGACCAGTTCACAACGAAATAGAGTTGGAGACTGTTCAGTTTTATAGTTTGGGCGTTGCTGGAAGGTTTATTATTAATATAAAAGAATTATTTTCGGATTCAGACTTTAATGTTGTTAAGTCATTTATAGATTTTGCGGAAAGTAATCAATTGTTTTTTCAAACTGAGAAAAAAATAGAATATTATTTTTCATTATATGATATTAAATAATTTTAATGACAATAAACTGTTAAAATTGTTTGTTAAACCATTCCAAAATATAATATTCTTTAAATATAACAGATAATTGGTTACACATTTTTTTTTTAATAACAAGATAAAAAAAACGGTAGCACAGTGGGGTCGAGGCACAGTGTGGACGAGGCATAGATGGGACAAGTATAGATAATATCTGACAGTGATTAAAATCACTATCATAAGAAACGCTTCGATGCAAATCTGTAGATAGTGTTTCCTTTAGAGAAATTGGTGAAATATTTTAAAAGCAACATGAACTCTTATTTCTTTAATTATATCCTGATTAGTAGTTCTTTGATTTTAAAATATAATATATGAATAAATACTAATTATAGTTTTTAAATTTAGTATGAAATTGTGAGGCCAGCTATGATGTATGGTTCATAGTGTTGGGCGGTTGATAAGAAAGTAGAGCAGAGAATAAGTGTAGCAGAGATGAGAATGCTTAGTTGGATGAGTGGAGTGACTAGAGAAGATAGGATAAGGAACGAGCATATAAGAGGAAGTATAGGTGTTGCGTCAATCGTGGATAAGATGACAGAAAATAGACTTAGATTGTTTAGTCATGGTATGAGGAAAGAAGAATCGATAGCTGTAAGAACAGTTATAGAAATGAATGTTAAAGGAAGAAGAGATAGAGGAAGACCAAAAAAGAAATGGAGGGATGCTATTGAATGCGATTTAAGGACAGATGACGTAGAAGATGTGGGAGATGGAATTAAGTGGAAGTTTAGGATAAGGGTGGCTGACCCCAAGTAGTTGGGATTAAGGCAAAGAAAAAGAAAAATATTACTACAATTTCCGGTGACAATTGACATAATATGATTGTTGTTTCGGAATGTACAATTTAGCGTTTAGTTGGGTTTAAACAATATAGCGTCAAATCAATTACCTACTCTATCGCTTGTATATTAATATACACTACACTTTAATGATACAATAAATAAATAAACTCACACATACACACATATGCATTTATAACATTGTGTCTAACGTAAGTGTAACATGATAAAAAGTAACCGTAAAATGAAAAAAATGGAATATAAATTTTAGTACTCATATTAAATGTAATGTAACTCGAAAAATATTTGTTTAAATGAAAAAATATAAGATAATTTTTTTGTTTATAATTGTCTTTTAAACAACTTTTGTACGAAACTTTTTTTTGTAAGTTAAATATTTTTTGAGAAAATTAAAAAAGCTCATATTTTTGAACTTTTGCGAGGCTGTAAAAAAAAAGCTCAATTCCAATCTTGAGGACTATTAGTATGTCATTATACATATTTTAATTCAACTTTTAAAAACAAACAGTTTTTATTGAAAATTATTGTATCAAGCCCTTTAAATTTTTATACACGTAAAAGTAAAGCAAAATATAACTTCTTTATTATTTTTATAATTTCTCCGTTTAAATTACAATATTAAATATCAATTTCATACTAAATTTAATAATTATAATTAGTATATATTCATATATTATATTTTAAAATCAAAGAACTACTAATCATGATATAATTAAAGAAATAAGAGTTGATGTTGCTTTTGGAATAATCCACCAATTGCCTAATTAAAACAAAAAAAAAAAAAGTTTGTTGGGAATTTTTTCTGCTATTCTGCAAAATTACTCCTTCGTTGACTAGAATGAATCATTAAATAGAAAATTTTATGAGAATTAAAACAATGTTATTTTTAAGATTAATATGCAGTCAGAAAGTTTTATAATTATTATTTATTGTAAATTTATCAGAAAAACTCATTATTTTTTGCATTTTTATCGTAATAGAACACTTAAATAGAAATCATAGTAATCATTTCTAAGTAATTTTTGATATTTAAAAAGATTCTACTATTGAAATATCCAGAACTGAATTAATTTTAATGATTTACTTTAACTAAAAAAAAAAAAGTTAATATTTTGAATCCCTCTTGTGGGCAGGTAAAGGGTTAGATTTATAAAAAAAACCAAATGATAGATAAAGACATGCATCTAAATAAAAAAAAATATACTGATTTGGTCATTTTTGATAAAGTTATAACAATTAACAAAGTTATAAGTTTTATACACTGGACTACAAGGAACTTCCATCAGAAACAAAAATATACTATTCTAAATCAACTTTCCGCGATGTTTCCAAATGTGCAATTAGACTTTTTCTATAACTTCTAAGTTTTAATATTATTAAAAATAGTTTTTACATATAAAAAAAAATAATTTAGAACAAAAAAAATTGTTTTAAATTAATACTCATTTGATATAATATTTAATATTAATTTGATTATTAATAAGTTAAAAATAAGGAAAATGACATATT
Source organism: Daktulosphaira vitifoliae (assembly GCF_025091365.1). Classification (NCBI taxonomy): domain Eukaryota; kingdom Metazoa; phylum Arthropoda; class Insecta; order Hemiptera; family Phylloxeridae; genus Daktulosphaira; species Daktulosphaira vitifoliae. Next base: position 21,675,043 of record NW_026099575.1, on the reverse strand, counting down.
TAACCTATTTTGTTAATCGCTTAAAGTTGATTGTTGTAAATGTTTATAATAAAAAAAAAAAATTTATTTTACCATAACTTTTAGCTCAATTGGTAAGTTTGACATTGACATAATTAAATAGAAAATTTTATGACAATTAAAAAAATTGTNTGAGTTTGATATTGACATAATTAAATAGAAAATTTTATGACAATTAAAAAAATTGTATCGTTAAGATCAATATGCAGTCTATAATTGAAATATTGAGAACTTAATTAATTTTAATGATTTACTTTAACTAAAATAACCAATAAAACATCGAAGTCTCCGCTTCGCATCAAAGCTAAAAAAGTGGTTAAAAAGATCTACTCAATTGAGCGTATTATAAAATTTGATTATAAAAATCCATTGTTAATTCAAAAGAAACTAACAATCATTTTTTTAGAAATGATTTATATAGCAACATGTTACAAAAAAAAAATTGTAATATTATAGTCTAGTAGTAGCACCAAACAGAGTAATAAAATTATTAAATTACAAAGTAAAATGATTTAATTTTGTAGTTGAAACCTATCATATCAAACTTCATTCGTTAATAAATATTTTGAAAACATTAGAAATTAATGATTTTAATTGTCTTTATGGAGACGATGTAATAACTAACTGTTTAATTGATAAATTAGAATTTTTTTTTCAATTTTTGAGAGTAATATCTTCAACTAGATACGAATTGTAGTCATTGGACGTATCGTTGAAAAAAGTAGGTCAAGTTAGAGCAGAGAAAATAAATGATATTCACAAAAAAACATCTTCTCGGCTTTGCATCGAAGCTAAAACTTAAAATATAGTAAAATAATTTTAATACGAATAAGAAATTTCTTCTTGCAAGGGGCGACTAAAGTAATGGGATCATTGATCTCTATTGAAGTTATTGAATCTAAATGAGTTAAAAATTTATACTAACTTAAAAAGAATTAAGAAAAAATGCAAAAACTTCGTTGCCATACGCGGGTTGGAACCTCGTACCCCAAGCGTGTAAAACATAAATTTTACCAACTCGGCAACCGTACGTCGCTACCGNACTTCATTGCCATACGCGGGTTGGAACCTCGTACCCCAAGCGTGTAAAACATAAATTCTACCAACTTGGCAACCGTACGTCGCTACCGTCGGGTGAAAAATTGGCTATTTAAGCTAGTTCAAATTTCAAAGTTATTTTNAAAAATAGGCTATTTAAGCTAGTTCAAATTTCAAAGTTATTTTTCTCGACTTAAAAGAAGCAAACAAATTTAAATAAGTTTAACTTTCTATGCTATATTAATTTTTTATTTATATAATATTTATGAAAATCTGTACTCCCCTTGTCAGGTATTTTAAAATAAAATAAAATACAAAACCGAGAATTTTAACACAAAAATAGCA
>NW_026099575.1:21673053-21673399 GCF_025091365.1 Daktulosphaira vitifoliae | reverse complement strand
CCCTTCCTGTGGGCTGTTAAAGGGTCAAATGTTCACAAAAATATATAATATAATAGGTAAATATTTAAGGTATCTATAAAAAAAAAAATTATATTGATTCGATCATTTTTAAAAAAGTTATGGCAATTTGAAGTAAAAAAAATTGAAAAAATATCGAAAATTAGCGATTTTTAAATTTGTGAATTTTTGGGGGATTTTCCCCGTTTACGGGGAACGAGGGAATTTTTTTCAATTTTTGAGGGTAATGTCTTCGACTAGATACGATTTGTGATCTTTTGACATATTGTTCATCAAAATCGGTCCAGCGAGAGCTGAGATTGAGCGTTCACAGACACAAAAAAAAAAA
>NW_026099575.1:21672447-21672897 GCF_025091365.1 Daktulosphaira vitifoliae | reverse complement strand
GATTTTTAAATTTGTAATTTTTTGGGGGAATTCCCCCGTTTGCGGGGAACGAAGGAATTTTTTAAATTTTTGAGGGTAATGTCTTCGATTAGATACGATTTGTGATCTTTTGACATATTGTTCATCAAAATCGGTCCAGCGAGAGCTGAGATTGAGCGTATACAGACACAAAAAAAAACAAATATTAGTAAAATTAATACCTTCTCAGCTTCGCATCGAAGATAAAAAAAACTGTTAAAAAATACGTCGCACAATAGAAAACAAAATAAAGAAAAATAACGAGAAGATCAGTCGGACGTTCCAAAAAATATATCAACCAAGGCGATCATCGGAAAAAATAGAACACATTGTTAGTAATACACAATCGGAGGTGGTACTGTGACATTAACAATGATGAGGAAATGCACAATGATCATCCATTGTCATATTAATAGGTGGACGGCTGATATC
>NW_026099575.1:21638699-21672347 GCF_025091365.1 Daktulosphaira vitifoliae | reverse complement strand
ATTACAAAAGCAACATCAACTTCTATTTCCTTAATTATACCCAGATTAGTAATTCTTTTAATTATATATTATATAATTTTTGAAATGAATTGTTTTCATATANTTATATAATTTTTGAAATGAATTGTTTTCATATAATTATTGATTTTGATTTTTAATATGTTAAAAGTAATCATTTTGAACCTACTTTTTTTTGTCCTTTAAAGTGAAAGTTTTAATAAAAAATACCTTCTCAGCTTCGCATCGAAGCTAAAAAATGAATTTGTTACCATAACTTATAGTTCAACTTGTAAGTTTTAAATTGACATTACTAATAGAAAAAATGAAAATTTTAAGATTAATATGCAATCAGAAATTATAACTACTATTTACAGTAAATTTATCAGAAAAATTCGATTTTTTTTTCATTTTTATCGTAATAGATAACTGAATATGAAATAATAGTAATCATTTCCTAATAACTTTTAATTATTGATTACAATGTTTTAAGTTTTGAACGCCCCCTATATAAGGGGAAATTGACCAATTTTAATAAAAAGTATGTCAAATGAAAGATGTACTTATAATATATTTAGAAAAAAAAAAAGTTGTGCTGATACTTAAATTTTTCGAAAAGTTATAGCATTTTTAAGTTGAAAATTTTAACACAAAAATAACGTTTTTTTAACTACGGCAGCCGTTTGCACGTAGAAGATAAAGTGACGGGACAACTTTTTTTTTTCATTTTACAGTACATAAAATAAGCTTTAATTTGGTATATGTTTAAAGGACGCAGTATTTCCGGAATATTTTCAAAAAGTTGAAAAAGTTAGTTTATGTAAAAAAGTTGCTATTTTAAATCCCCTCCAGTGAGCAAGTTAAGTGTTAAATTTTCAAAAAAATGATATCAAATAAAAGGGAAATATCTAAGGTTTTAGTATAAAAAAAATTATGTTGATTTGTTGATTTTTAAAAAAGTTATGGAAGTTTTAAGGAAAAAAATTGAAAAAGATGACTAAATTTACCGATTTTTAAAATTGTAATTTTTTTGGTGATTTGTGATTGGAGAGCTGAGAAAATGTAGTAGTGACAGACACAAAAAAAAAATATTAATAAACACATCATGGTAAAATTATTACTGTCTCAGCTTTCCATCGAAGCTAAAAATATATAAAATAATTAAAAATTTGTTTAATTAATTTTTTTCTTCTTTTTCCCTCGACTCTACCGACTATTTGCAAGGCAAAACCGTACTGCACTAAAAACTAACAGATGACTGTAAATTAAAGGTGATTGTGTCATGGATAGTAACAATGCATTAAAAGATATAAAAAAACTTTTATTTTCTATTTTCGGTCGAAAAGAATCGATTTACAACCAGTAAAAATTTAAATAATTAGTTCCCTAACAATTTTAATTATATACAATGTTTTAAACTTAACTAAGTACTAACTACATACATATTACTAGATATTATTATTATAGATTTCATGTAACAATAAATTATACAAAATTATCTATAAAATTAATTTTTTCATAGTTGTAAATAAATTATTAACTACAAATGTGATACTCGCAACACTTTAACGTTTAATAAGCGGTAGCATTTGAAATAATATTATATTATAATCTCATGATATTTTATTATAATTACATATTCATTTTGTTTTATATTGTGAGAGCTTTATCGCCATTATCAATGAAAATAATATGTAACGCATAGCATAACTTTTAAAATACAAATGTTACAAAAAAAAAAATACATAAAATCTAAAATAAGTATCCACGATTAAAGTTATTATAAAATAATATTACAATGCATTGTTTAAAGTAATTAATATAATTATTACTTTAAAATTATGTCTATGATATATATTATATCAGAATTATTAATTTAAAAATCGCGCGATTTTAAAGTGCATTCGGCAGCGGTTGTATTTCATCGATCTTATACGAATGCACAAAAACACAAGGCGATGCACATGCGCGTACTACGACAAAAATGCGGACTGTGATTGAGCATAATTTTTATTCATTTTACTATTGATGCACCGATTCCGAATGACCAATGCGCGCAACGGTTATTTTGAAATGACGGAGAGCGTGGTCGTCACAGATACGTAAAACAACGCTATCTCTGGAGCGTTGAATATGTTTTACGTTCCGTGTGGCGTCCTCTTGATAATAGATAACAGTTTTGGTGGAATGAGAGTCGAGTGGCCAATGACGACGAACAATAAAATTAGCGATAAGCATGAGACAAATTATAAGGCACGTGAACTACGAACTAAAAACTATGAAAACTTTTTACAAATAATAATATTAAACGATATAATTAAATAAAATTAAAACTAAAAAATATTTTTAATGTTATTTAGTTTTTAAATTGATAATATTTTTAATGTAGTTTTAATTTGTTTTAATTAGTTTTAATTAATTAGCTACAAGTGATCAAATTTTTTTATATTAAATGATATAATTTATATTTGTTTGATCAAAAATCTGTAAGACAAATATTTCACATTGTTCGGGTCCTACCGTATTTTAAACGTTTATCTGTAATAATTGCTATTTGTTAGTTAATAATGACAGTTGGATCATCTCGCTAAGTCATATTTATGTTTTGGAATTGTCACGTACCGGTGTCCCTTCAAATAGTATTCTGTAATTTTTTTACTGTCCTTCTTCTTCTTTTTCTCAACCTTTACCCTAACTATACAGGGTGATTTTTTTATCATAACCCACTCAATTACTTACAAAATAATAATAATTTAAAATTTTTTTTTTATTATTATCTTTAGTTACACATTATTCTTGAATTATTAACTATGTAATACTTTTTAAGTTCGTCCCTTATGCCTGGTAAGGGTGTCAACTTTGTTTTTTTAAATGGTAACACATATTTTTAATTTAATAAAATGTTTGAGTTTTTAATTCAATAATAAATGGCATTTGAATTTTTAATAAAACTTAATTTGTTTATTAGATATAAACATTTAAAGTTTCAAATTTTTGAGTTAATATATAGGTATAATACACAAGGGATTACAAATACAGGTAGCTAATTGATTTTTTATGACATCGATATTAGCAGGTACACAGCATTGTTATTATCAATGATAGTAAGGTACATTGTTGTGAGTTTATAAATACACTAACTGACAATACAAAAAGTATATTTATTGATAGTCATAATTTATAATAAACAATCCGTGAATGTGATAGCAATATCATAAAAAACCAATTAGCTACCTATATTTGTAATCCCTTGTGTATTATACCTATATATTAACTCAAAAATTTGAAACTTTAAATGTTTATATCTAATAAACAAATTAAGTTTTATTAAAAATTCAAATGCCATTTATTATTGAATTAAAAACTCAAACATTTTATTAAATTAAAAATATGTGTTACCATTTAAAAAAACAAAGTTGACACCCTTACCAGGGATAAGGGACAAACTTAAAAAATATTACACCCAGAGAAAAACCTCGATCTATATAATAAATTCATTGTTCAATTTGATAAATATATCATTACTATTGAATCAATGATATATTTATCAATATGATATTTTTTTTTCTTGTCTTGAACAATAATTATTTATAAGAATAGTTATTTTGTTCGTATTAATAAAACATTATCATAAACCCTTGATAAAATTTCTCTTTCAATTTTGATTGAGGTTTTTCTTTGGGTGTACATAGTTAATAATTCAAGAATAATGTGTAACTAAAGATAATAATAAAAAAAAATTTTAAATTATTATTATTTTGTAAGTAATTGAGTGGGTTATGATAAAAAAATCACCCTGTATAGGGTTGGTAGCCCTTATCTTAAACTTCCACTTGACTTTAAAATCATCTATGCACATATCAACCATCCTCGTATCGCATTCAATAACATCTCTCCATCTTTTTTTCGGTCTTTCTCGAACTCTTTATCTTTCCTATTAATACTGAATCTTTAGCAAACAACATGCAGCACAAAACCTCTCCTCGTATTTGTCTAATAATTTCATACAACACTATTGAAAATAAGTGAAGGTTTAAAGCAGAACCTTGGTGCACTCCTACTCTTACTCTAAAATCTTTTATTATTCTTCTCACACTTTTTACCCTGGTAGAAGTGTCATCATATCCTCGTATATATCGTCTAATATATTAATGTACTATTTTGGGATGCTTTTACTCGTTAATACGAATGTTAAAATCACTCTCAGTACTCTATCATATGCTTTCTCCAAATCTATTCATTCCACATACCGCTTTTTTTTATTTTCCCTATACTTTTCTATTATTTATCTTACATAAACAACAAATTAGCTTCATCACTGAATTTCCAGAAAAAAACGCCTAACTGGTTCTTTTTTGTTTCTTATCTTTTTCTTTTGTCTATTATCTTTTCCCAAAACTTCATACTATGACTCATATGGTTTATTTTTCCATAATTTCCACATTGCTATATGTCTCCTTTGCCTTAAAATATCGATATCCTAATACTATTACTCCATTCTTTTGACAGTTTCATTTTTTGGAGGGGAGAGTAAACACTGTCCAGTTTTTATTTCTACAAATTTTAAGAGTATGGCTCTCAAATTTTTTATCCGAAAATGAAATTTTGTTTTCATTTTCACTTAGGGTTGAACGCTGTATATTACTAATGCTTATTCATTTTGAAAACACTTAAATTTGACTGGCGTTACCCTGACATAGATGTAATGCTTAAAACATATTAAAACTTATTTAAAATACATAAGAAATACAAATTTAGTATAATACAATTACATAAATAAATATAAAATACATTTGTGAATAATTTTGAATGCATATAGTTTTTTATTTCCATATAGGCTAAACTAATTTATGATAATTTTATTTAAATTAAATCTAATATGGAGGACTGGTGTTTTTAATTAGATAATTTTTTTGTTGAAGCTTGAGAGTTGATTAATGACCAAATTTTTTAAAGCTAAATTCAAAACAACGATTTCCTATTAATTTTATACAAACAGGTAGAATAAATAACAAATATTTTTACAAATTAAATGAATACTAAAATATTAATTAGACAGAATTAATGAATAGTTTAGTAAAATTATCACGCATAGAAATTTGTTCGTCAACATTTAGATTTTTCCGGATGTAATAAGTTTTTAACATGTCTTTTTCGTTTTCACTTAGGGTTGAACGCCATAGCTTACTCTTGTTTATTAATTCCATTTTTATATATTTGAAAGATGGTCTAGAGCTTCTTAAATAGCGCCGTAACTCTAAAAGTTCTCTATGAGGATATCCATCAGACATAATATTATCAAGGTCGACTAACATTTTATCATCCGGATAATTTCCTGGTAAAAGATAATAATATCGTGCCATCAATTCTCTATCTGAAATTTTACCATGTAAATTTATTTCACGAAGATATAACTGTTCAGTAAATATTTTATGAAGTATAATTTGTGGAATATCAGACAATTTAAAGTGTAGTTCTTCGTTAGAATTATCATCACTTGCAGAAGACTCAAAATAATCAGAAATTATTTCACTGTTAGAATTTGTTTCATCCATAGAATCGTTTCCATTCAAAGCATCACTCTCATTATCAGAATCATAGTTACTATTAGAATCACATTCATCATTAGAACCATTTCCATTACTAGAACTATCTTCATTATTAGAATAATTTTCTTGAGAATCGTTTCCATTACTAGATTTTTCCTCATTATTAGAATAATTTTCGCTAGCAGAACTATTTTCATTATTTGAGTTTCTTTCATTATCAGAAGTTATTTCATTGGTAGAATTTTTTTCATCCATAGAATCATTTTCATTTAAAGAATCACATTCATGATTAGAACCATTTCTATTACTAGAAATTTCTTCATTATTAGAATAATTTTCTTGAGAATCGTTTCCATTACTAGAATTTTCATCATTATTAAAATAATTTTCGTCAACAGAAGCATTTTCATTGTTTGAGTTTCTTTCATCAGCAGAAATCAGCTCATGAACATCAGAAAATTCTTCATCATGATTTTCCAATTCTTCGTCATGATTACTTTCCAAATCAGTTACATCTCCCATTTCACTAGATTTTTCATCGGAGTTTATTTCACTTCCATCATCACTTTTATCTGATTCATTAAGTATAGCTGAAATTAAAATTTTATTACTAGATCGTTGCTTTAAGCCAAAAATGTTATACTATTTATGTTGTACTACATAAATTATATATAAAAAAAAATTATCATACTTCATTATTACATTAAATATTATTTATTTGAAAACCTTAACAAGATTTTTAAATTTTTTACGGGGTTTTTCAACATGTTCTGACAAGTCCCATAACTTTTGATATAGCCCATATTTTTCAATCATTTATTTAAAATAATTTTTATACTTTTTGAATATAATAATATCATAATTTATAATATTTAACTATATATATACATAAAAAAAAAAATTTTATTAATTTACAAAAAATGTATAACGTGACAAAAAAGTGTCCTTTTGCTTGAACACCACTAATACACTGTCGATCAAATTAATTTGTCCACTTGTTGATAAACATACATTTAAACTTTTTTTATTAACTCCTGGCACAGAATAATGTATGAATCATCACCGAACTGTCAATATTCAGGTAGTGAGTCTGATTGGGTAAAACTAGTATCAGGACTGCCCGTTTCTACTTCCATCCATAGTGAATTTTTGACGAGTGCGTTGCACATATTTGTTTAATTATTAATTTCCGCCAATATATATTATACAACTTTAATTATTTTTAAAGCATCGGCTGAACCTAGACTGATAATGTAATCAATGTATTTTATTAAATTTAAATTATGGGCAATTATTCAAACAAAAACAATTTTGTAGTAAAAAATTCAATGAATAAATTAAGTAATAATTTATACAATCGTAAAATATCTTTGATATTGGTTCATCATAAATGAAAATTAATATTAAATAACTGTGTGTCTCATGAAATATCTATGAAGATATTAAAACTAATATTTTATTTTAATTTACTGCTATCATACTCAAAATTCGTATCAACTTCCGATTTTCAAATGGCAACCCCAACTTTATTTTATATCATCATATTTTTTTAATTGAAATTTTTAATTTTTTATAGTATTTAATTTTTAAAAAGTTAAAATTGTTTAAAATTTAGAAGCGTCCAGACTAAAGCGTATTTATTTAAAAAAAGATGCTACCGGTTTATAAAAATACGATAAGCTATATTCACTAACATGATGTTATAAACCGGTTACACTTATTAATTTATGGATCTACCATTTTTTTAAAAATAAATACGCTCTTATTCTAAACGACTCCAAACTTTAAACATTAAACAGCTTTATAACGTTAAAAATCGAATAATATAAAAAAAATTCTTAAACAAAACATTTATTTCAGTTGAATAAAATTGATGATATAATAAAAAATGGAATGCTATTTGAAAATCTAAGGATGATACTAATATAAAGCATAAGGGATAAAAAAAAAATCAATTTTTAATGTATAGCAGCTCAATAAAGAACCATTACTGTTAAAAATAAAATAATGATTAATTTTAAAACTTTTGAAGATATTTTGTTCAGGAATCACTTTTGTTTATTCATCACACTAAGTATTTGGCATATTTCATTTAATGATGGTTTTAAATAAATAAAACTTACTTAAGTTATATAAATCCACAATATCACTCCTGCATATTGGACACGTCGATTTTGAATTTATTAAACGATTTCCACAAGAATTACCTATTAAATGGTTACATGGTTTGATAGTAACAATAGGTAACTCTTCAAGACATACAGAACATTTTTCTAAAATTAAAATATATTAATAAATAAATTCTATTAAAAAATTTAGATATCAGGTTGGAACAGATCTTATTGATAATTATAAATTATGTTATTGAAAGGTTACACATATTATAAAAAAAAAATCGAAGGAATTGACCGATTTCTTTAAATGATAAGTAAAAAGATCACACATCATATCTAGTCAAAGATATTACCCTCAAAAATTTAAAAAATTTCCCTCGTTCCCCGTAAATGGGGGAAACCTCCAAAAAAATTACAAGTTTAAAAATAGCTAATTTTCGAAATTTTCGAAATTTTTTTTACTTAAAAGTATTTTTTCAAAAATAACTAAATCAATATAATTCTTTTTTTTATGGATGTATAATGTCTTTAACTATCATTCGGTATATTTTTTTATAAATCTGACCCTTTACCTGCCTACAGGGAGTATCCAAATGACAACTTTTTCACAAAAAAATATCTTTTTCAACTTAACTTTTGAAATTGTTCCAGAATGTCTGACACTTTTATATATATCTTAAATAAAATCTAATGTAATGTACTTTATTATGGAAAAAAAAAAATTCGAACTTTACTTTGTCTTCATGGTGAAAATGGCTACCGAAAGCTATTTTTGTGTGAAAATTCTCGAATTTATTTTTTATATTTTTAACTTTATAATGCTATAACTTATTGAAAAGTGTATGGATCAATTCAATTTTTTTATTAGAAATAATATTTCTTAATAATTCCTTTTTCATTCGACATACTTTATCTTAATCAGGATATTAATAAGGAACTAGCAGAAGTTGTAGTTTTTGGAATAATCCACCAATTTTTTAAAATTAAACACTATCTAAAGATTTGCATCAAAGGGTTTTTTTTTATAGTGATTTTAATCACTGTCACTACTGTGCCGTGACCCCATTGTGCTGGGTTTTTTTACATCTATGACTAGTGATATTATATTTTAAGTCGCATACCCACCACCAGCCACTATGTGTACAGTATGTACCAAACACACGTATTCATTCAATGTTTTAAGATGGTTGTAACTTAATAAATACTTAAACTCAAATTGTTATCAACTTAACAAAATAAAAAATAATAATTTCATTGTTAAAAATAAATAAGAAAATATTCTTTTAAAAAAGTTTAAGAATGTGAAATTCAAAAAAAAAAATTACAGCAAAATTTTAATTAAATAAAAAATTTAAAGACTGTGTCAGTTAAATTTGTTCCATTCTGTATATATAATAAAAACAAATTTATAATATCTATTTTTATTATTTAAATCAGTAATTTACGAGTATGTCGGAATTGTCCGACTTAAAAAAATGTACAGTTTTATCACGCATTTTATAATTTTTTGAAATATTCTGAAATATAAATTATTATTATATATTTTGAAATATAATCTGATAATGATTTATCTTTCATTAAACTCTGGAGTATGGAAATAATTTTTCACGAGTTTATCAAACAAATCTGATTTTAATAGTAGTTTACAAAACTCATAATTTTAAGTTAAATATGTACATATTTAACGATGAGTTATCGTTCTGTATTATTTGTTTTACATAAAAATTTGAATACGTACCTTTATCTACAATTAATTGATTACATAAAGGGCAATATGATGTATTTATATCAAATTTATCACTGCAAAAATTTCCAATATCATGACCACAAGGCTTAAGAACCATAGTTGAACGTTCATTACCACAAGAAAGGCATTTTCTTACAGCTAAGAAAAATAATTATAATGACACAAATGTATAATATGCTGTATCTAAAGTGTTTAAGATGTAATTGACAACCCTTAAGATTTTTTATTTAATATTAATTTTGTTTACAATTATTGCCTTCTTAACTATATTCATAGCATAATTTTATTATTTATTATTAATAAGAAAAAATTTAAATTAAATATTCATTTCTTTTTTTTTTCAATTAAGCTTAATTTGAAAAACCTTTTTGTTTTTTTTAATTTTGCTACAATATTTTCAACATAGAATAATTTTACGTAAAATAGGTTAAATTGGCAACTTTTAAGTTAGAAAGTATATCAAATTTTTACATGTTAAAGGCCATTTATTGATAAAATAAAAATGAAAATTCTTTTTATGAAAATTTAGTTAATATAAAACTTACTTTGATCGTCCAATTCAAGTATTTCTGTATTACATAATGGACATTGTACAAAGTTTTGAATAATTTCTTGAGAACAGTATTTACAGAATGCATGATCACATGGTCTTAAAATTATTTTCATAGGTAATTTGCAATTGCAACAAACGTCGTTCTTTTCTAATGATATTATCTTTACGTGAATGATTATTAAATTACGTAATATAAAAAATTAAGAAGCTACCTAGAAAATGTACCAAGTCACAAAAACTATAATTTATAAAAGAAAAAACAGTTTCCACATGAACTTATGGCAAGCGTCTTTATTTTTTAACATCATTTTTAATGTATACATAAATTTCATTTCATTTTTTCGTTAAATTATTAGGATCATTATCCATTATGTTTTTATTATGTTAAAAAGTATTTTGCACATAGTACAATCGTCTCTTAATTATAATCAATATTAGTAATTATCATGTTACATAGATTATACAATGTTTAGCTATATAAATTAGACGAGTTTACTAATATTTTAATAGCTAACTTATTATAAATAATATATTTCAGTAATTTCATGCAAATTCACCTAAAATTTGAGCTAGTAGTTATTTTATTTCTGTTGGGTAGAGTGTGGCACTCGTGTATGACCGGTTCGAACGTGTTCATGTTACGTCCAGGCGTCGTTACTTACTCCGCGAGCGACACAACCTTTTTGGTACGTATGCAGTACACTAGTTTTCGCGACTCTAAGATCTAATAGTCGTTCCTCAACAATTATCTAGTGCGTTATCTTCTCTCGTATTCACAGCAAACGCCTCCGCGTGTTTGTGCTATTGATCGGCCATAGTTCGCCATGTCTTTATTGTTTTTGCTCATACGGTTGCGTCTTGGCCGAACTTGTAAACTCCAGACGCACGAGGTTTTTTTTTTGTGTACATGTTTTGTACTGTATATCCGTGTAAAACAACCCTTCTCGCATATTACGGGTTAGTGGCTTCGTTCACGTCGTCATCAACGCTCATATACAGTCCACACTCACCGCCATTAATCACCATCTTAAATTATACAGCTAAGTTTTTAATTGTTTGTTTTATTTATTTTATATATTGTTCATAGCCGCTTTGTCGGTCAGTCTAGTACGTAAGTTACCCCCCTTTCCCTTTATTTATTAAGAGTTTTTAATTTGCAGAATTGTAATATATAGATGCGTATTTTGTACATTCATAAGCGGGTGTACCTATTTTCTTATCCCTTCTTATTTTCCTTTATTTATCGTTTTGTTTGCTACAAAATAAACAACGCTACCACACAGTAACAGGCCATTCCCCTTTAATGTTAAGAGGCTGCTTGTCACAATTTCTTTAAAATTTTTAGCTTCAACGCGAAGCTGAGAACGTATTAATTTTACTAATATTTTATCCTATTAAGTATTGTATACAAAACTATTATTAATATTAACTAGAGTTTATAGCAAAATCTTTTTGCTTATTTTTCAATACCCTATAGACATTTTATGACATGTAGAAATTAAGATTATCACATACCCAAATCTTCCAAATCTGTTCCGGTTGATAAATTTTTATTGATTAAGCCAAATATGTCTTTTGCGTATTTCATAACATTCGATTTACACAATTTTGGTAAATTTACACCTGGCATATTCGATAAAGTTATAATTTTTAATTAGCAATTTTTAACTTGTTTATAATTTATTATTTTGTTGTGTACTATTTTAAAAAGATTTTTTTAATAATTAGCACAAAATTCAACGGGGATATCATAAAAACTTAGGTTTTATACATTCATTATTATATAATGATAGAATGATGGAGAATAATTGCAAAACAAATCATAATATTTTAAACAAGTACAAATTATTTTATAACATTCAGCTTGGTTGTGAAGTGTTTACGAAAAAAGTAGTTAATCACTGATAAATTTAATTTAGATAAAATCTTAGGTATTTTATAAAACAATATAATTTAAATTTTTGACATACCGTTTACATTGACAAGATATATTATCAAAAATATAGATGACATGTTTAATATATTCTGAAACATTTCCATATTAATAAAATATAAACTATTCTACAAAAATTAATTAATTTAGTTATATTTATTTAATATATTTATATATTTCGCATTACATTTGTTTAACTAATTCCACACATAAGTGTACTCTTAAGTGTTAAGTGTTTTTTAGTAATTTTATCGGTCTGAATTCTACAAACATTAAAATAATGTGATTGATTTAATCTTAAGATATTAAATGCTTTACATATGTCTAACCAAATCTAAAACATGATATTTTTATCTAGTAAATAGACTTCTAAGAAAATAAAATAAAAAATAGAAGAAGAAGTCATTAGAATTCATAAGTTGATTAAAATACAAATATTTTTGTTAATATTAAATATAATAATAATAATAATAATTGCCCAAATCATTAGGTATATGATTATATAGAATAAAAAATGACTCACCATAGTTCTATAACTATATTGAGCGAAATTTTTATTATTATTCTCGTATTATGAAACAACCTGTCTTAACTCAAGCTAGTAATCAGAATTATAAATTAACTAGTTATATAGAATTTTATTTTATTTAGTAACTTTAATGAGTCTACCACTAAAATTTTAGCACTTTGTAAAAATGTTTTAAAAATTTTAATCGATTTTATTGTTTTATTTTTAACAAATTAAACAATTTTAACAATAGGTTTCATCGTTTACGTCATTAGATTTTATCGTTTATAGATTTAGTCAACTAATGTAAAAAGTTGCTTCATAAAAATATTAACAAAATTTGGAAACTACAACAACATATAATAATATATTTAAATGTAATTTAATTTAATTAACAGACAACATTTACATATATTATATATTTAATTAAATTCCTAATTAATGTTTAAAAATACATTTGATTTAAAAGATCATTTTTATTTCTGAAAAATGTTTGAATAAGAAATTGATAGTAGAACATGTTAATAATAATATATTTATATCAAATATTATGATTAACAAATTTTTTTATCTAAATTTGTAGAAATAAATTTTTATTATTATTAATTTCAAATATCATTTCAGTCCAATTGTCTTAAACCATAAAACAATTGGATCAATAACCTCAGTATTAACTAAAATTTTAAAAGTCGATTTATTAATATTTAGAAATGTTGCTAAAAATATCACCAAAAAAATTTCTTTGATATTATTTTATTTTGCGAGTATTTGGGTAATTTTAGATAAGTTAATTAAAATATACTATAGGAGATATATTTTAATTTTTTTTATGGTTAAAAAATATGATATTGTATAATTTTTTCAATTAAAAATTATTTTCTACTCAGCTGAGTTTCATTGAATTGCTAGTGTTCAAAAAAAGGAACTCTACATTGTAGAGTTTAATATGCCAAACCTATTGATATACATCTGTATTATAGAATCTATAGAACAGCATATTTACATACCTGAAATTCTAATTTTTTTACACTTAACTATACAAAACATGTGTGAAATTGTTTACAATATACCCCATAAATTAGGCAATATGTCATAAAAACTTATGATTTCAGTTATTTATTGCGAATTGTAAGCAGATATTATTTTATTTCAATAACAAATTTTAACGAAACATTGAATTTCCTATGTTAGTAGAAAGTATTTTTATTTAATTTTTTACCTTCGATGCCAAGCTGAGAAAATATTAATTTTACTATGATGAATTTTTTTTTTTGTCTGTTACCACTTTTTCTCAGCTCTCACCGAACCGATTTCTTTCAACGATACGTCAATAGATCATAATCGTATCAAGTCGAAGACGTTATCCTCAACAATTGAAAAAAATTCCCTCATTTCCCGTAAGTGGAGGAAATTTCCAAAAAATTACATATTTAAAAATCGCTAATTTTCGACATTTTTTTCAATTTTTTTTACTTAAACCTGCCATAAAAGTAACAATTACTTTATAATTTTTTATAAATTCTCCGAAAAAATTACAATACTAAAATATTAAATATTAATCTCATACTATATTTAAATTCTATTATAAATATTTATTATACTTATACATCGAAAAACTACTAATCAGGAATAATAAAGAAAATAGGAATTCATTTTGCTTTTGGTTTAATCCACCAACTGCTTAAAATTAAACACTATCTACAGCTTTGCATGGAAGCGTTTCTTATGATAATTATATTTCTATAACTTTTTTAAAATGTATTGATCATTACAATTTTTTTATAATAAGTACTTTTTATATACTTCTTTTATGCGACATACTTTTTTTTTTAAATTGGACCATTTTCCTTCATAAAGGGGGGGTTCAAAACTTAAAAATGAATATAGAAAGTAAAACTTTTTAAACTTAATTTTAATTAATAGATATTTTTTGATTATTCATACGTAATCTAATAATCAAACACAAATATTTGTTATATTAATTAGAAGGATTTTGTTATTATCTAGGCTACATGCGAAACTCTAATTGCAGATTTGAAATCGGCACAAAAATGGGTTTAAGAAAGTATATTTTGGTCTCGTATGAAAATTCCTTGTAGACCAGTAAATTTTTTTATAACTAACAAACAATTTTTTTTTTAAGTATTGCATCAAGACCATGATGTACGTTTGCCATAAAAGTAATAACTACTTAACAATTTTTTATAATTTCTCCATAAAAATTGCAATACTAAATTACTAAATATTAATTTCATACTATATTTAATTGATATCATAAATATTTATTTATATTTTACACTTATAAATCATAAAATTAGATATCAGGATGTAAATAAGGAAATAGGAGATCATGTTGCTTTTGGAATAATCCACCAAATTTTTGAAATTAAATACTATCTACAGATTGGCATGGAAGCGTTTTTTATGATAGAGATTTTAATTAATGTCAGATTTCATCTATACTGGACTCAACTATGCTACGACCCCACTATGCTGGGGTTTTTTTTTTGTACATCGTGGTTTTATATTAAATCTATTTTATATTACTTATTTAATTTTAAAATTATTTCACTTCAATTATAATAAAATGTTTTTCTAACCTTAACATACTAATTTTATGTTGATTCGTGATTTTTCAATGGAGAATCTGTAAAAGAGTACTTTATGAAAATTTGACTTGATTAATAATTTCCTGTAATAATACTAGAAACTTGAAATTGTATTTATCTAAGATATTGATACTATATATTCATTGATGAATTTTTATTCAAAAAATATTAAGTTTTTAATTGTTAAAATAAGTATGTTAATCTATTATTGTTTTATTTGCATCAAATATTTTTAAAACTTAAACCTAATGATCAAAAAACTCAGTAAATGAATACGCGTAACTGCTTGATAAAGATTTTTGACGCTAAATTCAAATGGATCATTCGAAAATTTTGAATTTAAAACAATTACTACTTTTAGTTGCAACTCGCATTCCAAGTACATTGCTGTATTTGGACTAATAACCAACCAAATTTCATTTTTACTCAATAAAGTTGATAATGTACCAAACCAGTGGAGCATCCTGGACACTATTGATCCACTATAAGAAAATGACAAGCGAAAATTACAAGTAATATAGTCGACATAATATAAATGTCCAACTTAGAAGTGATGATATATTTTTAAGTTACAATTAACAGTTCTCAACAATAATTGCGCAGATGGGTTGGTACAATACCGTGTGATAGTGTTTACCAGGTTTTTGTTTTTGTGCATTTGAGTGATTAAGTTACAATTGGGTTGTCTGCAGCTATATATCACAAGCTAATTCATTCAATCGCTATGAGACGCATGTTGAATGGATAATGAAAAATATATAATTGAGCAGTATTTCAAATTTTATAATTTGCTAAAAGTTAGTTATAGTAGTTTTGACTATTATTAAAATATGAAATTTGACTATATTTCAGTGTTAAATTTTTATCAACATACATAACATCAATTTCAATTTATCTCTTGGAATAAAATTTATTTCAGCAACTGTAAAATTTTGCATAATCATAAAAAAGTGACAGTACTTTCAATTCGGTATATTTTATTTAATTTTTAATACATTTAATTATTTTTACAATAAAAATTGTTTTTGAGGCAGTTATTAATCGTCATGTTTTGGCCAAAGAAAATCGACAGCCACTTAGAATCAAATTTGAAACGATGGATATAATTCAAGGTTTTAATAATTCAATAATATTCTATTAGTAGCAATTGTGTGCAGAGATAAAATTGAAATGGAAGAGATAACTAAACAAAGAATCGGATATTTTTTGATTAAAAAAAACATATGGTCACATATCCTCAAAAAACTAATAAGGAATTCAATTATTACTATTAAATGCTATACAATTCATATCAGAGCTATTTTGAGTTCTAGTTAGGTAATATATTTTTTTGACAAAGTAATATATTATGATTTTATTTTTGTAGGCATAAATACACGAAGACTAATATTTAAGTACAAAATATGATTAAAAATATTTAAAAAACTCTAATATTTTTTATTATTTTTTTTAGTAGAATAAAGATATATACTGAAAACAAAATATACAATAATTACTTATGATAAAAAAATATATGTATTATTATATACAAATAATTATATTATATATATGCAGAACTTTGAAAAAAAAAACTATAACTTGTGCAGAGGCGTCCAGTGATGGCACTCAAATCGACTTGGGTAATTTATTATATTAAAGAGCTATTATAACAATTAATTTTATAATTGTTGTAGATCCCTACTCTAAGACCTTTTTAAGCAACGTGGAGGATTATAATATTTTTTCTGAGAGAATTTTACTGATTTTATAGATCTTACTATACAAATAAACGTAATATGTAATATGTAATAATATATATGCAAATAAAATAAATGCTAAAAAAATATATGCATTAAATTGTTTTAAATTTATTTTAATTAAAAATAAAAATAAATAAGATATTTGATTAATAAAAAAATTTGTTTTTTTATAGACATTCTAATAAATTGTGATTTTTTTTTAAATATAGTAGTAATAGTGAAATAACTACTATTAATTTGTTATACTAATATTAAAATAATTATTATGTAATAGATATTTAGCACTTATAATTTTATTTTATTTATATTTTTATAATAATGATTTTTTTTAATAAACCGCATTATAATGAGAGATGATAGATATAAAAACACCAATGTATGTATGAAATATAACGCAAATTAGTAGAACAATAGATTGCGCATAGATCTCTCTAAATTAATTACCTAGCCAATGAGAAGCATTGTGCAAATTAAACTAATTCTCCCCCTCATAAAACAGGCCTATAAAAGAGCAATTTCTAGCTCATTCATCACCTTATTTTTTTATAAAAATCTGGTCATGAAGCGTTTCTGTACCAGACTGTTTCGCGATGTGCTCTCTCTATGACTTAGAATCTTTTTCATACTTGGTGTTTATTATTTAAATCTCTCATTTTTAATGTCATTTTAAAAAAATAACTTAACCTTTTTATCTTTTTATTTTTAGTTTTAAATATTTATAAAATATTAAAACAAATTAAATTTTTATTTTGTATTTTATGAGTTGTGTCAATTAAGAATTTTTTTTGATTCTTTAATTGGATTGTCTATTCAATAAGCGCATTTCGAAAATCTACCTTAGCACATCAAGTGGTTAAAACTGTTGGTAAAACAATGGTTTATGGCGTGTCACTAAGGAGATCGTAGAGTGTATCTTAAATTTGAATAGATAAGTGTTTGATTGATTGCATAAGGTGCTGATAGTTTGTTGAAATCATTACCCTAGCACATCAAGTGGTTAAAACTGTTGGTAAAACAATAGTTTATGACGTGTCACTAGGGATTGATTCTCATATTCTGTCACGCTCTTTTCGGCAAGTAGTTTTAGACTCTGTAAGGTCCGTGCATCGACGAGTATATCTCCGATGGTGTAGCCAGCCTGTCTCTAACTCTGTCGACTCTCATATCAAACACACAATTCTATAAAATACTAATAGTTTATTGAAGTCATTACCCTAGCACATCAAGTGGTTAAAACTATTCGTAAAACAATAGTTTATGACGTGTCACTAGGGATTGGTTCTCATAAGCTATCTGATTATAATTTTTCATTTTAAAATATAAAGTAACACATATACTCAGACACCAAGTATAAAAAGGAATTACAGTGAAGTAATATTTCAAATTTAATAATTTGCATAATTTTACAAAAATTAATAAGTAAATAAAAGTCAGTACTCTCTTTTATTTATATTCTTTTTACAACAAACGATCAAACTAGCCGGACACAAGGTAAGAAATTATATTTCTAAGCATGTCATAAA
This sequence comes from Daktulosphaira vitifoliae, assembly GCF_025091365.1. Classification (NCBI taxonomy): domain Eukaryota; kingdom Metazoa; phylum Arthropoda; class Insecta; order Hemiptera; family Phylloxeridae; genus Daktulosphaira; species Daktulosphaira vitifoliae. Next base: position 21,654,075 of record NW_026099575.1, on the reverse strand, counting down.
ATTAAGGGTAGACTTAAGATAAATCAAGAATAACTTTTATCGAGGGAATAATAGAATTGTTAAAGGTGGATAATTTGAAAAGTTATTAATAACTACTTTCTCACCATTCGGGTCATAATAGTGCGCGTTCAACGTAGATGTTTTAACTTGTATTATACAATTACATAAAGAAAATAATTCAGCCATTAAGGCTTGGCGCCCAACAATTGGACAGTAGCATCTTACATGAACACACGCTGTTTCCCATTCATATAGCATGACCAATAAATATTAAGAGTCGTAAAATCCTCCTCCGTAATCATTGCACATTTCATTGTAGAATTAATATGACTCAGGTGTGAATCATCCGAATATAATTTTCCTTCAATTTACTTTTTACGACAAACTACGCGCAGTGGTAGTATCTTAATAAAGAGTTCATGGATATATATATATATTGTATGCTATATTTTCACCTTGTAGCTAAACGCACTTCAACAATCCGTTAACCATAACATCTATATATAATATCTACATTCTATTATTATTCCTCTTTCTTAATTATAAAAAATATAAATATCACACATATGGCCGCTTATTTTATTTCCTTCATCATCCTTCATTATAATAATTTCTCTTCATTCTTTTTATTATTATAATTAATATCCTTGTCCTTATATTTTTTTTTTATGACAAAAACACCCTTATATCCATCTCTATTATTTTTTTTTTATGACAATTAGTTTTTAAATTTAATCAATGATAGTTACTTATAATATTAGTGGCCTATCTAGCTCATTTGGTAACGTAAGTAAGTACAGGTGTTTGATTCGGTTGCACTGGGCTACGTAGATTACCCCATCCTCTTTAACACAATCAATAGTTTTTATAGATGACGTTAAACATAATTTAATTTAATAATAATAATCGTAAGTATAAATTAATCTGACATTTTATTTATGAAAACTATGATTTGCTTATCAATTTGTGTTTTGATACTTTGCTATATAACCATGTTAAAAAAGTAGCTTTCGGTTGATTTTTAATTACATCCAATAAATCTTACTTTCATTCTACACATTCATTTCATGTAGCTTTTAAATTTTATTGGTTGGTTATAAAAATCCGTCTTCTATTCAGTAGTTTAATTTCACAAACACCGTTGATTATATTATATTGAGTGACAGATGATGTTTAGCGTCATTGCTATACTCACCCCCTTGCCCATCCAGCACGGAAAATCGATGGCCTCCGTGTCAATTGTCATCCGTGTATAGTTCATCGTCATAGTTCAGTGAGTGAATTGTTTTATGTGTCATCTTCTTTGTAGCAAACGCCTTCGCTTAAATGGTAAATTGTTCGGCCGTTGTACGCCGTCTTATTATTTGTTAAATGCACGCTACCAGTGATTAGGCCCTGACCATCACAAAATAACTTCATTGCCGTAGTCGCTTTTCCGCCGTCTGTTTTCATCTGCCATTACGTGCCTGGATCTACACTCTGACTAGTGATACTCAGATGTTAGACACCATTGTCACAAGATCTCATACAATCCACTAATCACTATCAACAACTTTATCTGATCAGCTGAGTTTTATATTAATTGTTTTAATTGAGTTTAACTATTATGTTTAATGCCTCCAAATAGTATTAGTATTTAAGGGCCCCCGTTACCCCTTAAATTTAAGATACTCTTTGAAGAACTTCTAATGTATGTGGTTATTTTTTATTTAATTATTGTCTACTTACGCTACTTATTGGATGTGAGGTTATCAGACATCCTCCCAGGTGACCCCTCTCCTTCTTCAGTAATAGTCATTAAAACAAACATTCTAGTGTGGTGCACAACTAGCCGTCCTCAATCTAGATGCTTCGTACGAAACAACGTTAAAACAAGCAACGGCGCCGGAATCATGAGCGTGTGGTTAGCTCCAACCCCGCGGTACGAAACTTCGGCGTGTGGAACATGATTTGGACGAAAGCACTCAAGTAGCAAGTGACCCCTTGGTTTTAATACTATAGTACACGGCAAAATAATTGATATAATGAATAATAAAAACATAATTTATAAATTTGATGTGAAACAGAAAGATTAGTAACGTTACATACGAATATCGTATTTTAAAATGTATGGACTCATCATCATCATCATCTATTAAAGGCAACTCCTTGTCGTTGAAGCCACTCTTCTCTGTTTGACGCCAAATTCTTCAGTAAAACAAAAGACGCACATATCATGAGTTCCAGGATATTTTCAAAATATTATTTCCTTGGACGTCCTCTTGGTTTCTTCCCAGTTATTTTCCCTTCGAATATGTTGATTATAAAATAATGTACTGGGTATAATTGAACATTTTTCTTTACAATATAAATTTTAACTATCTAAAAATTAAACTGTTTTTACCTGGTGACACATTTTTGGTTTGAGTTTTCGTCGATAGACTAAAGAGTGGCATCTTATTGGATACTTAATTATTTTGCGGAGTTTCCACAAATTTTTCTACACTTTGGACAGATTTTAAAGAGTTGAATATCATAGTCCGAAAATAAATCTAATTTTATAAAGAAATCAGAAAATACGCATTCTTAAGTTTAAAAATCATTGATGTCAAAGTCTTACATGGGCGATTGCATTATAAATTATCTTTAAATAACACAATGATTTTATAATCAAGATGCAGCTATTGTATTGTAAATTCAACTTTAAACGGAGAAATGTGATTATTAAAACATTTGAAAACCATAATATACGTGCTCTAAGTTTATCAAATTGAGGATTTCATCTTTTACCGTATTATTAACTTCGCGTGTATTATAATAATGAACTTCAAAGTTTTTTTCGTGGTTCGATTGGTCAGGTGTAAAGTATATACAGAAGAAAACATTTTTACACTGTTGTACGTCGGTAGTGCCCTGATGTAGACACGAAAGGTAATGCACAAATTAAATAACGTTTTTAGACGACGAGTTCGTCGTTTTTAGCTTTTCTCGAGTCCTCCCATTGGATACGCTGGTCAGCCCCAATCCCTCCAATTAGTGAACTACTAAAGGGGTAGAGTTTAGACCCGTAAGCACGATCTAGCTCAAAAGTAGCAGATTGAGGGGTGACTCCTTGTCAGCCACCAGCACAACTACCTTTTCACTATATCTACTAAAGGTCCAAAAACTAGCCAGCACACACACAAATTTTTATGATTGACTAAAGGACCAGTAGTCCAACCTCGACTCTTGACGCACACACACAAATTTTAATAACACGACGATTGTAAAGTATTTACTCTCGAGTACAGGTTTTTAAATAATTATTTTATTTATATAAAGTAAAAACACAAAGTCAAAATATAATATAAAAATATAACACAGAATTAATTAAGTCGTACAAAAACAAAGTTACTCGCACACTAACGACCTAACCCGTAACTCGTTGTTTCTTCGACAAAACGTCCAGTCCTCTATCCTTTTCATGTTTCCTTTTATATTCTTTTTCCCACCATTATTAATTTGCTTACCCTGCATTTCCCTTCTACATGACATTATTGCATTGCTTGAGAATTTAAAAATTGCTTACTACTGTTTTAAACCTCGTATCATACTAAAATCGACGTTATTCAGCCATTTACTACAACACATTTTCTTTAATTGATGCTTACTATATTTCCTTATAGTATTCATTTTATCAGGTACTAAAGTTCGTAAAAAGAATTAAGCTACAAAATTTTAGTTTTAATTTTCAATTACTTACATTTTTTCAAAGATAATATTTTTACACGAGTCCAAGTTTTTTCACTAACCCGAATAATATTTTGCTTTTAGTTAAAGATTGTAAACAAAGATTCGACCTATTATACGTTTAAAGACAAAGAACTAATCATTTACTAAATAGATTTTTTCTTAGAGAAATTTTTATTTTTTAATAACAAATGAACTATTTTTAAACAAATACATTTTTTAATTTTAACGTGTAAGCTTTTTAACATAAAGACAAAAGTTGTTAACTTTTAGAATAACGCACAATGTAGTAAAACGAAGTAATGAAGCTTTATGAAATTGAACTGTTGAAATAATTATTTGTATTTAATTATATCAATTATTTACTCAACTATCTCCAAGGATTTAAATGTTTAATATTAATATAGTATATTCGTTAAAACTAAGTGAATATTATTTATATAATTAACTTAAAAAAATACATTATGTTATTATTATTACTATTAAAATAAAAGTATCAAAATACTAAATACGAATAATTTTTTAATTATTTAATTTTTTGACCCTTTCATTTAATATTTTTAGTAGAACTCTTTAAATTGGCATGTTGCACTGAATTTTTTATTTTGCAAAATAAAACTAAATATGAGATAATAAACCAAAAAATATTATGTCTCTTAATTTAGCATGTATAATAAACCTATAAGAATAAATACATACATTAGAGACTCCATCGGCAATAGGAGGTACGTAGTACAAATCTATCCCCGGAAGGTTAAAACATTTACCTATCATAACTATTTCATAACAAAGTTGTTTTAATTTTATATTTCCATTATTGTCTCTCTGTGCTCAGAGAAACTTGATTGTACGCCTGTAATTGATGTTTGATATGATTATAGAATATTGAGGACTACCAAAAATCAAATCTATTTGTTGTTTATTATAAACTTAAATACAGATAATAAATACAGAATAAATAAACTTAAAATTAACCAAAACAAAATTCACTTTTCAATTTCTAATTATTATTTAAATTGATGAAAACTACTAAATCTATAAGACCGTATAGAGACCAGCTATGATGTATGGTTCAGGGTGTTAAAACATTTTTTTTTAGATAAAATATTCATAGAAAAACTGATACAAATAGAAAATTAAATTAAAAATACAGCTGAAAGATTACATGTATAAAATTGGTAGTAACATTTGCATCAATTCATAATCATCACAACTTTGAGGATGAATAACATTTCGTGTTTCATCTAAAATAAAAAACATCTCATAACTTTATTAAACACAATTTTTTAACCATAATTTAATTTATAGTTTATTAAAAATTAAATATAGTACATATTAAGAATATCGACTTATTTTCAATTATTTTTGTTAAATTTATAAAAAGTTTTTATTTTGCAAAATTTAAATCAAATCTAAATAAAGTAAATGCTTATTTGTCAAATTGATATTTGATTCTAACTTAATAAAATTCATATTTAATTTAAATAAATCGATTTTCACTACAATTTACATTAATTTGTGGCACTTCACAATTATTGTTAAGAACAAGCATATCAACACATTTTGGCACTTAAAAATATTTTTAGTTTTAATTTAACATTCTAATTATTAAGACAATCGATTATGAGTGTCTTAATCCAAGAAAGTTTCATTGACTTTCATTAATTAATTAATTAAACATTTAAAAAAAAAATGATGGTTTAAAAAATTGATTTTGAACTATTTAAAATACCATTACACATTTTTAATTATATCTTATTAATTTTTTCTGAATGTATTTTTATAAGTTCTGCTTGAAGAATTTAAATACTTATTCCAAATATATTTTAAACTTATTTTTAATTATATTATTATATTAACTTATATTATTTTATTTGTAATTACTGTACATACCTAAGTCAATAAAATTATCAATAGGTCTTCTGCAAATTGGACAATTGAATTTTTTTTGTTTTAAAATTATAGAACAGGAGTTTCCAAATTGATGAGTGCATGGATCAAGAGTTACACTTGGCTTTTCGTCGAAACACAAAATACAGTTTTCAAAACTTTCTGTATAAATAATAGTACACTATTTAAAGGTTTTTATTCAACTTAAAATCTTTATACATTAGAAAATAAAGAAGTAATTCAGAAAAATATATTTTTAATATTATTTTTGAAAATAAAAATATATTCATACTTTGAGGCTTAAACAAAAAACTAACACGCCATTAAAATTAGCTGGCATATTTACCTATATCTACAAGTTTTTCTATTTTATTTTGGCATATTGGACAGTTAAAAGAATGACTAGGGATTCGATTTTTACATTCATGACCAATCTTATGACAACATGGAAATAAAATGACTGACATTTTTTCTTCGTGACAAAAAATACATTCTATTAATAAGTCAAACTAAAATTAAGTATTGATTAAATTAAAAAACTTCAAAAAATTATTAAATAAAAAATGCAGTGTACTGTAAGTAAGGGAACAGGTCATTTGTTACAAACAATGAGAACAATAAATCTACGTTTCCTTACTTACTTAACACTCTGTATATGTTTCCTATTGAATAAATATAGTTAAAAAAAACTAAAAAACACGGTTTTAAAGCACATTGAACTAAAAAGTTCAAAATAATTTTTAAAATAAGCTTAAAACAATATTGAACGAAAAGTACTAGAATTATTGTGATAAAAGCGTCGGGCGCTCAATATACGAAAAATATGACACAAAGCACCCACTCTTTTATCACAATAATACTAGTATTTTTTGTTCATAATTATTTTAAACTTATTTTCAAAATTATTTTTAACTTTTTAGTTTGATGTGCTTTAAAAGCGTGTTTTTTTAGTTTTTTTAAACTGTATTTATTTTTCACATTTTAGTTTCATGTTATGATAGTAGTTACTATCAATATCATGGTTGTAACGGGTAACGGGAAATCAGGCTTCGATTCTGGGAAGGGAGCTGAGAAACGGCTACCACATCCAAGGAAAGCAGCACACGTTCAGGTTAGCGTATTTATTGAGCTTTGGCCCCATACTGAAATCTTTATTGGGAAAAAACTCGCGTAATTATGCATCATTACTTTGTTTCCCAAAAATAACTGCTTATTAGTTGAGACATCAAAAATTTGGGGATAAAGGTTCATGACCAATATGTCAATAGAATTTATTAAACTTCTAAAAACCTTGGTACTTTAAATAAACACAAAAATGTTTAAATACAAAACTGAAAATGCAGTTATATAGAACTTAATTTTTTTTTATTCGAGTTGTTCTTATTTGTACAATAGAATTGTAGTAAAAACAAATATTCATTAATATGAATTATTTAGAAATTAATTCGATTTTATTGATTATTTTATTCGTATGTTAATATATTGAAGAAATTAAAAAAAACATTATAACGCTATATATATATATTATATATCTTTCTCAATTTATGAAACAAAGTATTTTTCATCTTTGATAAATTAAAAAAATCAAGAAACTAAGAGAAACCAAAAAATATTTTTTATCTTTTTTAATTATAGCAAAATGCTGTCATTGATGTAAACCAATAAAAAGAATTACTATTAAAATAAAACCTTAAGCATTTTATTTAACACAAAATATGTGTTCCCATTTAAAAAAAAATTTGACACCGTTACATGGTATAAGGGATGAACATAAAAAGTATTACATAGATAATAATTCAAGAATAATAACTAAGATAATCAAAAAAAAAAAATTCAAAAAATATTTTTTTTGTTAGTGTTTGAGTATTTATGATAAAAAAATCACTCTGTATATTATACAATATAATTTATTAAGTAATTAAATTATTTCTTTAATAGTCATAATAATTACTACTACTAAAATAATCATAATTATTAAAAAAATTAAAATAGACTGTTATTTAACTTTTAAAAGTTACTACAAAAGTCTACTCCTAGGGATAATTTTTTCTTACAATAAACTTGATATTTACAATGGTTCATAAAAATAAAATAAATTTTAATCTATAAAGTTTTAAAAAACAATTTAACGGNTCTATAAAGTTTTAAAAAACAATTTGACGGGGATGTAAGACACAGAATTAAGTGCGGGTGGTTGAAGTGGAGAGAAGCGTCTGGCGTCTTATGCGATAAAAGAATTCCAATGAGGCTGAAAGGTAAATTCTATAAGACTGTAATAAGGCCAGCTATGATGTATGGTTCAGAGTGTTGGGTGGTTGATAAGAGAGTAGAGCAGAGAATGAGTGTAGCAGAGATGAGAATGCTTAGATGGATGAGTGGAGTGATAAAAAAAGATAGAATAAGGGACGAGCATATAAGAGGGAGTATAGGTGTAGCGTCAATCATGAAAAGATGAGAGAAAATAGACTTAGATGGTTTGGTCATATTATGAGGCATAAGGTGGTTCAAATATCTTTTTAATAAAATCCTATTAGAAGGGAAAATGCTAAAAGAATGGAGAAATAATATTGCGGTGACAATATTTAAAAGTAAAGAAGACATATAGAAATGTAGAAATTATAGAGGTTTAAAGCTTATTAGTCATATTAGGAAAAATTGGGAAAAGATAATAGAATAGAGACAAAGAAGAACACTAGATGGGTGAAATGAGATCAGGAACGATGTGATAGGAGAGATGGAAAATTTTAAGTATTTAGGATAAGGAACGAGCATATAAGAGGGAGGGAGTATAGGTGTAGGATCAATCATGAAAAGATGAGAGAAAATAGACTTAGATGGTTTGGTCATGTTATGAGGAGAGAGGAATCGAAAGCCGTAAGAACAATTATAGAAATGAATGTTGAATGAAGAAGAGGTAGAGGAAGACCACAAAAGAGATGGAGGGATGTTATTGAATGCGATATGAGGACGGCTGATGTAAGCGTAGATAATGTGGGAGATCATGTCAAGTGGAAGTTTGGGATAAGAGTGGCTGACCCCAAGTAGTTGGGATTAAGGCAAGGAAGAAAAAGAAGAGATATTTTTATCAAAAAACATTATTTAACGAAAAATGAGCTATAGTATATCTCGATTACTCGCAATATAAATACAATATTAGAAAAATAATTTTTTACTTCTCTAGTTACATATCATTCTTGATTTGTCAGCTAATAATTACTTTTTAGAATCATCTTTATAATTTCATATTTGAATATTTACGTATTTACCTATATTATAGCTACTATCAATTTTAATTTTACATTTCGGACAAAGTTGATTTTTATTCATCACTTGAGTAAAGCAGGAACTACCAATTTCATGGTGACAAGGTTTAATAAGCCATGATTGATGCTCTGAATTGCAAAATATACATGCTTCATAATCAGCTGTAATATATAATACTTTATTTATTTAAATTATTTCATATTTTGTGTCTGCTACTATTTTTTCTTAGTTTTCGCTTGACCGATTTTGCTTAACAAATAACCCATGGATTACAAATCATATCTAGTTGAAGATATTAATCTTTAACATTAAAACATTTTCGTTTTTTTTATAAATAAGAGAATTCATCATAAATTTTTTAATTAACCCCTAATATTTATTTATAGGAATAATTTTTCTTAAAATACATTTAAGATTTACGATGTTTTATAAAAACGCAGCACAGTAGAGTCATGGGACAGCGAAGACGTGGCATAGTTGAAACTAGAATAAGCGATATCTGTCAGTGATTAAAATCACTATCCTAAAAAACACTGTTTATTTTAAAAAAGTGCCGTCTATAGTTCATACTTCAAATCACCATAACTTATTGAAAAACATTAATCAATCAATACATTCTTTTTGCAAATGTTAAAAATTTATTCTTTTAATCCGACATAATTTTTTTAAATCGAACTAAAGATTTTATACCCATTATACAGGGAAGCTCAAAACTTTAGAATTTTATGTATAGAAAGTAGAACATTTTCAACTTAAAATTTGAAAATGCTCCAAAAATACTTAGGACATTCCGAACGAGGGAAATTTTTCAATTTCTTAGATCAATGTGTTCAACAGGGTACGATTTGTCGGAGAGAGCTGAGAAAAAGTGACGTCCGACACAAAGGCACACAATAAATACATATAGTAAAATTAATGACTTCTCAGATTCGCATCGAACCTAAAATAAATCAGATAACAATTTTTAGTAAAAAGGTACATATTAAAATTTTAAGTTTTAAAAATTTGGGATAGTATAATTAATAAAGAACACTCTATATTTGGACGGTTTAAAAACTTAACCTTAAAAATTGAATCACAGTACTCTTTAATTTTTTTATTTAAAATAAAAAACTTATATTGTGAATATATGGATTCGATAAACAAAATCCCACATGTCACGCATTGGGTTGAAGTTTGGCAAAGAAGGTCGTTGTTATTACAGTCTTATGTGTTTATTTCAAATACCATACATTTAGTGTATACTCATATAGGATAAAATTTATTTAATTTTTCATAAATTTATTATTACTCTAATCATTTTGAAAAGGTGTAACTTATTTTTTAAATTCTGAAAAATTGACATAATTAAATTACTTAACATATATACGCCAAATTGCATAGAATAACAGTCATTTTATTGCTTACAGTTTTTATATATATTCTTTATTGAAAATTCTAAGCTGATACCTAATTTGTTCTCAACAATTTTCACATCTAGTTTTTGAGATAGTTACTAATTAGTAATTAAGTAAAATCATTGCTTAAGTAAATGTAAATGTAAGTAAAGCACAGTAAAATCATTGCGAAAAATATAATTATTTTTTAACTTTCCTGTAATGATTTCATGATTAATAAAAGTTTTGAAAATGTTCAGATTGCTCTATTAGGTTTAATTATATTTTTGAATTTTTAAAATTTAATATGTGTGTCATTCTTCAAAAAAAAAGCTAAACCTTTGAGTATACTATTTAACTGACAACTTATAAATCATTTTATTTAAAAAATATTTATTTTTAGATTATCTAATAATAGCTATTTATCGACAGATATAAATTTTAATGATGTTTCCAGAGAATATTTATAAACGGCGACTCAAGAGACATGTGCTCATCCTTCCTTGCAAATCAGATGACAAATAATAATTTATTGAAAGTAATGATACGTTTTTTTTCCTCGTCATTATCATAAATACATACTTTTTTTATGATTTTATTAATTAATTATTTTTCTATGATTAATAAATGCAATAAAAGTAGTTATAGGAAGTATTTAATTGGCATATAGGACAAAAGTAAGTAAAGAATAGGTTTTTACCATTCCAATTGTTTGTTATAATCGACCTATTTCTTGAACAATCTTTTAAGACGTATTCATTTTTTAATTTTTAATATTAAAAATTAAAAAATTGGATTTGTACATTAATAAATTTATTAAAAACAGGTCTAATAGCTGACTGTAGTTATTCAAATACTTAATAATTCGGTAATTTAACGTGTATAATGTATTAATCAAATATTAAAGCTTTTACAGCAGATCACATGTAAGCCTTTTTTTTTTTTATAAAAGTACATATAAATAAATTCATTGTATTAGGATTAAAATTTTATTTAAAAATACAATTTAAAACGTGGTTTAGATTTTAGTTTTTAGGAAAAATTTGTGTTTTAAATTATACACTAACTGAAATTATAATTAACTAACGAAGATCAAAATTATCAAACTTTTTTTATTTCTTTAGTAGTGATATCGAACTGTATAGTATTAGACAATTTATGTACAATGATGTTCAATTTTTTTTGTTAAATTGGCTATATTTGAACAGTTTGTATGTTAAGTTTAATTGGGTTGAGTATAAAATTATATTTTCAACAAATCATCTATTTGTCTCCAGCGTTGCTTACATTTTTAATACCCTTTTGCCAAAGAGGTAACTAAATATACAACAATTTTATATTTCTCCATAAAAATTACAATACTAATTTATTGAATATCAATTTGATACTAAATTTAATTACTATAACAAGTATTTATTAATTTATTATAAAACATAATCATAAAACATGTAATCACAATATAATTTAAAGAAATAGAAATTTCATTATGCTTTAGTAATAATCCTAATTTTTTTCTCAAAATTAAACACAACCTACAGATTTATTATTTAGATGTTAGTGATTTTTATCACTATCAGATATCATGTATACTTGTCCTAACTAAGCTGAATCTACTGTGGTATCGTTTTTTATATTTTATGGTTAAATATTAAATATATTAATTATTTTGTATTTTATATTTTTTTACATTTATTCTAGATGCATTTTATTACTAACCAGTCACGATTATAAAAAAAACTATGGTTATAAATGAAAGTCCCAACATTTTCTGTAACAAATTAACATTTTATATAATATTTTATTTAAAAATTATAAATGTCTACACATATTTTTCTTGTAATATACAAACATTTATCAAAACAACTTGTAGACGATTTTTGTGAATTTTTTAATAGTCCATAATTGTGTAAAAAAGCTTATCAAATATACATTATTTAGACAAATTTAGAACAAAAGTATAAGTTATTTCCAGTTTCAAAACAAATTTTAGGAGAAAGTTGAAGGCATAACAATGGGAAATGTGTTATTATTGTTTTTAGAATTTTTAAGTAATTTCGAAACAAATTTAAAAAACACTTATGGCGGATTTTCCGAATTTTGGGTTAGGTATGCAAATTATATTTTTGCAATTATAAACAAAGATTTTAATACGGAGGTTTAATTCGCAGAACATTTAAATTCATTTTACGAATCAATTAAAATCACGTACAAACGGGAAGTAATTTTAAATTGTTATTTTTAATTAAAAAAATGAATATATATTTGTGTGGATTTTAAGGTATATTATAAAAAAATTACGATTTAAAATCGTTTTTATACTAATAGTCATATTTTTATTTTATTGTCATTTAGATCGTGAGACTAATATAATTTTAACTAACTTGTATTTATAAAAACTATATTTNATTTAGATCGTGAGACTAATATAATTTTAACTAACTTGTATTTATAAAAACTATATTTTTCAGTCTGATAACTATAATAAACTATTTTTTTGATAACATATTTTCAGATATTAAAAAAATGTTATTATCTTTTATTTAATTTAAAAAATTTTTTTCTATTTGGGAATTTATGAGTTTAATTATATTAGCTGATAGAAAATGACTTTTTTGAAGTGTAAAACAAACCTTCCCCTTTAAATTTTTTCATCATTTTTTTTACATAAAAGAAAATATCTTACAAAAAATATTAAGAACCCATTTTGCGATTTATCAAATTTTAGAAATAAGCATCATAATTTAAAGCTCTAAGATCATTTGAGAAATAATTTTTGAGTTTTAATGAATATTTAAATATGCGATTATATTTTTTCAGCAAATTAGTTATCATCCCTATAAAAACTAAGGATAGAATTGAAATTACTGAAAAAAATTTATTAGGAACTTTTTAAATATTACATTGTACAAGTCTACCAAAATTTTAGAATGTATGATTTATAAGTACAAATTTTTTTAAAACCTACTCGAATTAGATTTATAAATATGAAATAAAGAATATTATGTAATATTAAATATATGTAATGATGTCATTATTGATTCATTCGACATTCTATAGTCATAGTAAGTCTTATTTGCCTTAAATGCAATGGTAGATATAAAAAACCAAGCGATTTCATTATTTAAAATTTAGATTTAAAATTTGGAAAATTTGCTAAATATATAGAAATTTCTTGTTTGATAAATGTACTCATGACTAATTAAATATATGATATTTACTATAATTTTCGGAAAATTTAACACTAAATATTGGTAACAACAAAAATATACAATCTAAAATAAAGTTATACAATTTTTATTAGTATTTTATTTTATTGAAGTATGATTTAGTACATTATTCATAATTTAGAAAACTTGCATCATAATTCAATTTTTAATTACTTGTGCTTGGGTCTAAAAAAATGATTTAATAATAGTAATTGACCAAAAATGTAGTGAAATATAATATTTAGACGATGCTCGTATAAAATGGCACAAGTCTATATAAGATAGAAATCTTATAAAAAGACGCAACAAATAAAGAATTCAAATGTTTTATTTAATTTGCGAAAAAGAAAAATATCCTTAGATTAATTCAATAAGAGTATACTTTTTTTGCTCTTCTAGAAAATCATACTAAAAAAATCCTGATAAAATCAGTTAATTTATCATTAATATTTAGCCGACAATATTTTTATATTGATTAATCAAATATTTTTGTTATGAGAATAAAAAAATCATCATTTTGTTGGATTATCAGTTTGATTGATTTAAACCAACCCATACAAGTATCCTATTGTGATTTATAATAGTAGATCGCCTAAAGTGAAAACTGAATATATCAAAATCCACTATTCTTGGTGATTTATAATTGTTTGAGAAATTTTACGTTTTACGAATATTTAAAGATTATACCCAATCACTCACAAAAAATCAAATTTATTAATTAAATGATTTCACTTAATAGATAGTCTCTTGCTAAAAAAAAAGTTTTACCTATAAAGTTAAACACTTTATTAACTCAAACCATGAGGTCTCTCAATCATTATAAAAATCCTTTCAAAGTATTAATGCAAAATTAAAATGTAACAACATATTTTGTAGTAATAATAAAATATGGTTATTATGAAAAAGATTAAGATAAAAATTTTTTTGATGTTTATAGAAAATTCTAACACCATTTTCAACAAACTGTAGCCAATTTCCAAAACGCAATTACTATAAATTGAAAATTAATTAATTATCACTTACCATGATAGCTTCTATTTCAAAAATTATTTTTTTTTAAAATGAAATTATATACTACGGTTACAGAGTATTTGTTTTATACAGTTTATTTTCATTAAAAGACGATTATGAATAAAACTATTAGCTTATTGATGTCATTTTTCAAAAATAATAGTTATATATTATATTATATATTAATTTATACATAAACAGGTGTCCTATCATGTTATAACAAATCCTATAACTTTTTATTTACTTTTCAATACTTAGAAAAAAAAATCTAGTTTAAACTTAGAACTATAATAATATGATAAAAAATAATTCAGATAGCCATTTTATAGAGATCATTATAAGAAATAAAATACCATTAAAATATTGTCGACTATATATTATTTTTTGCAGTTCAATGTTTATAAATTAAGACCTTTTATATTCGCATCGACCATTTCATATTTTTTATTTGAGAATAATCAAGTTTTCCCTAATAAATAAAATATGTTCAATATTAAATAATTACCTATAGGATCAAACCTAGTTATAGAATGGGAACATTTTGGACATTCAAAATTATACTGGCGTATTGTTTCATAACAACTTTCACACAAACGATGACGACAAGGTCTTATTTTAACAACACATATTTCTCCATAGCACGACTGGCAAATATCTGTAAGTTCTAATCTGTTACAATTGATATTAAAAACATTCTGGGACTAAAGTATCTTTTTTTAATACAAGTAGGATTTATAAACACCAAAGTTTTATTTTAGAAACAAGAAATATTCACCTTGCGGATCTCCATTATCTTGCACTAATGCTTCTTTACGTGTTAAATCAACTAGAAATAATTTGAATAAAAATGTTTCGATTAATCAATTTCGATAATACTTACAAAAAAAAAAAAAAAAATCAAAAAAAACCCAAATAATATTA
>NW_026099575.1:21615749-21638565 GCF_025091365.1 Daktulosphaira vitifoliae | reverse complement strand
AAAATACTTAAAAAAAAAAAAAAAAAAAATCAAAAATAACACAAATGATATTATGAAATATATAATTAAAACAATATGAAACGCATAAAACAAAAAACCCAGTACAGCGGGATCGTGGCATAGTTGGATCAATTATAATGATATCTGATAGTGATTAAAATCACTATCATAAAAAACGCTTCGATGCAAATTTTTAGATAGTGTTTAATTTTAAAAATTGGTAAATTATTTTAAAAGCGACATGATCTGCTATTTTCCTGAATGAAAAAGGAATTATTAAAAAATATTATTTCTCATAAAAAAATTGTGTTGATCCATACACTTTTCAATAAGTTATAGCATTATAAAGTTAAAAATGTAAAATATAATATCGAAAATTTTCACACAAAAATAGCATTCGGTAGCCATTTTTACCACGAAGACAAGTCCAGAGATCAAACTTTTTTTTTTATAATAAAGTATATTACATAAGCTTTAATTTAAGATATATATAAAAGTGTCACCTTCCAGAATATTTTCAAAAGTTAAGTTGAAAAAATTCTACTTTATATATGCATTTTTTAGATTTGAAGCCTCCCCGTAAATAGGGAAATGGTCTGATTTAAAAAAAAAAGTATGTCAAATGAAAGGTATATAAATACTACTTTTCATAAAAAAAGATGTATTGATCCATACATTTTTTAAAAAGTTATGGTATTTTAAAGTAAAAAATGTAAAATATAAAATCGAAAATTTTAACACAAAAATAGCATTTGGTAGCCATTTTCATCACGAAGTTCAGAGGTCAAATTTTTTTTTTTTATTATAAAGTATATTACATAAGCTTTAATTTAAGATATATATAAAAGTGTCAGTATTTCCGGAAAACTTTCAAAAATTAAGTTGAAAAAGTTCTACTTTTTATATGCATTTTTAAGTTTTAAACCCACCTCCCCCTATATTAATGGAAATGGTACGATATTAAAAAAAAGTATGTTTTATATAAGAAGTGTATAAATATTCTTTCTAATAAAAATATTGAATTGATGCATACATTTTTCAGTTGTAGCACTATAAAATTAAAAATGTATAATATAAAATCGAGGATTTTTAACAAGAAAAAGTTAATTTTTTGTCAAAAAGTTGTCATTTTGAATTCCTTCCTGTGGCCAGGTAAAGGGTTAAATTTATAAAAAAAATATACCAAATGATAGGTAAAGACATTAAGCATCTCTAAAAAAAAAAATTATACTGATGTGTTCATTTTTGAAAAAGTTATGGCAGTTTTTAGTAAAAAAAATTGAAAAAATTTCGAAAATAAACGATTCTTAAATTTGTAATTTTTTTGGAGGTTTCCCCCATTTACGTATCGTTGAATGAAATCTGTTCGATGAGATCTAAAAAAAAGTGGTAACAGATACGAAAAAAAATTTAAAAAAAACACATCATAGTAAAACCAATACCTTCTCAGCTTCGCATCGAAGCTAAAATACAAAGATTTACATAATTTAGACATAGTTGCGCGTGTTTGTATCGCCTATATCGTTTTTGAAAAAAAAAAACGTTGTAGACTCTAGAACTTCTCGTGCCAAAAAACGAACTACGTCATAATAATGTAGTCGGCACTGATTTATGTTGTAGACACTAGTGGATCGTTTATTAATAATAAATAATAGCAGATTATTTAAAAACCTAAAAACGAACGCAATCAATAGCAATGTCGCAAAATATTGTGGCACTACCGCTGAAGTCGGCGACGCGGTGTCCGGCAATGTCCTCGGACGTCAAGAGTCAGTAGCGTTGACGGTGCGCTGGTGCGAATCGTCGTGGCCAGTCATGCGACTTCACGCGGAGGGTCGTCGTTGGCTATGCGACATTTATTGGACTTTGGCGTATGGCACACACCAACACGTATGATGTTGGTCAGTCAAACTGCCAAATACCTATAGTAGGGCGGTGGTTGATAAAGTTGGCGCGGGGCACCATGTATCACGAAGCGACGCTGTGTCAACCTGATTACGTCCATAGATTTAATAATTTGTGTAAATCTAAAATATCCAACATACCTAAACCAACATAATCCATAACTTCTCCTCTGCAAGTTGGACAACTTAAATCGTTTTTGTATATCAGTCTATTCGTACAAAAATTGCAAAAAAAATGCTTGCAATTTTCAAACATGACATCCGATTCTCTTGATAAACAAATAGCACAATCCTCTAATTTTTCTAGGAAATTAATATCGAAAATTTAAAATTATGTATATTTGTTGCATTGATTTTGGATTAAAGGTAAACTTAATTAATTAATAAGTAAAAATATACTGTAACTCATAATTATATATACAGAGTGATCAGCTAACTATCTCTCACGTAATATCGTTAAAAATACAAGTGTTATAAACAATTTTTTTTTTAAATCGTTATGGATCTTTGATGAGCTGTTTCACAAGAAAAATTAAATTTCTATCATCATCTCTTATACTTAGAACTTGAATCAACTTCAGATTTTCAAATGGGAACCCCATATTATTGTTATATATTTTTGTTCGTTATAAAAAAAAAAAAATAATAAAAAATAATGAATTTTAAACCAGATTCGCTACTTTAAAATGCACGATATTTGATGAAACAATTCAGTAGTTTTACCATCACGGTAACATTATTATTTTATGTAGCAATTAGAGCTACCGGTTTACTGTGTTGTCATTTGAAAATATGAAGTTTTAAGCATAAGGGATAGCGGTAGAAATTTAATTTTTCTTATGAAACATCTCATCAAAGATCCATAATGATTAAAAAAAAATTTTTTTATAACGCTTATATTTTTAAAGATATTATGTAGCACTTAGACGATCAACCTGTATAACGCTTAAACACACTCTATACGAGTTCTATAAAACTCATCTAGAAATGGTAACTTTTATTATTAATAGTCTATTTCTCATTTAAAAACTACATTATAATTAATTCATGGTGTTTCGAATTATTTTATTTTAATTATTAACTTAAAAGAATAAATAAAATAAATACCTCAAATGAGCTAACATGGGACAATAAATATTTTACAGATTTTATCACTTAATTTTTGTGAACTAATATTTTATGTTTCTTAACAATAATTGAATAAATTTTACTAATATTGTGGATTGGATATCACTATAATGATGATTAATATTTAAGTGGCCCAAGTTTACCCATTTGACGGTAGTTTTTATTTTGTATACTGACTTTTATTATCAATACCAATCACTGTAAATAAAAATACAATGTTATAGTAATTAAATATTGATAGTTATAGAATCAATAATTGCCATGCAACTTTGAAAAATAATTTGTAATTTTTTTTTTTTTGTTGTAATTAATTTATATATATATTACAATCAGAAATATTTAGAATATACTAGTATAAAAACATATATAATGTATGTAAAAGTTAACTTCAAGAAAAAAATTTAGATTTTAATCAATATATTTATTCTATTGTTTAAGTTTATTTTTACTTACTAGATTTAATTAATAAAAATTGTTAATGAAATTAAAATGATTACATCAGAATTTTTATAAGTTCAATAGTTTTATATCAATAAATAGTTCTTTAATAAAATTCCAAAAAGTTCAGTTATTTGCCTTCTATAAAAAAAAAGTTAAAATTTTGGCATAAATACTAACCAAAAAGTCTGACTAATTCTAAAAATTACCTCTTCCAATTACTATTCACTTTACTCTATTTATTAATTACTTAGTGAAATAATTTTAATAAGACTTAATTTAAAATAATATTTTGAAAAATACATTTAAGTCATGTAATATTAAAAGAAAAACTCCAAAATATATAAAAATATACATTATTTTGTTATTTAGTAAGTTGGTACTAATTTGTTGTATAAAATTCCAATGTTTAATAAGTAGTTAATTTCATTGGTTACCCACCTATTTTTTTGATACCATATCCACATGAGCACATTTTTTTATTACTGTTCTTCTTATCTAGTGCACAATCTTGACAATAATCATGCCCACAAGGTCTAATGATCAACGTAGCTTCTTTAACACCACAATTATGACATTTTATATATTGTTCTATAAATAAATGATAGCCCTAATATATTTTTATATTAAGTTATACAAAAGTTTTGTGAATATTATATAATATATCATATATATGATTAGTTTTTCAAAGAATATTAATGTAATGTTAATATTACATTAAGTATCGATTTTTTTATACAGAGTAATTTATTTATCATTTATCACTAGATTTCTTCTAAAATAATAATAATTTTGAGAATTATCTTATTGACTTATTTATGTAGTTATTAGGTTATTTATTATTCACCATTCTTAATGATTAAGATTTTCATAATTATAATTAAATTACTTTAACTACTTAATTTATTTAAATATAAACATACGCAGAGTGATCGGTTTATCATAATCCACTTGATTACTTGCCAAATAAATACAATATTGAAAAAAAAATTTTGATTTCTTTTAGTTAAACGTAATTCTTGATTTATCAGCTAATAATAACTTTTTAGACTAGTCTCTTATAACTTATAGGGATGGTTAACTTAATTTTTTAAATGGCAACGTACACACTTATCTCGCTTAAAAATAGGAAGTGATCTAATTAAGAAAATGACTGGTCGATAACAACTTTTGAACCAGTATATAAGAAGTTATTAACAATTTGAATTAATGATTGAAAGTGAGGAGTGGGTGCTGCTATTTTCATAACTACACATTTTACGATTGTACTCTTTGTGTATAGAAAGGAGAATAACTTCCAAAGTATTGATTGAAAAGTTGTTATTCATAAGTCATTTTCTGAATTAAATTATATCCTATTTAATAAACTAATGTAATATTAATGCTGTTCTTTAAAAAATTTAATTAGGCACTCCTATACGTTATAATGTGTGATCCTAAAAAGTAATTATTAGCTGATAAATCAAGATATACATGGAACTAAAACAAACTAAATTTGTCTTTTTCAATATTAAATTTATTTTGAGAGAAATCGAGCGGTTTATAATAAACCGTCACTCTGTATATTTAACTAGCTTATTTCTTTGTTTGAAATTTGTTGTTCTTAACATTTTGACACCAGTTTTTTTCCATATAGAGTGGCATCCTAGCGTTACTACATTTTTACGTTTTACGTTAAAAAGGCTTGAAACATAATTTATTACGATAAGTATTTTTGTTTGATATAGGCAAATCACTATTTTTTTCTTACATAAAATTTTTTAAATATAACGTTCGAATTTTTTTTTTTGTTTTACGTAATAAATATTGTTATGTTTATCAATATTTTACGTTTTATGATAACACAAGTTTTAGTTTCGAGATGATATTGGTTTTGTGATGGTGTGTATTTTTTTATGTTTGTCCATGAAATTTCTCAGTTCTCCTTGGATCGATTTTAATGATCAATATGCAAAAACAACAATATTTTAATATAGATGAACTTATCAGTGTCAAAAATTAAAAAAACTCCCTTCAGTATTCGAATTTTGGAAAAATATATCAAAGTTGCAATACCGAAAAAAATTATATTTTCAAAAGTTTATCTGCATTTTAAAACTGATGTAATAATTTTTTAAAAACACTGATCCAAATGAGATTATTAGAGATAATGATCTCTTATTTGGTATGCGGTTTATAAAAATCCAATGATAATAAACTTAAGTACAAGAAATTGTTGAAAAAGACTACTTAAGCATATATTAAAAATTGTTTTCATTTCGAGCTAGATGATTTTCTATTAGGAGTTAATAAGAAAGTTAGTTTTGAAGCTATACATGTATTGTTCTATTATATAAGAATTTTTTAACAAATAAAATACATACTTCAATTTATTTTATATTTTAACAGATTGTTCAATACACAATCCCTTTAGATCATATCATAAGCCTTCTCGATGTCCAATGACAACATAAGTATATGTTTTTTTTGTATAAAGCTTCACATATGTCACTTTGTATGAAGATCAGGGTGTGATACGTACTATGGCTTTCCAAAAATCTGTTTGGTCGTTATAATTATATTGTAAGTTTCAAGGTGTCAATTAAGTCTATCGCTGACCGTTTTCCGTCATTTTTATTATATGAATTTTTTAAATATGTATGTTGATACTAAATTGGTATCCTTTTAAAAGGGATATGAGACACACTTGAAAATATATAATTGCATATAATTCGATAATGAACTATTGTTCATTATCGATACTAAATGAAATTTTATTTTTTAATTATTATTTTAAAAGAAATTTAGTGGTAAACGACAAATCAGTCACCTTGTACTTGTCAGATTTGGTAAACAACATTCCCAAGACTTATAATTAAATACTACGGCTTTAAACTTATATTGTGAGACTTATATATTTATTTCTTTTTAGTATGCCGAAAGGACACGTATATCTGTACGTGATCCTTAAAAAAAAAATTACCTAATTAAGTTCTCATTTACTGAATAACATTATACAGGGTGATTTTTTTATCATAACCCACTCAATTACTTACAGAATAATAATAATTTAAAATTTTTTTTTTATTATTATCTTTAGTTACACATTATTCTTGAATTATTAACTATGTAATACTTTTTAAGTTCATCCCTTATGCCTGGTAAGGGTGTCAACTTTGTTTTTTTAAATGGTAACACATATTTTGAATTTAATAAAATGTTTGAGTTTTTAATTTAATAACAAATGTCATTTGAATTTTTAATATAACTTTATTCGTTTATTAGATATAAACATTTAAAGTTTCAATTTTTTGAGTTAATATACATGTATAATACACTAGGGATTACAAATACAGGTAGCTAATTGGTTTTTTATGACATCGATATTAGCAGGTACAAAGCATTGTTATTATCAATGGTAGTAAGACACATTGTTGTGAGTTTATAAATACACTAACTGACAATACAGAATGTATATCTATTGATAGTCATAATTGATAATAAACAATCCGTGACTATGATAGCAATATCATAAAAAATCAATTAGCTACCTGTATTTGTAATCCCTAGTGTATTATACCTGTATATTAACTCAAAAAATTGAAACTTTAAATGTTTATATCTAATAAACGAATAAAGTTATATTAAAAATTCAAATGACATTTGTTATTGAATTGAATACTCAAACATTTTATTAAATTCAAAATATGTGTTACCATTTAAAAAAAACAAAGTTGACACCCTTACCAGGCATAAGGCATGATCTTAAAAAGTATTACATAGTTTATAATTCAAGAATAATGTGTAACTAAAGATAGTTATAAAAAAAAATTTTTAAATTATTATTATTCTGTAAGTAATTGAGTGGGTTATGATAAAAAAATCACCCTGTATATAGATTTTTAAAAATTATACCTTCCATTGCCACAATTTGATTAATGACAGCAAAAACTATTATTGACAAAATAATATCCTGAAACAAATGTTACTTAATGATATTTATATAATTGTATATTAAAAACTATGATGACATGAAATTAAATAAAATGATTAGAACTGTGATAAATAAACTTTGGATAAATTTTTTAGTTTTATTAATGAATTTCATAAAATTTAGGTGGTGTTTAAGTTCTAAATAGTTTGATTAAGGTCACTAGATTAGTTCTTAGTTGGACTTAGATTTGGTTTAATTACATCATTATATATAACTATAATTAGAAAATTATAAATCACATTTTTATTCAAAAAAATACTTGATGTTTTAAATTATGATGTTGTGTTGAACCTAACAAACTTAAAACCATATCCCTAGTTTTTTATATAAACATTTTTAACTGAAGATGTATAAATAGTATCTTTAAAAAAAATGAAATGAAAATTATTATGAAATTAGTTTAAAATTAAATTATAAATATAAATAATATTAATATACTATTCTTTCTATTAGTTCAATGTTTCTTTCAATTTTTCAACCATAAATAATTTTTAGCTTCGATGCGAAACTGAGAAGGTATTAATTTTACCATGATGTGTTTTTTTTATGTCTGTTTTCACTTTTTCACTGGACCGATTTCTTTCAACAATACGTCAAAAGATTATAAATCGAATCTAGTTGAAGACATTACCCTTAAAAATTGAAAAATTTTCCCTCGTTCTCCGCAAATGGTGGAAATTTCCAAAAGAATTACTAATTTAAAAATCGATAAATTTTGTCATTTTCAATTTTGGTCGGCCACTCTTATCCAAAACTTCGACTTAACACAATCTTCTTTATCTATACTCACATCAGCCGTCCCAATATTACATTCAATTTCCACACTCCTCTATGTCTCCTTTACCTTTAAATATCGGCACCACAATACTATTCCTCCGTTAATTTGGAATTTTTCTTTCTAATAAGATTTTATTAAAAAGATCCTTCAACCAGCTTATTTGCTAACACCGCCTAATATTTTCCATACTTCTATTGGCACTTCATCTGGTCCTACTGCTTTATTCTTTTTCATTGATGCTACAGCCTCCCATACCTCTTTCTCGCTAATTAAATCTACTAGTCCCTCATTCCACATTAAATATAAATATAAACTTATTTTGATTATTTTACCTCCTCAAAGTTAAGAAAAGTGACTTTGATTTTTTGAAAACTTGAAAATTTGTTTAGAAATTAGAACTTTTTCAACTTAACTTTTGAAAATGTGTTGGGAATACTGCGTTTTTTAAATATATGATAAAATAAAACTTTATTTATGTACTAGAAGTTCAAAAGAAAAAATTTGGAACGACTACCTATTTTTTATGTGTAAATGGTAGTCATAGTAGAACAAAAAATAGGATTTTATTATGCTTTTGAAATAATCCACCAATTTCTTAGAATTAAATACTATCTACAGGTTTGCATCGAAACGTTTCTTATGATAGTGATTTGAAATCACTGTTAGATATCATCTATACTTGTCCCAAATATGCCACGTCCCAACTGTTCCACGATCCCACTGTGCTGGGTTGGATTTTTTTTTTGTTTACTTAATGAGGTATATCTATTTTTATATGACCTGATGAAATTTCAAAATGGCCTACTTGAAATCTTGCACACCCAAAAAAAAAACTGAACTGACGCCACTGATTTAAAATAGCAACTTTTTTACAAAAACTAACTTTTTCAACTTAATTTTTGAATATGTTCCGGAAATACTGCGTCCTTTAAACATATATCAAATTAATGCTTATTTTATGTATTATAAAATGAAAAAAAAAAATTTGTCCCGACACCTTATCTTCTATGTGCAAATGGCTGTTGAAATTAAAAAAAAAATGTATNAATGGCTGTCGAAAATTTAAAAAAAAATGTAATGTTTGCGATAAAAATTACCTTTTATCGGGATGTTTTTTGTACTTAAAACTGCCATAACTTTTTCAAAAATGAACAAATAAAAATAATATTTTTTTGTATTGAAACCTTATGTTGATGTTTTTTGTACTTAATTGTCCCGACACTTTATCATCTATGAGTAAATTGCTACCGAATTAAACAAAAAAACCCAGCACAGTGGAGTCGTGGCATAGTGTAGACGGTGCATAGTTGGGTCCAGTATAGATTTAATCTGACAGTGATTAAAATCACTATCATAAGAAACGCTTCGATGCAAATCTGTAGATAGTGTTTAATTCTAAGAAATTGATGGATAATTACAAAAGCAACATCAACTTCTATTTCCTTAATTATACCCAGATTAGTAATTCTTTTAATTATATATTATATAATTTTTAAAATTAATTGTTTTCAAATTATTATTGATTTTTATTTTTAATATGTTAAAAGTAATCATTTTGAACCTACTTTTTTTTGTCATTTAAAGTGAAAGTTTTAATAAAAAAAAAAAAAAATGAATTTATTACCATAACATTTAGCTTAACTTGCAAGTTTGAAATTGACATTATTAAATAGAAAAAAATTAAATTCTTAAGATTAATATGCAATCAGGGATTTTTATAATTACTATTTACAGTAGATTTATCACAAAAGTTAGATTTTTTTACATTTTTATCGTAATACATCACTTAAATAAAAATCATAGTAATTATTTCTAATTAACTTTTGGCGTTTAAAAAGATTCTACAATGGAAATATTCAGAATTTAATTAATTTTAATGATTATATATCTAAAAAAAACCCAGCACAGGGGGTCGCGGCACAGTGGTGTCGTGGTATAGGTGGATCAAGTATAATGATACCTGCCATTGATTAAAATCACTATAAAAAAAAACGCTCTGATGGAAATCTTTAGATAGTGTTAAATTAAAAAAAAATTGGTGTTTTATTCCAAAAGCTACATGATCTGCTGGTTCCTTATTAATATCTCGATTAAGATAAAGTATGTCGAACGAAAAAGGGTTTATTAAAAATATTATTTCTCAGAAAAAAATTGTGTGGATCCATACACTTTTCAATAAGTTATAGTATTATAAAGTTAAAAATGTAAAAAATAAAATCGAGAATTTTCACACGAAAATAGCATTCGGTAGCGATTTCAGAGGTCAAATTTTTTTTTTAAAATAAAAGTATATTACATTAGCTTTAATTTAAGATATATATAAAAGTGTCAGACCTTCCGGAACATTTTCAAAAGTTAAGTTGAAAAAGTTAATTTTTTGTGAAAAAGTTGTCTTTTTAAATCCCCCCCCTGTGGGCAGATAAAGGGTCACATTTACAAAAAAAATATATCAAATGATAGGTAAAGACATTAAGCATCTATAAAAAAAAAATTATATTGATATGTTTATTTTTGAAAAAGTTACGGCACATTTTAGTAAAAAAAATTGAAAAAATTTTGAAAATTAGCGATTTTTAAATTTGTAATTTTTTTGGAGGTTTCCCCCATTTACGGGGAACGGAGGAATTTTTTTCAATTTTTAAGGGTAATGTCTTCGACTAGATACGATTTGTGATCTTTTGACGTATCATTGAAAGAAATCGGTTCGGTGAGAGCTTAGAAAAAGTGGTAACAGACACAAAAAAAAAAAAAAAAAAAAAAAAACACATCATAGTAAAACCAATACCTTCTCAGCTTCGCATCGAAGCTAAAACTAATAAAAAAAAAAGCTTTTACAAAGATTTACTCAATTGAGCGTATTATAAAATTTTATAATAATTGCTTAATAATAAATTATAAATTAAGGTGAAACTAAAAATAATTTTTTTTTTTTAATTTATGATTTATATAGCAATATGTTACAAAAAAAAATTGGAATATTATAAAATGGTAGTAGCACACACAAATAGAGTTAAAAAATTAATAAATGACAAAGTAAAATTATTTACTTCTGTAGTTGAATACTTTTATCATATCAAATCTAATTCGACAATGAATACTTTAAGAATATTAGAAATTAATGATTTTAATTGTTTGTATGGAAAAAGCTGGTTATGCTACTTTTTATTTGAATAAGGAATATTTTTTCGATTTTTAAGAGTAATAACTCAAACTAAATACAAATTGTGATCATTCGACGTATCGTTGAAAAAAGTAGGTCTAGTGAGGGTTGGCAAAATAAATCGTAGCCACAAAAAGAACCACATAGTAAAATAATATTAACATGTATATAAATTTCTTCTCACGAGGGGAGACTATAGTGATATGATCCTTTATATTTATTGAAGTTATTGAATCTAAATGAGATAAGCATCAATTGATTTGAAAATTTTATTCTAACTCAAAAAAAAAAATGCAAAATATTAATTGCCACAGACGGATTTGAACCTTGTACCCTGTGAATGAATGTCACAAGTCTTACAGACTTGGCAACGTTTCGTTGCTTTCGTCGCTTGATAAAATTGGCTATTTAAGCTAACTCAAATTTAAAAATTACTTTTTCTACTTGAAAAAATAAAAAAATTTTAATAAGTTTAATTTTTTATGTCTTATGAACTTTATTCTATGACAATTAAATTATATAATATTCATGAAAGTCAATGTATTACCCTAATAAGATATTTTAAAATAAAATAAAATACAAAACCCAGAATTTTAATAAAAAAATAGCATATTTTTGAATACGGTAGCCATTTGCGCATAGAAGATAGGTCGTTGGGACAAATTTTTTTTTTAAATTTTATAGTACATGACAAGCTCTAATTTGACAAATGTTTAAAGGACGCAGTATTTCCGGAACATTTTCAAATGTTCTGTTGAAAAAGTTCTATTTTTTATATAATGATTCAAGTTTTGAACGCCCCCAATATAAGGGAAAATTGTTCAATATTAATAAAATGAATGATGTACTTATAATGTATTTAGAAAAAAAAAATTTGTGTTGATACATACATTTTTCGAAAAGTTATAGCATTTGTAAGTTGAAAATTTAAAATCCAAAATCTAAAATTTTATATTATATTTTGGATCTAAGAATTTCTAATCTGGATATAATTAAGGAAATAATTGTTGTTTCTTTTGTAATTATCCAACAATTTCTTAGAATTAAACATTATCTATAGATTTGCATCGAAGTGTTTCTTATGATAGTGATTTTAATTACTGTCAGATTATATCTATACTGGACCCAAATATGCCACGTCCTCATTGTGCCACGATCCTACTGTGCTGGGTTTTATGTTTATTCCTTATTCCTAATAAGATTATTAATATTAAATTCTCAAGTGGTAGCACCTCTAATTAACTAGCTTATTTTAATAGATAATAATCTGATTAAAAAAAATGATCTTATTGACCAGTAGTTTTTTTAATTAGATCATTATCTATTAAATAAGGTATAAGGTATGAACAAAAAAATCTTTATAATGGAAAATTGAGAGAAACATTGAACTAAAAAAAAAACAAAATTTATTAATATTATTTTATCTTAGGTGTAAAACTTAGAAGGTAATAATTTTACTATGTGTTTTTTTTTATGTCTGTCGTCATTTTTTCTTAACTCTTACCCAACCGATTTATTTCAACGATACATCAAAAGATCACAAATTGTATTTAGTTGAAGACATTGCCCTTAAATATTTAACTTTTGAACAACAAATTTTGAAAATATTCCGGAAATACTGTGAGCTTCAAACATGTTAAAATAACACTTATGTTATGTGTTTTAAGTATAAAGAAAAAATATGTCTCAACGATAATACTCTATAAGCAAGCGGCAACCGTAGTTTTTTTTAACGAAATATTTCTATTACAATTTTCAATTTCATATTTAATTGTTTCAATTTTAAATTGCTATAACTTTTTGAAAAATGTATGTATACAATGTATAATGTATACAGTTATTTTTCATAAATACTTTATGTGTGTATTATTGGACATACTATATAAAATTATCTATATATAAGGTCAAACGATATAATTCTATAGAAGAGTAGAGTAAATACCTCATTAAAACTCCTTTAATCACCTAATAAATGTGTTGCTATAGTTCAGAACTTTATTAAATTGTTATCATAGATTTCTTGAAGATAATTGAAAACAAAAATTATTTTTATTTTTTTACTATTGTTTTTGTATCATATCGCGCAGTTTTTATAATAAGTTTATAAATTTTGAATTTTTTAACACCGAAATTTTAATTTTAATTTTGCAGTAATTTAATAGTAAAATTTGGAGGTTAACAAATTTTTAATAACATTTTTTTTTATTTTCAGAACTTTTAGTTATGTTCTTTTAACCTATATAATATTTGAATCGATTTATAATTTTTTTTTGTATCGTTTGACAGTTTTGAATATGCAAAAAATAGCAAACTTTATCAGCTCATTACACAAAAGTGACTGAACGAATTTTTTTCAAATTACATCGTAATTATCATTCTACAGAGCAATTTCAATATATTAATATTGACAAAATATTCTTACAAAATACTTTTTAAAATATTTTTTTATCTATATTTTGAGAATATATTAATATATTAATTAAAATAAATATAGAATATTTAACTCGAAATATTTATGGACTATTATCAATATAATATTTTTAATATTAAATATATATATTTTGTTAGACAACTGAGGTAATTTGTAATTTTCCTAATATTGAATTTTTATAAAATATTCATAAAACATCTTTTGTATAATATTTATTTTATAATATTTTAAAAATATACCTTTAAAATATTGTGAGAATGTAATATTCGCTGTCAAACTATATTCTTAGAATATTTTAAATAATCTGATTATATTCTATAAATAGTTTAATATGTTGATCTTTAAATTTTGCTATTTAAATACTTCAAAATTAAAATTAAAATTTCGATGTTAAAAAAATTCAAAATTCATAAACATAAAACTGAAATTGAAGTACAGAGTGTCCCAGAATAACCTGACGATTTCAAAATTGAATAAAGCATAAAATAATGGGTAATATGAAATAAAACATTTACACAAGACACAAAATTATATCAATTTTAAATATGAAAAACAACATCACTTAAATGTTTGCAATCAGTGACTACACAACATTTCAATCTTTCTACCTAATTTTCGTACAAATTTTTTAAAACTTCTAGACCAAACCCAACCCAATCCAACCAAACCCAATCATTCCGATCGAAGCAGGCTAATTTGCGAGCTCTCCTGTACTCGTTCAACATTCTCTGCAGTTCGTTCACTCTTCTGCCGACACGTTTTTTTTTTAGTCGATACTGTAACAGTTTCACGGAAGTTTTTTTTACCCAGGTTAATAGGGTTCTGCGAGCAGGAATAGGATACCGCGGCTAAATCTTAAAATGTTAACGAAATTCACGTTAAACGCGTATTTTCGTTATTGCGAAAATAGCTCTCAACAGTGAACACATGTTGTTGTTTTGTCCAAGACTCTATGGTACCAACTAACCATATATGAGTAAAATTGATCTTATTGGCTATCTATAGAGACCGACATCAACGCTGTATTTAATTTTTTTGGTGTGTTATTCAATTTTATCGTCAGGTTATTCTAGGACACTGTACTATTTAATGAGTAAAACTGTGTTGTTTCACAATAATAGCTTATTTGGATGTAAAGTTATAGGCTCTAGAACATAAGGTGTTTTTTCATGTTTTTAATTATAAAAACTGCGATATCTGGTAAAAAACAATAGAAAATAATAATAAAAATAATTTTTGTTTTCAATGACCTTCAAAAATCTATGATAAAAATTTCAAAAATTCCTGAACTATAGCAGATCACATATTAGGTGATTTCACACGGAATGATCCTATATTGAATTTAAACACTGTCTGATATCATCTATACTTATCCTAACTATATCAAATCCCCATTGAACCACGACCTTAATGTGTTGGGTTTATTTTTAGAATTATTAAGTGGTTTATAATAATTGAATCGATCTGTATATTATTTAAATTGATATTTAAAATAAATAATAATACTTCATATTAATACAATATAGCAAATGGAATAATAAAATTTTTATTTTTTATTTCAACCATGAATATAAAAACCCAGCACAGTGGGGTCGCAGCACAGTGGTGACGTGGCATAGTTGGATCAAGTATAATGATATCTGACAGTGATTAAAATCACTGTCATAAAAAATGCTTGGATGCAAATTTTTAGATAGTGTTTAATTTTAAAATATTGGTGAATAATTCCAAAAGCTACATGATTTGCTATTTCCTTATTAATATTCTGATTTAGATAAAGTATGTCGAATGAAAAAGGGATATAAATATTATTTCTTATAAAAAAATTGTGTTGATCCATTCACTTCTCAATAAGTTATAGCATTATAAAGTTAAAAATGTAAAAAATAAAATCAAGAATTTTCACACAAAAATAGCATCCGGTAGCCATTTTCACCGTAAAGACAAAATAAAATCCAAATTTTTTTCCCCCATAATAAAGTATATTACATTTGCTTTTATTTAAGATATATATAAAAGTGTCAGACTTTCTGAAACAATTTCAAAAGTTGAGTTGAAAAAGATATTTTTTTGTGAAAAAGTTGTCATTTGGATAATAAATAATGTGATTAAGAAAATGACTGGTCATAATAACTTTTGGACCAGTATTTTGGAAGTTGTTAACATTATATAGTGATGGCTGTAGGTGAGACGCTGTTGTTATTATTTTTATCACAAGGCATTTCTCGAATTCATATTTCTTAATTTTTCACTTCTCGTTTAAAAAATTGTTAATAACATCTGAAATGTTAATTCATAAGTTGTTTGTTTTTAGAATTTGCATACCTTTTTAATAAAAATAGTAAATTTTGGTAAAGGGTCAGATTTATAAAAAAAATTTACCAAATTATAAGTAAAGACATCAAGCATCTATAAAAAAAAATTATATTGATCCATACCTTTTGCAAAAAGTTATAGCATTCTAAAGTTAAAAATATAAAAAATAATTTTTTTACAAAAATCGCTTTTTTTTATTAACTTTGATGTCTGTTTTCATCGTGAAGACAAAAAAATTTAACTGCTATAATTATATATTTTATTTTCTACATAACTGAAATGAATTAATTATAACGTGGTCAAATTATAATCATTATTATATCGTGTAATTAAATGGTATTAATTTTTTTGCATTACTAAAAACAATTTATAATGGTAAAAATATTTTAAAAATTGATTAATATTTTATACAAAACCTTTTTGACGTACCATATTTTCTCTAAAAAATCTGATTCCTTTATAATTTTTTTTTGAATTTTAATTTTGTAAAGAATATTTGAAACTGATTTTATATTAAAAGTAATTTATTGACAATATTTAAATTAGCACTGAAGTTACGTGATAAATAATTGAGAAACATTTACTTGTTTTGTTTTTATAATGACACTATGATAAAGCATTGCTGCAATATACAGAGTAATACCTTAACTACGCTTCATGAAATATCTTCGAAAATATTAAAGCTAATCAATAATTTTTAACATTAATTGTTCTATGTTGAGCTGCTTTTCACGAAAATTTAATTTTCTGCTAGCATCCCTTATACTGTTAAATGGTATGAACTTTTGATTTTCAAATAGCAACCCTAATTCGATTTTATAAAAAAAATTAGGTTTGTCATTTTAATATTGAAAATTTAAAGTATAAAGAATGGTAGCAGACAAATCCGATCTTCTCTAGGTATAAGGAGTACTCTTTACAATCATTCTATTGCCTCGAGGTGAAAAATCACCGCTAAAAGCAGATGAACTCTAACAGGTGCCAACGGCATAGGATACATAAAGTAAGGGGAAGCTACTAAATTAAAGATCCTCAAGGATATTAAAAGTATCAGTATTTACAAACAGATACTGCCAACCAGCTCATGGGTAAAAAAAAAAGCAGAAAAATATTTTTTTGTGTAAAACAGCTCAACAAGAACTATTATTGTTAAAAAAAATAAAATTATAGATAGCTCAAATATTTTCGAAGATATTACGTAAAGTGTAGTTAAGAAATCACTCTGTATGTTCTTCGTAACTATTACAACGGTATGTGGGTATTTAAAAATAAATATGTATCACACATTTTTGATACACTAAAATATAATAAAGTTTATTTGTTTTATTAAAAGCGATAATAATTTTACGAGTCACAAAATGATTTAGCGATATTTGTGGCACATATAAGTCACAGGAGACTTATTGGTTTACATAATTGCTAACGTTTCTGGTGGTGCTGCCTCCCGCCCGTCCCATCTACCAACCACCGGATAACACGAATATACTGTTATCGTCAACACTGACTAGTGTGATGGTGTACAGCTGAAAATTCATGAAAATAAAAATGATATAATAAATAATGTGCTTATTAGGAGCATTGTTATTATTACTAATACTAGACTTCATAAATTTACCATAAGATCTTACGGTTTATTTATTTTGTCATATGCCGGCTTGACCTGACCGTTGACCCAAATGCATACAAACAAATTAATAATAATACTCAGCATCACAACTTATTTCTTTACAAATACTCCTGTCGGGATACTACGGGTTAGCACAATCTGTCAACCTAAAAAGCCTCTAAAGGGGTAGCTTTTAGACCTGCTAGTTAAGTCCAGTTAAAAAAAAGAAGAAAAAAATCGTTTAAGTATTCTCTACATTAATGATAATACAGGTTGTTTTCAGATGTTCTAAAAAATGTATAATAGTTCTGTAATCTTAATAATAGATTTCAGTATTACTAAATTTAGTATAAGTAAAATAATCCGTTTAATAAGATATTCGTTAAAATATTATTTAGTTTGATTATTGTTGAACGACAAATTTCTTTTCATTTATAAATAAAACCTTTGTAAAACCAATGACTAATAATTTATGTACAATATTATTAATTGGTGAAAAGTAAAATGTGAGCTGTAATAAAAAGAGTTGTAATCGAAATATGATCTTTATTAAAAAACAAACAATATGGTAATTTTTATCGACATTTTTTATATGTAATAAGGCTTCTATGATTTATTAGCAAATATAAGCAGTTATAAAGTATTTATAATTATTCTATGAATATTTTTCTGTAACTAAAGATTATTTTCACTATAGAGCTCAACGGAGCTCGATTCTTAGCAAATTTTATTTGGATTTTTAAAACATGATTTTACAATCACAATTAAGAGTATTATGGAAAAAATAGGTTATTTTCTGTATTAACATTGAATTTTAGACATTTATATACAATTCTTACTGGTATACTATTTATGTTTACTTTTTCAGTTAACACTTATTTTATAGGTCATTGAATTAGTGAAATATTATATTAACACTTATAATATTTGCATATATGATTTTATTGTTTGTACACGTGTGTCACATATTATGAAGATACAAGATCACCAAAACAGGGTTCCCTTATTTAAAATACAAAATAACCAGCTAATTATGGGATAAAATCTACTTATTGTATAGATTTTTAAGTAACGCCTACGCGCAGTTCTCCCATTGAAATTAACCTATTAGAATAGAAAGCTTCAACTTACAAGTTCACGCGAGGGATCGCTAGACTATCCATTCTGACAATAAAAGCCATTTTTCCCCATCAAAACCAGCTCTTTCGGTAATATTTTTCAATTAAAAAATACTTAGAAATTTTAAAGTGAATTTTGTTTTGGTGAATCTTTTAATTTATATTTATTTGTTCATTAAATAATAATGTTTTATTTATTTATTATTATGAAAATAAATGTTAATTAATATTAATATTTAAAACATTAAATCTTCGTTTAAATTACTTTATTTTACTAATAAATCCAACCTAATTTTTAATTTTTAATAATAAAAATGTATTGTGTACTTTTCTTATTGGGTAGCTGATCTGAGAGTTTAATGTCTATGTTCTAACGCAAATGGCGTCGGCTGACAGCCCAAAGAAACTTACGAATATATTTTTTGTGTTTAATATTCGACTTGGTGATTATTGTACTGAATCCTTTTAAGAAGTCACCCCCGGGACACATTGAGTTATCACAATACCGCCTTTATAAAAAATTTACATAAATATAAGTATTTTTGAATCTTGTGTTTCAGTGAAAGATTTTAAAAATATTGGTGTCGATCTAACTATAAAATATATTTTCCAAAAAATATGAAAAAAAATTAATATTCAAGAAAGATAAAAATTCAATTAAGGGCAGATTTTAATATTTCTAATAAAAAATAGAGAGTTTAGAATCTTTTACATATTAAAATCAGTCATAGATTTTGTATAATCTTTTGCTTACTAGTGAACAGGCACAACTTCCTAGATAGCAATTTTTAAAAATAATGTTATTAGGGTTGTACAATATCGTCTATGTCAAAATGGACAACACTACTAAGTTACGACCTAAAGGCTTTATTAATTTGTAAGCTATTAAGTGATACGACACTTTTATCCATTATCGAATTACTGTCATAATTAACCATAAAATAAATTAAACACTGCAGATATTTTTAAAATATTAATAATCTAGATAAATATAAATAATATTGTTCACTTCAAAATTGTAATAATATGAGATATTTTTTGTCTATGTAAAATATCTTACATTTAAAGTTCAGATATTATATTTTCTTTACTTATTTTTCCTCGCCTTAATTCTAACTACTTGGGGTCAGCCACTCTTATCCCAAACTTCCACTTGACATGATCTCCCACATTATCTACGCTTACATCAGCCGTCCTCATATCGCATTCAATAACATCCCTCCATCTCTTTTGTGGTCTTCCTCTACCTCTTCTTCATTCAACATTCATTTCTATAATTGTTCTTACGGCTTTCGATTCCTCTCTCCTCATAACATGACCAAACCATCTAAGTCTATTTTCTCTCATATTATTCACGATTGATCCTACACCTATACTTCCTCCCTCTTATATGCTCGTTCCTTATCCTAAATACTTAAAATTTTCCATCTCTCCTAACACATCGTTCCTGATCTCATTTCACCCATCTAGTGTTCTTCTTTGTCTCTATTCTATTATCTTTTCCCAATTTTTCATAATATGACTAATAAGCTTTAAACCTCTATAATTTCTACATTTCTATATGTCTCCTTTACCTTTAAATATTGTCACCGCAATATTATTTCTCCATTCTTTTAGCATTTTCCCTTCTAATAGGATTTTATTAAAAAGATATTTGAACCATCTTATGCTAACATGGTCTAATATTTTTCATATTTCTACTGGCACTTCATCTGGTCCTAATGCTTTGTTCTTTTCAATTGATGTCATAGCCCCCATACTTCTTTCACATTAATTTAATCTACCAGTCCCTCGTTCCACGAGATATCCTATAATATCTCTTTTGGATACTCCTCATTTAGTAATTTTTCCAAATACTCTTTCCACCTTTTTTTACATCAACATCACTCGTTAGCTCAAAATTTCATGTAATCCATTCTCCTTTTAATAGTAAAATATAATTATAAATTCCCATTAAACTCTTAAAAATAATACTGTAATAACACTATAAAGTCTATAAGGTGCTTAATAATAAAGTAATAAGACGTCGACTTTTAGTATATAATAAATTAATAAATATATATTACGTTTATAACAAATTAATAATACATGAATATTGCGGATAGTCCGCACGGAGACGGTAGAAGGTCAACTTATATTACCACCCATACTGATGACACAACAGTCAATCAACTGTATAGCAACAATAAGATGACCCCTTCACTACTTATATACAGGGAGATTTTTTTTTTATCATAACCCACTCAATACTTACAGAATAATAATAATTTAAACATTTTTTTTTTATTATCTTTAGTTACACATTATTCTTGAATTATTAACTATGTAATACTTTTTAAATTCATCCCTTATGCCTGGTAAGGGTGTCAACTTGCGCACAATGGACCAACAGGTCTGAGTGCATAGGCATTATGTCCACCTCAATAATAACTAAAAGGGTGTCAACTTTGTTTTTTTTAAATGGGAACACATATTTTGAACTTAATAAAATGTTTGAGTTTTTAATTTAATAGTAAATGGCATTTGAATTTTTAATATAACTTTATTTGTTTATTAGATATAAACATTTAAAGTTTTAAATTTTTGAGTTATATGTATACATATACACATATAATACACAAGAGATTACAAATACAGGTAGCTAATTGTTATTTTATGACATCGATATTAGCAGGTACACAGTATTGTTATTATCAATGATAGTAAGGTACATTGTTGCGAGTTTATAAATACACTAACTGACCATGCAGAAATTATATCTATTGATAGTCATAATTGATAATAAACAATCCGTGGCTGTGACAGCAATGTCATAAAAAACCAATTAGCTACCTATATTTGTAATCCCTTATGTATTATACCTAATGTATAATACATAAATAATATTTATATCTAATAAACAAATAAAGTTTATTAAAAATTCAAATGCCATTTACTGTTGACATCCTTACAAGACATAAGGGATGAACTTAAAAAGTATTACATAGTTAATAATTCAAGAATAATGTGTAACTAAAGATAATAAAAAAAAAATGTTTAAATTATTATTATTCTGTAAGTAATTGAGTGGGTTATAATAAAAAAAATCACCCTGTACACTGTATGAACTATACATCACAATACTATAAAACTATTCTTAAAAATATATTTTTTACTTTAAATTTGATATTTGTTTTAAAAAATTACTAAATTCATTTTTGTAATTTTGTTATAAAAATATAATAAAACTCAGTGATTTTTTTATGAAAATTCAATCTATAACGAAATAATTGGAGGAATTATTGTTAATAAATTACACTGAAAAAAGTTTGATAAGAGGGTGATCAGCATTTTTTTTATAAATCTTTAGACTGTTTTTCTTATACTTTTGAAAGTCTATAGAATTCCCATGTACATCCGAATTGGAACAATCCGTCTAAGTTTTGTTCAGGACTCCTCATACTTTTTGACAAAATGTTATGTCGGCTGTCAACCTAATGCAACCTCATTAGTCGCCTCTTACGACTGATAAAGGGATCATGGAAGTATTCTTATCCTCTATCCACAGGGACAATTTTTAAAATCTCATAATTCTACAAATACTGGGTTGATTATTATACATCAAAACTTATTTTTATTTTTGATATATTAAATATAACCCAATAGTAAAAATTGTATTTATATGGAATTATACATCGCTTGCAACCGCGAGTTATTCGAAATATTTTGAATCGCATCGCGTTCTTCAATTTCATTCAGGCATTTTTGTAGGACCGCATTATTTTGGATCGTGTTACACGAGCCGAAAGTTACGCGGCTCGGATTTGACATACACACATGATCAGTACAAACTGTTCCTACTAAATCTCGTGTCATCTGTGGATGGACAGATTCCATATAATCTCGTCGTTCTTATCGGGGTTTATAATCGTAATTGTAATTGTTATTGTGAAAGTCAGAATTCATAACACAAACGATTTTATGG
>NW_026099575.1:21613597-21615597 GCF_025091365.1 Daktulosphaira vitifoliae | reverse complement strand
AATAAAGTTATATTAAAAATTCAAATGCCATTTACTATTAAATTAAAAACTCAAACATTTTATTAAATTAAAAATATGTGTTTCCATTTAAAAAAACAAAGTTGACCCCCCTCCAAGGCATAAGGGATGAACTTAAAAAGTATTACATAGTTAAAAATTCAAGAATAATGTGTAACTAAAGATAATAAAAAAAAAAAATGTTTAAATTATTATTATTCTGCAAGTAATTGAGTGGGTTATGATAAAAAAATCACCCTGTATAGGTTGGTTTAATCGGTTATATTAAATTTTTAGGTAATGTATACAAATTTTTTATGTCACTGCTGCAGTCAAAGCTTGAAAGATTGTTATGATGAATGAGAGGAACATTCCCATTAGTCTCCTAGTTGTATACATATTTTTTTAAGTAAGGGATAGTAGAAAATAGTAAACTAACGAAGTAAATCCACTAATACTTGTTTTATCTATTTTCGTGTAAATATTATAAACAATACTTTACTAATTTTAAAAATCTATGATTTATTATATCATTGTTATTAGATAAAAAAAAATAAGCATTACTTTTATTAGTTTATCATCGGATAAACTAATAAATGATATGAAATTTACACAAATTGTGAATATTATAATAAAAATTATTCATAGCAAAACCGTGTATATTTGCTAATATTATAGTTAGTAAAATAAAGAACAAAAATAGTTATTGTTGAATGTCTATAAAAGATGAATAAAAAAAAATTAAAAAAGACTGCACTATGGCAACATTAAACTTCAATTTACTTTAAATTATAGTGCTTCAAGAATCATATTATGATTATACTATTTGAAAAAAAAATATTTAATCAAACTAAAAATTTAACATTAATGCACAAGAAAATATCTATTTTAGCTTCGATGCGAAGCTGAGAAGGTATTAATTTTACTATGATGTGTTTTTTTATTTTTTTATTTTTTTTTTTGTGTCTGTGAACGCTCAATCTCAGCTCTCGCTGGACCGATTTTGATGAACAATATGTCAAAAGATCACAAATCGTATCTAGTCGAAGACATTACCCTCAAAAATTGAAAAAAATTCCCTCGTTCCCCGTAAACGGGGGAAATCCCCCAAAAAATTACAAATTTAAAAATCGCTA
This sequence comes from Daktulosphaira vitifoliae, assembly GCF_025091365.1. Classification (NCBI taxonomy): domain Eukaryota; kingdom Metazoa; phylum Arthropoda; class Insecta; order Hemiptera; family Phylloxeridae; genus Daktulosphaira; species Daktulosphaira vitifoliae. Next base: position 21,614,464 of record NW_026099575.1, on the reverse strand, counting down.
ATTTTCGATATTTTTTCACTTTTTTTTACTTATAATTGCTATAACTTTTTTAAAAATGACCGAATCAATATAATTTTTTTTTTTTAGATCCCTTAGATATTTACCTATCATTTTATATATTTTTGTGAACATTTGACCCTTTAACAGACCACAGGAAGGGTTTCAAAATGGTAGCTTTTTTACAAAAAATTAACTTTTTCAACTTAACTTTTGAAAATGTTCCGGAAAGACTGACAATTTTATATATACCTTAAATTAAAGCTAATGTAATATACTTTAATTTGAAAAAAAAAAATTTGAACTCTGGACTTGTCTTCATGGTGAAAATGACTACCGTATGCAAAAATATGCTATTTTTATGAAAAAATTCTTGATTTTATAATTTACATTTTTTACTTTAAAGTGCTATAACCTTTTAAAAAATGTATGGATCAATACAATTTTTTCATGAAAAGTAGTATTCATATACATCTTTCATTGGACATACTCTTTTTTTGGTGTCTTCGTGGTGAAAACGGACATCAAAGTTAAAGAAAAACGTACGATTTCCGTGAAAAAAATCTCGATTTTATATGTTATATTATTTAATTTATATTTTATATAACTTTTGGAAAAATGTATGATTAATATTATTATTTTTTTATAATAAATATTTATATACCCCTTTCATCTGGCACGCTTTTTTTGTAAATCCGATCATACCGCTTTAACAAGGGGGGCCAAAACTTTAAACATGCGTATTGTTACTACGATATTTTCAATTTAATTTTTGAAAGTATTCCGGAAATACTGACACTTTTAAATATATCTTAAATTAAAGCTTATGTAATATACTTTAATGTGAAAAAAAAAAATTTGACCTCTGGA
>NW_026099575.1:21577397-21611154 GCF_025091365.1 Daktulosphaira vitifoliae | reverse complement strand
CGGGCACTTGTGGACTCGGCGTCACAAATTAATGCAATAACTTCGGCTTGTGTTACGCGATTAGGACTTCGGGTTACACGATGGACGGCCCCGGTTTCTGGTTTGTCAGGGACATCAGTACCAAATGTTCAAGGGTTAGTAAAGTGTGATATACGACCAAGATACGCGACAGAGCCTATTTTTACATTCAACGCATGGATGTTTCCTACTATTACCGTCCAGATGCCCAGTGAAGGTATTGCTGATGACATAGCCGCGAAATATGATAACCTAGCTTTAGCTGATCCGTCATTTGCGGTGCCTAATAATGTGGACTTATTGCTCGGCGCAGACTTGTTCGCACGTATACTCGACGGTAATCGCGTCTCCGTCGGAGAGTCGCTGCCAGTGGCTTTTGGCTCAGTGTTTGGATGGATACTTATCGGTCCAGTCCCCCAGACCAACGATTATACTGAAGTGTCTTGCCCTATTTCTCTTGTGTCGTCGGTGGAAAATATAATTAGTAAATTCTGGCAAATAGAAGAACCTGAGGCGGCGCCTGATGATTTTACTCACGCCGGTCTCTGCGAAACTATGTATATTGAGAAAAGCTCGCGTGATGTATACGGACGTTTTGTGGTACCGTTGTTTTTTTGTCAACCGGTTGCGGACGATACTTTTTATGGTTCACGTACAGTCGCTGTACGACGTTTTACGTTTTTAGAGAAAAAATTACAGACGGATCGTCAGTTACGTGAGTCTTATTGTGCCTTCATGGCAGAATATTTGGCCTTGGGCCATATGTCTCTTGCTACATCTAAAGGCTTGTACTTCATTCCTCATCATGCCGTATATAAACATTCAGAAGGGGATATAAAATTAAGGGTGGTTTTCGATGCGTCGGCTCAAGCATTTTCCGGAACATCATTAAACCAATGTCTATACGCTGGGCCAAAATTGCAACGTGATGTTATCGATGTTTTAACTTTATTCCGGTTATCACGCTTTGCCTTTACGGCTGATATTAACAAGATGTACCGCCAAATTTTAATGTTACCCGAGCATCGTTGTTACCAACACATATTGTGGCGCGCGTCGCCTCACGACGAGTTACGTGAATACCAGCTAAATACGGTAACCTACGGGGTGAACTGTTCGCCTTTTACTGCTATTAGAGTCTTATATAATATAGCTGAACAGTATTGTGGTGAATTTCCGGCTGTTCGAGATGCGTTATTATTCAGCACGTATGTAGATGATATTTGTGTAGGTGGTGACACGGTGGAAGAGGCGTTAAAATTACAATCAGAGCTTATTACAGTTTTGGGTAGAGCGGGTATGGTTTTAAAAAAGTGGGCAAGTAACACAGAAGTCGTTTTAAATAATGTTTCGCCGGATGATCGTGTGATAGGTATGCTACCTTTTGATGACCACGACGCTATGGGCACGAAAGTACTCGGTCTCCAGTGGGACCACTGTAGAGATACGTTTTACTATCACGTACAGGCCGTCCCGGCCACTACTACTAAGCGAGGTATGTTGTCGCTCATAGCGCGCATCTTTGACCCACTTGGTCTGGTCTGTCCGGTTATATTTTATGCTAAGCAGTTGATGCAACGGGTATGGCAGGTCAACTTAACGTGGGATGAACCGTTGCCTAGTGATATTTTGGACTTGTGGCGCACATTTGTCGCTGATTTGCCTTCATTACAAAACGCCCGTATACCACGTTTTATCGGTACCCGACGCAACATCGCGTGTTATATTTGTGGATTCTGTGATGCATCTGAGAGGGGCTACTCAGCTGTTGTTTATTTACGGTTGGACGGGCAACATAAAAAACCGGTTGTATCACTGTNAAAAAAAAAAAAAAGGAGAGAGCGGAAAATCACGGGGGAGAGAGAAAATATATATTAATTAGTTAGGTTTTTATTATAATAAAGGATGTGATCGGTGGCTTCCTGCACTTGTTTAAAAAAAAAAAAAATTGTTTTATCTTAAAATATAGATTTGTTTACATTTTATTTTTTTTGGTTTACTTATGTTATTTGTCTAATATGACCAAAGTTTATTGGTGGTTATGTATATTGCCATGTATTTATTTATTTATTTTTATATTTATACCATTGTCACCGTTTTATACATTTGTTATCAGTATTCATTGTGTTTGTTATACAGATTCTTTTATATTTTATATTGTTGTTATTATCTGTTATGAGTTGTCCACCCATGCCATCAAGCTCTGTAGTGCTCTGTACCTTTCATAGATCAACCATCTCAGCTTCAATTGTAAGACGTGATCGTCTTCCAAGGGGGAGGATGTTCAAAAGTTAAAGTGTGTACCGGTCAAGTTCCCCACATAGCTCGAATCGCATTACCCCTCTCCATGTAATGACGACACTCGTGTCCGGCACTACCGGCAGTTTGCCGTCACTAACTACGTCGGTGTACGCGAGTGAAGTCGTACCGAACCGTTTGGGTCTGATGACTCGTGGCCAGTGATCTGGTATAGTTTTTTTTTGTTGGGTTTGTGTCAGCCTGTATAGGCGAAGCCCCAACATACGGTTACTAAAGGCTCAATCCATCTTTGGAGTTGGTGTCCTTAACGTCCATACACTGGTGGTGTTTCCTTTTCTGTGGTATTGTCAAGTTAGTGCGTCTTGTCAATATAAAATTAATCGTGGCATTCAGGATTGTTGGCGTCGGCCAAGAAGTATTGTTGTGGAGATGTGTCAAGTGGCTGGGTGATGTTACTCCTTTTTCTTATTACTTAATGTTCATATTATATGTAATTATTTAATTTGTGTATGATTAAAAGAATCGTGTCATTAGTAAAAAAAATGTGTAGATTGTGTTTTTAGCCTATTATTCGACTGTGTAAGTAAACCCCCGATCCGTCATTTATGTTAAGATAATTAACTTAACGTTAAAAGTATAAAGTAGTGAAATAATTTACTCTGGGAATTGTAAAGTTTCATTTCATTATTATTTTTACATCAGCAATTTCATACCAACAGTATCCCCTACCCCTGGAGTTGATAATTTTTGTAAAACACTTTCGTGTTATGACCATTCATTGGACGTCCATTGGACTTTAATATTATTTTACGTGACTTTTGTTAAAACACTAACATTTTACTTACACTTACTAACGTGACTACTGTTTATTTTTGCTATTTAATATTTCTTTTGCAGACGCTGAGTTAGCAAAAATACTCGCTAAATATTATTTTTCGTATTGATTTATTTTCACCCATTGTTCGATTAATACACCAGCAACTTTTTTATTTTTTTTTAACAAGTACAGATTTACGGGCTCAAATTTAATTGTAATTTTGTTGGATTTTCAAATATTTTTTCTAAAAATCACTATTTTTATTATCGTTTTTAAAATATATAATATTCATTTACATAGACTCTATATCATACTTCAAATATTGTACATATATTGTGTTAGAAACAAGCTGTATCAAATTTTAGTTTTTTACTTTAAGTTTTACCGTTGTTTATTAATATTTCTTTTATTATTTATCAAGTATAGTTTTAAAATAACGCATTCAAACATAATTATAGTTTTATTGAATATTCAACAACGCGTAATATTTTTCTACAAATCCATATTTTATTATCATTTTAAAGTATACAATATTCATTTACATAAACTTTATATCGTTACTCGAAGTTTGATCTTTTCGTTCGTTAGAAACAAGCTTCAGATTTTAGTCGAACCCTTTTGCCAAATCTTCTCGTGTAAATTGAAACCTAGACGGTAGATAAACTTGAAAAGAGGGTTCGACATCCAGTTTCACTTCAGCTACCGGTGTTTGAGTGGAATATTTCGATTTTACTACGAATAGACCCAAAACCTTATATTGACCACCTACTTTAAGATCAGATACACACTTCCTGCGTTTATTTTGCATACCATTTAACCATTTTTTATTTACTACACTCATCTAAAAATCATTGATTTAATTATAACAAAAGTCACAAAAATAGGCTAACGTAAATAGTTATTAGTACCATACAATTATCATATTAAAAATAAAAATGTCGTTGATAAAAATGATTCATAAGAAAATATATTGTTGTTTTATAATAAATTTGAAAATTTTTTAAAAACTAACATTAAACGTTATTAACATTATCAAAAGTTATCATACCAATAACAGTATACGTTTGCCCAGCACAACTAAAATTTAAATTTTGAAAAACTTACTTTTTTCGACTGTTGGTTGTTTTCAAAGTATATTTAATTCTAATTGTAAAACAAATTTTTCGCTTAAGTTTTAACTATAACTTAACAGTTAACATACAAAAGAAATATACTGAAATTACTCGAAAATCAGAGTTTTTATTCTCACGTCATAACAATAAACTTATAAGTCATAGAATAATTTATAAAATATCAATATTGATTTGTGAAGTGCAGTTTTAGAAAATATTGAATTGAAATAACTAATAAGACGTATATTTTACAATTTTTTTTTTCACAAACTTTGTTCTTGAAATATTTTATATCGTTATTGTGATGTCTTGGAAAAACGAAAGACTTCTGTCAACTGCTGAGCTCTTGGCCATATTGAACGAAGATGAGGATTTATTTCAGACTGATATCGTTGATGCTGTATATATTCCACCGCCAGTAGACGAAGAACTTGATGACAATATATGTGAGAACCTGATTAATTTACCAGATATCGCAGGAACTTATGAATTACACACAAGTTTACCTGATATTTCTGAAGACTCTGACAATCAATCATTACCGTCAAGTTCTGTTATATATTTGTAATAAACCAAAAATAAAAAGAAAGAATAGAAAAAGAAAAATTAGTGTATAAAAATGAGAAGGCGTAGGTTAAATATAAAAAGAAATTAGGGGATACTAATAGATTATTGTTATCATTATTTGTTATGAGTTTTTGGAATTTTAATGTAGATTTAATTGTCTTCAATTTTTTTTATTAATTATTTCTCTCATTAATTATTGATGGTTTATCACGCAATAGATTGTTGGAAGTTCGAAAGCATAAGTTAAATTGTACTTACCTTACGTCCTGTGTGATATAATAATATTTTAAGTAATCCAGTGTTGATTTCCGTATTAAACGCACTACGTATACGATTTACACTATGTGTAACATAGTCTATGTAATTAATTATAAAACGATTCAAGACTTTAAATAATATGATTTAATTACACAAAGTCTACAACTGGTCTTACTTGTGATTGATTCTAAACACTCTGTATTTTATTATAAATACAATTTTAATTTTTTACTTATTGATTTTTTTTTTACGTCTGTTGAATAAGTATTTTTTTTTTTAGAGAGTATATTTTATTGAGAGATCGATACCAATATTTCTTAAATTTTCCTCTGGCCTGGCCAAAACAAGATTCAGAAATATCTATATCTATGTAAAAAATTTTATCAAGGCAGAATTGTGGTGGCCCAATGTGTCCCGGTGCTAAAATGAAGCACCTTGAAAGGATGCGGCACAATAATAACCAAGACAAAAATTAAACACTAAAAATATATTTGTAAGTTTCTTTACGCTGTCTGCCGGCGCGATGTTTATTAAAACAAAGACATTAGTAACGAGACTAGCTACCCAATACGCATAGGCTTACAAATATATTCTAACCTAATGTACCTAATTTTTGAATAATATTTACTTGCAACCTTTACTCTGTCTGCCGGCGCGATGTTTGTTAAAACAAAGACATTAGTAACGAAACTAGCTACCCAATAAGTATAGGATTGCAATACACTTAGTCAAATAAAATTACCATTAAATAAATTTAAATCTCAATTTAAATTGAGAAGATTGTGACCTTTAGCTCTGTCTGCCGGCGCGATGTTTGTTAAAACAAAGACATTAGTAACGAGACTAGCTACCCAATAAGAAAAGCTCACAATAAATTTTTATAATTAAATAAAAATCTAAAATTAGGTTGGGTTTATTATTAAAATAAAATAATTTTAATAAGATATAATGTTTAAAATATTATTTGATATTTATTTCCACAATAAGAAAAATAAAATATTATTAATGATTGAACAAATTAAATTAAATTAAAAGATTCACCAAAACAAAATTCACTTTAAAATTTCTAAGTGTCATTTAGTTTTAAAGAAAAATATTCTAAGTCCAAATTAATTAAAAAATCGACTAAGTCCCGGAGAGTGAAATCTTGAGTAGAGTGTCGTAGATTTTGTGTATTTTAAAATCGTCAAAAGAACTGGTTTTAATGGGGAAAAATGGCTTTTTATAGTGTGAAGGGGGTAGCCCAGCGATCTCTACCGTGATCCTAGAAGCTGAGGCTTTGTATTCTAATTGGTTAATTAAAATGGGGTCCCAGCGTGTAGGCGTTACTTAATAATTTCTACAAGAGGGAGATTTTATCGTATAGTTAAAAGGTTATTTTGTATTTTAAATAAGAGAACCCTGTTTTGGTGATCTTGTATAATCATAATATGTGACATACATGAACAAATGATAACATCATATTATATATTAATATTATGTGTAATAATATAATATTACAAATGCACCCCTTTCTATTTTGTCATACGCCCCCGTATGACACACATAAAGAATAACAAAGACATTTTGTTCAATTTGACTTAATTATAAAACTTAAATATAAGGTGCATAATTCAAATAGATTTGTACTTAATATGATAATTATAATATAATATAAATGCAATAATAAATTGTTAATAATGAAAATACAAATGAATATAAGGTGCTTATAATGTAGTAAAAGTGCAGTATAAAGTGATTATAAATTGAATTGTAATGTCAAAATTGATTGTCATATTAATAGCTGGACGGCTGATATCGAGAGACACGGGTGAGCGCCAGCCTAGAGCAAAAGGCGGTGCCGTGTCAATGTTAACCAAAAACACAGTTCATATGTAAAAGTTTTTTTACATTTAATAAAATACATTCATTTTAAAATAATTGAAATTTGTGTTTAATTTATATTAGTTCTATCATAATATAGAACATAAATTGGCGACGAGGATTTGATGCTGACCAGAAATGCAACTATTGACAATAATGGACAGGCCTATATTGGCCTTGGTCACATGTTTTTCGACCACCGAACAAATGAGTGGAAAACTTTCAAATTAAAGTTAAAGAGTAATTTTATAGTAGGTAATATTACTGAAGAGGAAAGACAAAAAACTATGCTGATTACCTCATTAAAGTGATGACTTTTTATCACTTCTTCAAAGTCTATGTGTTCTGACAGAATTCCAAATCAAAACTTTTAAAGAACTAATCCTACTCTTGGACAAACATTTCACTCCAGTTAAGTCGTATTTTTCAGCTAGAATACATTTTATAGAGCTGAAAAATAGCCAACGGAGACAATATCAGAATGGGCAGCCAGAGTACGCACGTTAGCAATGCCTTGTGGTTTTGGAAGTGAGCTAAACATAGTCCTTCATGACATTTTCACTTAAGGATTAGAAAAGAACTATAAGTAACGCTTATTTGAAGTTGATGCTAAAGATAAAGATACCACCTTAGCAAAAATGATAGATATCGCTTTAGCTAAAGAAATGGCTAGCAAAAATAACCAACAAGAGGTAAATGAAATAAATTATGTCAAACACAACAAATATAATCAAAGGATCACCATGGATTTAAAAAATAAACCAAACCATACAAATGCCAGGAATCAAAATGTTAAAAACAACAAAACCAAATGTCAAGTTTGTGGTCGTATCAATCATAAGACAATGGAATGTAATGAATATACTTGTAATAAATGTAATTTAAAAGGGCACCTGACCCCTATATGTAAAAAAAATATTGTTAAGCATAAAAACAAATCTTTCAATACACACTTTATTAATAATAATAATAGTGATACTGATTCGGAAAATGATAATATTTTAGCTTCGATGCGAAGCTGAGAAGGTATTGGTTTTACTATGATGTGTTTATTTTTTTTATTTTTTTTTTTTTTGTGTCTGTTACCACTTTTTCTCAGCTCTCACCGAACGGATTTCTTTCAACGATACGTCAAAAGATCACAAATTGTATCTAGTCGAAGACATTACCCTTCAAAATTGAAAAAATTTCCCTCGTTCCCCGTAAATGGGGGAAACCTCCAAAAAAATTACAAATTTAAAAATTGCTAATTTTCGAAATTTTTTCAATTTTTTTTACTAAAAACTGCTCTAACTTTTTCAAAAATGAACATATCAATATAATTTTTTTTTATATAGATGCTTGATGTCTTTACCTATTATTTGGTATATTTTTTTTGTAAATTTGACCTTTTTTCTGCCCACAGGGGGGGATTTAAAATGACAACTTTTTCACAAAAAATTAACTTTTTCAACTTAACTTTTGAAAATGTTCCGGAAGGTCTGACACTTTTATATATATCTTAAATTAAAGCTAATATAATGTACTTTAATTTGAAAAAAAAAAAATTTGACCTCTGCACTTGTCTTCATGGTGAAAACGGCTACCAAATGCTATTTTTATGTGAAAATTTTCGATTTTATAATTTACATTTTTTACTTTAAAGTGCTATAACTTTTTAAAAAATGTATGGATCAATACAATTTTTTCATGAGAAGTAGTATTTATATAAATCTTTCATTGGATATACTTTTTTTTTTAATTAGACTATTTCCCTATATATGGTGGGGCTTCAAATATAAAAAATGCATATAGAAAGTAGAACTTTGACCTNAACTTTATAATGCTATAACTTATTGAAAAGTTTATGGATCCACACAATTTTTTTATGAGAAATAATATTTTTTAATAAACCCTTTTTCATTCGACATACTTTATCTTAATCGAGATATTAATAAGGAACCAGCAGATCAAGTAGCTTTTGGAATAAAACACCAATTTTTTTAAAATTAAACACTATCTAAAGATTTGCATCGAAGCGTTTATTTTTGATAGTGATTTTGATCACTGTCAGATATCATTATACTTGATCCAACTATACCACGTCACAACTGTGCCACGACCCCCCTGTGCTGGGTTTTTTTTAATGAATCAAAGATTTTCAAAATAAATACTGAAAACAATGTAAATGACATTAACTCTATTGAAATAAATGTCATGTTAGATAAGGTTAAGTTAAAATTTCAAATAGATACTGGAAGTTTTTATTCTTTAATAAGTGAATCTTGTTACTTAGTAAATTATTAGAAAATGACATTATGTTAAAAGATTATATAGGTAAATATTTTAAGCTGTTGGGAAAACTAGATATAAGTTTTAATTATTATAATGTTAAAGGAATAATTACACTGTATGTTGTAAAAAAGGATGGCACCACTTCCAGGGTCTGGAGGTAGATAATGGTATCATTAAGTATTATAAGAAAGGAAAATTAAATGAAGACTGTTTTTATGTAATTTTTTTTTTTATGTGTGTTTTGTTTTATATATTATTTTTGTTTTGTGAATTTTTAACAGAATTTTCGCGTGTGATTAAATATATATATATGTTATTTTAGTTTGTTAATATTTAACAGAGCTTTTGTGTATTAATAAATTTATATGTATTAAATAATAGTATTGCGTCTTCGCTCTGTTCCTGTAGTTGCCTGTTGTAATTCCCACATAAATAAGTATTTAATGTATTATAAATATAACCTTATAATGATCAATAAATATTAAACTTCTTTCATATTGAAGTTGCATGAATTTGTCTACAGAAACAGCCTAAGTTAAACTTTTCGGAGAAAATCTTTTTTTTAATTTTATTGTAATGGAGTCTAATATCTTATAATAAATATAAATCCTATAATAGTCATGAACAGATACAATTGACTCAACTGGTTTAGATGTTGCATTTGTTGAGGTAGTTAACATGTAATCATTAAGACGAGTCGGCTCTTTTCTCTTTCTCTTAGAATATATTTAATTATATATTTAATTAAGACGATTAAAATGGAGATTTTTTATTATTATTTAATTTACTGAATAAGGATGGTATTAAGAAACAAATATAGATGTTTACATAAATAAATATTTATACTAATAACAATCCTTCGCGTCTTGTATATGTGTTTATAATAACAATTTAAAATAATATAAAACATTTTTTTTTGTTGAACAATATTTATGTATGTCTTATATATAATAAACATTAGTAACAAAAAAGTTTAATGAACTTCTTGGATTAAAATTAAAACAATGTTCAATAACAAAATATTGTTGAAATAAATAATTATAAATTAAATATCATTGTAACATTGTTCTTTTTTATAAGAATAATTATTTATTGTATTCCGTGAATTAATATGGAAAATTGGAAACGTTAAAAATTGATTATTTGGAATAATTTTACCTCTTTGGGAGTTGGATAAATCTACTGAGTATGTAGCAGATTGCATAACACGAAGGCTGGCAAAATACTATGGTGGTGCTGCGGCTGGGATTAAAAAATTTAATTATTTTTATTTTTGATCTGATTAATGATTGTTTTAAAAAAATAAATTTTTATTCATATTGGATAAATAAAATTTGTTAAAAAAAAATGAAATTGATGAGCAAAATAAAAATCCTTTTTCTAGACTAGTAAACATAGTTATGCATCCCCATTGATTTTAATTTGGATGGCACTGTTAATAATATTACATCAGACTACCCTGCACTTCAGAAACTTATGCAGTTGTATATAACTATATATGAACCCTTATTGACAGAACTGTTTTCAAAGTAAATATAAAGAGAGAAAATTAATTGGATTCCAAATAATCTACTCATTTTTGACAACAATTATAAATGTTTCAGTATTAAACATACCAAATAATGTTTTAATTTTCAAAAATACAAGGATACTTAATAGATCAAAAAATTATAAAACAAATATGATACTCGACGCGCGATTAAAACGCTGTGAAAACCAAAGTGCTTGAATAAATCAATTGTTCTATTTTAGCGTCCAGACGGCAAAAATCAAACATGAACGTTGGCCATCATCGGAAACGCGCGTCTTTATTGCTGAGTGTAAGCGCTTATAGAAACACGCAGTATTAATTTAAACTAGTGTCGCCAGCGTTTCCGATGCAGGGTCGAAAACGTGTAGTGTGAAACCGGTTTTATAAAATTAAACTGTACTTATCAATAACGGGAATACATATCACAGAGAATGCATAATATTAGTTATCTAAGAGGGTGTATGTTGTGTTAAAAATAAACTATAGAACAATAGAAGAATTTCTGGGAAGAGCGATAAAGAATAATGTTTACTACGTTAAAGTTTTATACAATTTTTTTTAATTAAATAGTTTGTTATGCAGGTGTACAATTACTATAAAAAGATTAATATAGATCGGCCCTTTTTGATTATTTTACTGGCGAGTAGTAATTATATATTTTATAGGATATTAAATTCTAAATATGTTTCAGATATGTACAGTGTAATTCTCCGAATTATGCGTCAAATTATATTGACGTTAGTTTTCCAATGGTGGTTTTTGAAATAACTGGATTAAATAAAAAACTCCATAAATATTTTAATGTGATTTTAAGTACATTGACGTGTAATGATGTAAATCTAGAAAAATATGAGAATTATGCAAAAGATACTTTTATAGTGTATTTAAAATTATATCCTTGTGTTATAATTCAAACAACTAGAATTAATAAAATAAAAATGATTAAATTAAAGGTAGGGCTTGTATATGGTTAGAACCTGATGTTGTGGTTCTATCAGGGTCGTATGGTTCGACGGTTTAGAACGACAAAGACAAGTAGTTATAAATAAATATAGTTTAAAAAAACACGCTTTTAAAGCACATCAAACTAAAAAGTTAAAAATAATTTTTAAAATAAGCTTAAAACAATAATGAACGAAAAATACTAGTATTATTGTTTTAAGCTTATTTTTAACTTTTTAGTTCAATGTTCTTTAAAAGCGTGTATTTTTTAGTTTTTTTAAACTATATTTATTTTTTACTTTTTAGTTTATGTCATGGGTTCTCAAGCTTTTGAGGTCCACGCCCCCTTTCAAGCTATTTTATATGCTCACGCCACCCCTCTCACTACTATAAGATTGATATATGCATAACATTTATATGTAAACTATACTTTAATGTTGGTTATTGCATTAATATGAATACAACTTCAATGACGTTTTAGCTTCGATGCGAAGCGGAGAAGGTATTAATTTTACTATGATGTGTTTTTTTTTTTTTTTTTTTTTTTATATGTCTGTTGCCACTTTTTCTCAGCTCTCACTGGACCGATTTCTTTCAAAAATACGTCAAAAGATCACAAATCGTATCTAGTTGAAGACATTACCCTTAAAAATTGAAAAAAATTCCCTCGTTCCCCGCAAATGGGGGAAATATCCAAAAAAATTACAAATTTAAAAATCGCTAATTTTCGAAATTTTTTCACTTTTTTTTCTTAAAACTTCCATAACTTTTTGAAAAATCAACAAATCAACATAATTTTTTTTTATACTAAAACCTTAGATATTTACCTTTCATTTGATATCATTTTTTTGAAAATCTATCACTTAACCTGCTCATTGGGGGGGATTTAAAATGGCAACTTTTTTACAAAAATTAATTTTTTCAACTTAATTTTTGAAAATGTTCCGGAAAGACTGCGTCCTTTAAACATATATCAAATTAAAGCTTATTTTATGTACTACAAAATGAAAAAAAAAAATTTGTCCCGACACTTTTTTTTCTACATTTAAACGGCTGCCGTAGTTAAAAAAACACTATTTTTGTGTTAAAATTTTCGATTTTCGATTTTAAATTTTCAACTTAAAAATGCTATAACTTTTTGAAAAATGTATATATCAGCACAAATTTTTTTTTTCTAAATACATTATAAGTACATCTTTCATTTGACATACTTTTTATTAAAATTGGACAATTTCCCCTTATATAGGGGGCGTTCAAAACTTAAAATATTGTAAAAAACATAGATCTTTTTCAACTGAACTTTTGAAAATGTTCCGGAAATACTGCGTCCTTTAAACATATATCAAATCAAAGGTTATGTTATATACTATCAAATGAAAAAAAAAAATTTGTCCCGACATCTTATCTTCTATGTGCAAATGGCTGTCGAAAATTTAAAAAAAAATGTAATGTTTGCGATAAAAATTACATTTTATCGGGATGTTTTTTGTACTTAAAACTGCCATAACTTTTTCAAAAATGAACAAATAAAAATAATATTTTTTTGTATTGAAACCTTAGATATTTCCCTTTCATTTGATATAATTTTTTTTGAAAATCTAACACTTATTCTGCTCACTGGGAGGATTTAAAATAGTAACTTTTTTACAAAAAATAACTTTTTCAACTTAATTTTTGAAAATGTTCCGGAAATACTGCGTCCTTTAAACATATATAAAATTAAAGCTTATTTTATGTACTACAAAATGAAAAAAAAAAATTTGTCCCGACGATCTATCTTCTATACGCAAATGGCTACCATATTGAAAAATATACTATTTTTGTATGATAATTATGGGTTTTGTATTTTATTTTAATAGAAGTTGATGTTGCTTTTGCAATTATCCATCAATTTTTTAAAATTAAACACTATCTACAGATTTGCATCGAAGCGTTTCTTATGATAGTGATTTTAATCACTGTCAGATTAAATCTATACTGGACCCTACTATGCAATGTCTCTACTATGCCGCGACCCCACTGTGCTACCGTTTTTTTAATATTAAATTAATTATATATAGGATATATAGAGAGATAACACAGCCAAAAATCTTCAACAGTCTTATTTTTAAAGTCTTCTTTTGCTTGTGAATCATTTTTAAGGTCGATGGTTTGCTCTTGAAGATAATCTGGAAGTATGTCCACATCAATTTTGAATGGATCTAATATTAATTTAAATTGCCAATTTTCTGTAAAAATATCAGGGAAATACTTTGATAGTTGGTCTTTAAAAGATACCTAATGTGCTGAAATCAATTCCTTAAACTCATTCTCGATATTTAATATGTAATTTTCGGTATCATCAAGAAGTTCATTAAGCCGTGGAAAATATGAGAAATTAGGTTTGGTCGCACAAAGACGGCGTTGCCACATGATATTTTTTCTAAAAAAGCTTGAATTGTATCGTACGACTTCAGAATATTTGTATGTCCTTGAAGTTTTAAATTTAGAACATTTAGGAATCCAAAAAAGTCTGCTAAATATGCTATATAAAACATACATTTTTCATCTGTAAACTTATTGTATAGATCTAATTTCCCAGCACTCATTAAAAATATTTCAATCTCAGACTTAAAACTGTACATTCTATCAAGCATATTACATTTAGACAGCCAACGAACTTCTGTGTGATAAATAAGAGTTTTATGGTCACTTAGCAACTCATTACACAAAACATTAAAAATTCTAGTGTTTAAAGCACTAGATTTTACACAATTAACAATTTTTATTGCCAAATTCAAAACGGAGTTTAGTGATTTAGGTAAAGTCTTGCAAGCTAAAGCCTGTCTATGAATGATGCAGTGTGAACCAATTATGTTCGGGTTTTTTTCCTTGACTAGTTGAATAAAACCATTTTTACAGCCAGTCATAGCTTGTCTCCGTCAGTACATATACCAATTACTTTCTCCCGAGAAAAACTGTTAGATATCAAAAAATCAGAAAGAACAGAAAATACATCAACCGCCTTTTTGTTGTTTTAAGAGTTTGAGAGAATAATATTTCTTCCTTGAATTTTTTATCATCAATAAATTTACAATAAAACAGTAATTGAGAATTCTGCGAAATGTCCGTTGTTTCATCACACTGAAGTGAAAAGAACGGAGACTTATTTAATTTTTCTATTATTTGATTCTTCAAATCATGAGCCATTTCATCGATTCTGCGTTTTATTGTATCGTTTGACAGAGAAATTTTTGCAACTTTAGCACAACTTTCTTCGTTCAATATAGTTTTAAAAGCAGTAAGTAAACAAGGTTTTACAAGGGACTCACCAATAGTGTGTGGTTTCTTGTCTTTAGCTATCAACAAGGCAATCTCGTAAGAAGCTTCCATAAGCTTTTCATTTTCCATTGCAAAATGACCAGTAGAATCAAGTTTCACACGTTTTACCGAGTTTATTTTAGCATGAAAAAAATCGATCGGTTTGTCTTTTAAACTGGGATGTTTAGTGATTAAATGACGTTTCAATCGTCTAGGTCGCATCGCATCATTACTCAAACTATGTGACAAATCACGCACTGAGGTAAATGATTTCCATTTTTCTCAATTACACTAAATCCGTATTTAATATAATCGGCATTATACAATCTTTTTTTTGATTTTGACATTTTTAGTTATGATATATCAAATTACCACCAGTAATAATATTAAAAACAAAATTATAAACTGAAACAAGTACGTGCGGTATGAAAGCTACGACACAACTAAATACTAACAATACAAAATTATAGAAATTATCTCATACGTTGTACAAAACTATTAGAGTAATCGTTATATTTATTTACGGGTCACCAAAATTTGTTCTTATCGCGTCGAGTGGCGGTTTTTCGCCAAAACAATACTTCTATTAATACCGTAGTATTGTTAAACGATAAAATCGTAATAATCGCTCGGTGTATAATGTATATCTACTGATCGACCGCGGCGGCGACCAACATACCGGCAAGGCGTAGAAAACGGCAACGTTTTCATTTTTTGTGTTTTTTTTTCAACATTTTCACGCCTCCCAAGTGGGGCGCGCCCCAGATTGAGAACCACTGGTTTACGTTATGATAGTAGTTACTATCAATATCGTGGTTGTAATGAGTAATGTGAATACAGGGTTCGATTCCGAGGAGGTAGTCTGAGAAACGGCTACCACGTACAAGGAAAGCAGAAGGCGCGTAAATTATCCACTTCCGGAATGTGGAGGTAGTGACGAAAAATGACGATACGGAAATCATCCCCCATAATCGTAATGAATACTATCTCTTAATGAGAATAAAGCGTGTTAATATTTAAATTTTAATAGTAATTAGAATATATGAGGACTTGAATTCAATAACGGGCTAAGTGCCAAAAAGTTGATATTGAACTATTCATAATTTTTTTGAAACCAGAGGAAAATTGTAAAAATAAATGTCAAAAAAAATGTAATACCCTTTAATAACTTATACTTAACACTACTCATGCAAAATATAAGTTTTATTTCGCCCCTTACAATAAAAAAAAAAATCTTATACTAAAAAAATGATAAAATGTGTTAAGTCACGGCAGTACATATCGGTAAAAACGTGCCAAGTGCCAAAGATTTTTTTTTTTTTTTTTACAAATTTAATAGATCTTAAATATAGATATTTTGGTAATATTAGACTTAAGTTATTACAAATAATAAAAAACGTAGAGAAAAAAAATAACTTCATTTACTTAATTAATTTTTCGAAAAATTCTTTATTTTCTTCTTTTAGAAATGGTAGCATTTGCTGAAGATTTGTTTTTTTTTCGACTGATATTTTATTTTCACATACCAAGGACGGTAAATCCATCTCTTTTATTATGTTAACTTTCACACCTTTCTTGATGACTTTGCACGCGCTCCAAGCTTCAAGTTCACTGAAGGTAGTCTTTGTTTGCACCACACCGGGCTTGTCTTTTGTTATTTTGAGCCAAGAACATTTTGAAATTCGAAGTTTTCCAGTATACTGGGTTCTAATAAGGTGACAATAAAGGGGTTATTTGGTGTGGCGTGGACAATGAGTTTTACCAAGTCCATTGGAACTTCACACTTTTCCAACCTTTTACATTTTTCAATTTGGGCGAAATCTCTGTCACAGGATAGAAAGGAATGCCCAGACACTAGGTACTTATGATTAATTTCGTCAAATTTATCTGTGAGTGTTAAATATATCCATAGAAATAATAGCATTTTGTTTTTATTTTGGCCCACACAGTTATCAGACCAAATAGTTAGTTTACGTTTCACTGTTGGATTAGAATTCAATGCTTCAAAAACACATGAAGCGATTTCATTTCCTCCACGGCCACTCATACCTTCGTGCCATAAGAACATGTGCCCTCTGTTAGTGTCGCCAAAATGTACACCTAAATTGTAACAGGATAACTGACGCAAGTAAAACATTTGACTATGCGTTAATGAAGGTAATGATAAGACCTGTTCTAAATCCATTGAAAACATGCAAATATCACTGGTAGGGAGCTGAGACAAAGCCGTGTCTTGTTTCATTTGTTGCCTTGCGTTTTCAGCTTTTTTGTGATGAAGTTCTAACATATTTTTGGTATGTTTATCACGCGGTTTTGCCGCTACTTCTGCTGATAACAAATCACATTTATTGCAAGTATCTGTACGTGGTTTATGAAATGAAATATTTGGGCATTTTTGTTTAAACGTTTCAAAGAAAAACCTGTAGGTAACAGGAGAGTCAGGAAATTTATCTTTAAACGAACGAAATAGTCTACTAATATTTAAATCTTGGCTTAAATATTCTTTTTTGGTTTTTTTTCTCCCGTAATGACTTTCATCTCTCGGAAAAGAGTTCACATGCTCTATAATAAGGTTTTTATCTGCATCAGTAAACTTGCTTCTATTCTGCGTATTACCACGTGTTTCAGTATATATAGCCTCTTCCTTTTTTTTTTTTAACACTAGAGTCTCAACTCTGCGTTTAGTAATCCCAAAAACTTCCATAAATAATTTTTTACAGACCTGTATGATGTTGCCCGTTCCATCTGGAATAGAAACACATACGGTAACTTGCCGTCTGCTGTTCTTCGGATCATCATACTTTCCGTGACGCCTTCTTTTCACCGGAGTAATAATCATCAAACCCATCAAATAAGAATTTTGTTTACAGTTGTCTTTTAAAGCATAAAAGTCATGAAATAGGAGTTTCTTTTGAGTATGTGGAATACTGCGACAATGAAACTTACATTTACAACTGACCTCTTCTTTGGTTCTGTTTTTCCTTCAACCAAAACATTTTTCTTGTTCACGTAAGGTTTTCCTTCACTTCTACGAATTTTTTTTTCATTACGCACTGACTGTTTTTTTGGCATTTTATTAGTAATAAATAGATAATATTTTAAGTAAAATAAATATACAGGTAATGTGCGTATACCTATTCCGTTTGAACGACGAACATATACTGATAACTAAAATAATTATTTTTATTATAGGACGGGTCGTGTTATCAGCATGGGAAATAACATTAACATTATCAAAAATAGAAATTATATATTTAGTGGCACTTAGCACGTTATTTCACCACAAAATCCCAGCACATACCACACACACTATCTAGCGGATGTTTTTACCTATAATATTATTAACCAAGGCACTTTGCCCGTTTCACATATTATTGGGCTTGGTACTTAGAACATTTTCTGAGGCTAATCCAAAAATCAGCTTTTTGGCACTTAGCCCGTTATTGAATTCAAGTCCTCATATATATACAAGTAAAGCGACTTAAGTACGTGAACGTATCACGCACTAGGTATAGCCGTGTTTTTAGGCGGGCGGGTCGGACTAACGTTATACCTGAGGTATTTACATTCAAATAGTAGTTCTAAAACTATAATTTAAATGTTTACTCTGGTAACTTGGATAGCGATATAAGTCAAAATATGTAACATTAGTTTAATACAAAATATATGTGTGTATCAGGATGGTCCTTATTTTGCAAGTTTGAAAATATGATGTCAAGTGATCGGAATTTTGTTCTATACAGCATAAAGAAATTATTGGTGAATTTTTAACGTCCTGTGTCAACCCCTTCACGTGCCTTAAAGGGGTTGAAAATTGTCAAAAAAATGTAGGAGTTTAGTTTTGTTAGTTTTGTTTGTAATCATGTGCACAATTCATTCACATGGACGTCTTTGGGCACTTAGATATTATAATAAAAAGATGTAGAATTACATAAGCTTTATTTTAGTGTATAGAAAATTACTGGACACCCTTCGGATCATTTTTGAATTTGCAGAAAACTGATGCCGCGTTGTAGGATACAAAAATGTTGAATACAAAAACAATAAAGAAGAAAGATTATAGATTGTTAACTTTGTTGTATTAAGATTCTCGTCTTGAACACATTAACAATATAGGACATTATTTCTTTAATTAAAATAATTCATGTGTTTGGGTAGAATATATGATGACTTTGTATAACACTCAATGCCGTCCCACTTGTTGTTTCTAAATAATTTTTGAACATAGTTCTTGAATTAAAATTAGAATACCAGACTTCGGACTGTCTACTAAAAGCTTAACTATTTTTTGATGGCTCTTAATAGGTGTGGTTACAATGAGTGTCAACAAATTTTTCGGCATCTGAAAATACAAATGACATGTATAATGAATTACTTTTGAAACTTCTCTAATACGTATATTCTCACTTATTTTTGGTATCTGAATGAGTATAATATTGTGGCCTTATACATTCACAATAATAGTTATATTATAATAATCATTTACATATTGGGGTTCGAAATAAAATTATAAAGATATTAACCTCTCTATGAATTTAAAGTAAACCAATTTTTTTATACTTGATAGACATTTTTTGCATAATATTAACAATTTTTTTTTAGTAAATATATAATCTGTACATAACATTCGTACAATAAATATGGTTAAATATGGTTGGAGAAATCATCTAGTGAAAATTTTATAATTTTTATAAATATTATACTAAATTTCTGCCATTATAATAATTATAATTATCATTATAGTATAATGTGTATAAGTTAAAAGATATTATTACTTTTTCATATTTAATAACCTTATTATGATAGTTATTATAATATAATAATTATTAATATTATTTATTTTAACTCAATATGGTATATATATGACTTTAAAATTCTAGTTGTGATAGTTTTTTCAAATAAAGTAGTAAATAATATTTTATTTATTCTAATGAACGTTGAACTAATCTCAACGATTTTTTTGTTTCATATTTTATTTCTTTACACAATATGCAATAAAAATAATTTTTGCTGTAATCTTCTAATCTATACTTTTCAGTAATACATTCAATCGCTATCCATCTACAGCATTTATTGCATGACACCCATTGTATATAATTTCCTTTATGTTTTTCCTCGTGTTTTTGACAATAAAGGCATATGTTTGTCATATCACCTGAATTTTCTAACAGTAATTTTTTTAATTCATCTCTGTAAGCATCGGGGTTAAACACATTCTCAAAATTTAAGCCATTCATTATGGTTATTGCATAATAAATCACATAAACTCCACAATTATAACCATCATTTTGTATTGGTACGGTTTTGTCTTCATATTGTACCCATAATATATCTGGAAACTGTTTTCCATCATAGGTACAATGTTTTTTCAACCCTTTTTTCAGTTTTTGAAATCTCACATCATACTTTCGAACATTATTGTTTTCTGTAGGATTTAAAGTCGGACAAAATGGATCCATGATGTAACAAATTTTTGATTCAGGTTTAATAATAGCAATAATCCAATGACTTGGATTATTTAGATGCCATGGCATAATGATTATACTATTTTTATCGAAATTGTACACATCTGTTAGTGTTTCATTCACTTCTAAATCATCTAAAATTTCAGTCACTTGATTGCAATACAACACTCTAAAATTTGAATTACTTTGTGAAGCTTTTATTGCCAAACAAATATCTATCACAAAATTACTCAACANAAACTTTTATTGCCAAACAAATATCTATCACAAAATTACTCAACCAACTTTTACCATTTAGACAGGAAAACTCATCAATATCTAATGTTCGTAAAGTGCTCAAGGTATTTTCAGGTATAACATGGTAATAAGTTCCAACAGTATAGTTCAATCGTTTTATTCTACGTCCAAACAAATGATTAACTCTATTTTTGTGATCAACCTGTTTATAGTAACTCAAATCTTTTGGAAGTTTGTTTTTATATAATTCTTTATGTAAAGAATTATTTATATTGATACTATTATGATCTGGAGTTTTATAACTACCTGGAATTGATATTGAATTTTTAGAATGTAGTTCTAACTCCCTACTAAATTCTTTTGATGATATTTTACTAACATCTTTTTCATTCAGTTTACTAAATGGACTCTGATTTTTTTTAATGTTCTCAAAATTATGGTCACTTTCATTTATTTTAATACTATCTTTTTTTTTAGTTTTAGGTGTATCAGTAATTTCAATTAATTCAATTTCTGGATTAAATAGACTAAATTCTGTTTCCTTATTAAATTTATTTAGCAATATTGCCCTATCTATATTTTGTTTCTCTGTTATAGGTGAATTATCAGATTTGTTCAACCTTTTTCTCTCCGCGGACTTCGAAATTGATTGGAATGGGTGATGGCCTATTGGCTTAAGATGCTTATGACGTTTAGGAGTTCTTCCCCATTTTTCTTCAGCATCTAAGAAAGCATCATCAGCTTTGCGCTTATCAGGAATTCGATTTTTTATAAGTCCTTCGTTTGTTTTATCATTAAATTCAAGTATCCTCTTTGCAGAAATTATTAATGGTTTAGTAGCTCTTTTTTTTCTGATGTTATGCATACATTGTTTGTACACATTCAATACATGTTCTCTACAAGATTCTAAGAAACGTCCAGATTTCAATTTCGTGTGACTTTCTAATAAACTCTGTTTAACCGTTTTAAAATGAGATTCAACTGTTGCATTACTTTGACGCACAGTTATACCGTTATTTACTTTGACATTCATAATTGGTGTCCATAGCGGTATATATGGTATACATTTGCAAATGAAATCTTCTAAATAAGCCTTATCGTAATATTTATTTTTTTCAATTTTAACATAATCATTAAATGCCTCAAGTTTATCATGTACCTCATTTTTAATCATTTGGAATCTACAGTATATAAGGGACTTGCTACTGTTTGACAAACATAATTCTTTTTCTATTAATTCCAAATGATCGTCATTCTCTTGGTATATTTCATCATAAACAACTTTACAGCTATTTTCCATGATATTTATAGCGTACACTACCTCTTTAGTTAAAAAAGGTGACAATAATATCAATGAAAACAGTCTAAACCATTTTTCAATGTCTTTAATAGTTTGTGTATCAAATAGTATACAAATCCAATCTATGATGGAATTCTTGATATTTTTAATTTTATCAAGATTTGGCCCTTGATAATATTTATATACGTGATTTACAATAATTTTTGTGTAATGATTCACACAAATATTAATAATAGTTACGTTCGAATTATCTATATTTTCGTATAAAACTTTATAAGTCCAATTCAGATAGTCAAATACTGAATTAAATCCGTTCCAAGCCAGAGACAATGAGTGCATTTGTGCGAAGCTAAAATCTGTTACAACATTGGGAAATATAGGCCAAGATAAATTATCTTTAATAACAAAACTCTTAAAAGCAATTAGCCATGTTGATATTGCAGTTATATCATGTGCTGAGCTGAGCATTTCCAATACAGGACAAGTTACACTTGTGTTTAAAGACAATGGCACTCGGATTACTACAGCATAATACAAAGGTTTTTTGCTAGCTTTATCTATTTTTCTAATGACTGAACCAGTAGCATCCATGTATGCGGTAAGTAAATATGTGGGGCTCGTTTTTTTAATTTTCTTTATTATTTGTAATTGCTCATTGCTATAACAGTGTGCATACACTGGTAAGCTTACGAGTTTTAGATAACATTTATTTTTAGGATCGTTGTACCTAAATATCAAATCATCTAAGTCATTTTTCGCATAGTCGTTGGCATACAATGCTTCTGACCTTATTTTACGTATAACGTCATTAGATTTTATTTTTTGTAAGTTACCGCGATCTAACTTGGTAGGTGACGCTTCTTCGATCGCTTTAGCGTTATATTTATAACTACTAATTGATTTCATTTCAAGTCTAACCAAATTACGTTCATCTCCCATTAAATGATTAGTTAAGCCATCATTTTCAGGATTATGGAAATAATTTAAACTAGAGCTGAATAATGTGGCTTCTGCACCATCACAATGTTTTGGTTCAACTACCACTACAAAACTTTTACAGCCTTCATGACTGCAGTACATATATACTCTAATGCTACCCGTGTCCGGATAGTTAACACTTTTAATGTTAATAACGCAAGTATTGTTGACAGTTTTTACACGCTTTCGGAACATTAAAGTATAAGTCTCTTTAATCAAATGAAATTTCCCTGAAATGTTTTTAAATGTCATATGTGACCATTCCTCATCATTAAATTTGAATGATCCCTCTTTAACATTACAATCTTTAAAACGTTTGTTATTGTTACTTCTAATTTTATTAGGGTAATTATTTACACTATCATTTGGTAAAACTACTCCAGACTTGATGGGTGTTTTTTTATAATAGGCGTTCTTAATAGGAGTCGCTACACGCTTGTATGTTTTAATGGGTCCATGTTTCAAAAGAGTTATATTACTACTATCATCCAAATATTCTTTTATTAGAGTACTATGACAGTTAGATTCTTTACTTTTTAATATAAAATCACCCATAAATGGACTTTTAACAGTAAGGCTATTCTTAATGGGAGAAGTCACTAAACTAACCAAATCAGTAACAGTTAATAAATCTATTTCTTTGTCATAAAAATTACTGGTATTATCTTTTTTTAATGAATTTTCATTTTCTATTTTTAATCTATTACTTTCCCAAAAGTATGCATTTTTTTGGTTCAATAAAGAAGTAGATTTATCAACATTAGCTATATCTGTAGTTACAGTATCAATTTGTAAGAAGTTATTTCGTTTTGTTNGAATCAATTTGTAAGAAGTTATTTCGTTTTGTTACAGTTTCAGAAAAAGAATTTTCTGTACTTAATAATAGTCGAAGAGGGTTGTCCATTTTCAACCTTTTAAAATTGTTAGCCGTTGATTCAAATATGCTATTATTTTTTATAAAATCATTAGAATCAAGTAAATTATCAACATAATTTTCCAGACAATTAATTCTTAATATATTTCTACATTTTTCTAAAACTTTACGATGATTTTTACGTTTAGCAGCAATTTTTAACTTTTTACACATATTATTAAGAATTGTTCTAGTAGGATATTCAAAATCTTTAACTGTTAAATTCAATGAGTTTATGCATTCCAATACATTTGTGCTATCCATCATCATATCATTAGAATCACTACAAATGGATGAAACTTTTTTTTCTTTACTACGTTTCACTAATTCGATTAGTTTACGCAGGGAAGAAGTTTTATTTGTAAGAGCATTAACCACAATTTTATTGATATCTATTTTCTTTTTTTTTTTTTAAATGACATTGCAAATGTATAGAACACAATTATGAGATCTTGATATGTTATTAAATTCAAGATCTGGATAATCAGTACAAATATACTCAGCTATTTCATTTAAATAGTTTTTCAGTGCCATTTTAAAATTATTTTTAAGAAATAAAAGTATTTAAAATGGTCGTCGTTAATTTACCATACAAGTAATAAGATAAAATAACTGGTATTTTCCTAAGCAATATATAAGCAAAGACCAAATAAAATTGTCCAAGCAACGTAAAGGCTAGAAGACTAGAATTAGTCAATGCAACATTTAGGCAAAGACCAAATAAAATTGTCCAAGCAACGTAAAGGCTAGAAGACTAGAATTAGTCAATGCAACATTAAGGCAAAGACCAAATAAAATTGTCCAAGCAACGTAAAGGCTAGAAGACTAGAATTAGTCAATGCAACATTAAGGCAAAGACCAAATAAAATTGTCCAAGCAACGTAAAGGCTAGAAGACTAGAATTAGTCAATGCAACATTAAGGCAAAGACCAAATAAAATTGTCCAAGCAACGTAAAGGCTAGAAGACTAGAATTAGTCAATGCAACATTAAGGCAAAGACCAAATAAAATTGTCCAAGCAACGTAAAGGCTAGAAGACTAGAATTAGTCAATGCAACATTAAGGCAAAGACCAAATAAAATTGTCCAAGCAACGTAAAGGCTAGAAGACTAGAATTAGTCAATGCAACATTAAGGCAAAGACCAAATAAAATTGTCCAAGCAACGTAAAGGCTAGAAGACTAGAATTAGTCAATGCAACATTAAGGCAAAGACCAAATAAAATTGTCCAAGCAACGTAAAGGCTAGAAGACTAGAATTAGTCAATGCAACATTAAGGCAAAGACCAAATAAAATTGTCCAAGCAACGTAAAGGCTAGAAGACTAGAATTAGTCAATGCAACATTAAGGCAAAGACCAAATAAAATTGTCCAAGCAACGTAAAGGCTAGAAGACTAGAATTAGTCAATGCAACATTAAGGCAAAGACCAAATAAAATTGTCCAAGCAACGTAAAGGCTAGAAGACTAGAATTAGTCAATGCAACATTAAGGCAAAGACCAAATAAAATTGTCCAAGCAACGTAAAGGCTAGAAGACTAGAATTAGTCAATGCAACATTAAGGCAAAGACCAAATAAAATTGTCCAAGCAACGTAAAGGCTAGAAGACTAGAATTAGTCAATGCAACATTAAGGCAAAGACCAAATAAAATTGTCCAAGCAACGTAAAGGCTAGAAGACTAGAATTAGTCAATGCAACATTAAGGCAAAGACCAAATAAAATTGTCCAAGCAACGTAAAGGCTAGAAGACTAGAATTAGTCAATGCAACATTAAGGCAAAGACCAAATAAAATTGTCCAAGCAACGTAAAGGCTAGAAGACTAGAATTAATCAATGCAACGTTAAGGCAAAGACCAAATTTATCTAAAACAGAAAAAAGGTTATAAAAAAAAAATAAAGTTATATTTTTTATAAGTTAAATTAGTAAAAGCTATAATTATTTCAATAAAATAAATAACTACTTAAGTTAATTTAAAATAATTAAAAAAAAAAAATGTATTTTAAAGAAAAAAATGTAATTTAATTAAAAATTAACACAACATAAAATATAATGGTGTAAATAATACAAAAGTTTGGAAGTCTGTTCCACACTACTACAATCAATATCTGAAACAAAAATAAAATACACAATTATTATCAGAAAAATTTTAGAGTTACAGTCTTATCTGTTGAGTATAGTGACATTATGTCTTAAATTAATAAAACAATACAAGTATTGAAAACATTTTTTTTTCTTCAAAAATTACAATCATCAAATAAAATTATAATTATTCATTATTATAGTTTTTTCCTTGATTATTTTTTAGACTTTTAGCATATTAAAAAAAAAGAAACTATAATTTGTCAATAATATACAAATTGTTGAACATAATTTATATTGTTTTGTTTTTATAAAAAATAAAAAATTTGTAATAATAAAAATTTGTTTCAAACAAAAAGTTTTCAATCACTAAAAAAACCCTTAATAAATAATAATACCTTAGTACAAAAGCCAAAATATCAAAATACTAAGATTAAATTTTAAGACACATAAAAAATCTGATAGGTTGAGAACATCTGCAAAAAGGAAGTTAAATTTAAAAAAAATCTAACTTAGATTAGTAGATTGTAGAATTAGTAAATTGTTTGAAAGGGAAGATGAGTTACATAAAAATTCACACTAAATGACATAATTAGGTCATTTAGTGTGAATTTTCAAAAAATGTATCGGATAATTATGCCATTCCAAATTTAATATTGTACTTTATAATTTAATATTATAATCACAGATAAAATAAAATTTTATCTTACCTGTGCTATAATTATCTTAGAATTTTGCTACATTAATCAAAATATGCAATAATAAGCTTACTAATTACCTTTATTTTAAATAAAAAGATGTTACAATTTAACTAAAGTCCCTATATTTTGTAACAAATCTGTTGTAAACAAAACTTAAAAAATATGACATTTGTACAATTTATTACTTCAATTTGTAAGATTCAAATACAAATCTTTGTTAAAAAAATTTAAAAGATAGAAATAAAATTGTTATAATGTAATTGTATTAAATAAAATATGTATAAATACCTTACTAAATAGTAGTAGCACATCCAATTTGAAAGTTAAAAAGAAAAGTTGATACGAAAAACAGAATAAAAAAAAAATTTTATCATAAAAAAGTCTTAAAAAAGACTATTTTTAAGTCTTGAAAAAGACTGTTGTTTAGAAGTCTTAAAAAAGACTGATTCTTAAAAGACTTAAAAAAAAGACTTTTAAATAAAATATAAACGCTTGAAATTTTATAAATTAAATTTAATAAACTTCAAAGCGCTGATTATGAGATCTAGAGTCGTATATAGCATAAACAAAGGCAACGACGACTGGAACGAATTTATAAAAGTAACGGAGGAATAAGTCTATGTCAAGACAAAAACAGTATAGCCAACACAAAGTTTATATAAAAATACTTAGCGCGATATAATTGCATAACATTCTCATATTCGTCATCAATGCACTATGTAGGTTATATCGTAGAAAACGGGATGTCTTGGCTATATTTATTATGTTTTGTAATACGAAACTATCAATTATTCTGTAAAAGTTATCATATTGCCAGATGGTTTTCATTAGACACCATTGAAATTTAAAAATGTCCATTTTCGACTGCATTACTTTTGAGTAGTGAATTTCCGATTGGGTTGAACTTCCAGTTGGTGACTCTTTGTAAGAGTCATATAACAATCTGAAAACTTTTTTATTTAAATTTTGGAGTCGTTTTAAAGTCTGGTACCGGACCTGTATATTTTTGTGTTATGACACTGATGGTGTTCCAGTCATCAGCACGAGGGTTATAAACACAGTAAATTAGATCTAGTGTTTACTCTAAAAATGGACTAAGATGAATTATGTTCTAAAATTATTGTTATTAAAGTTATGGAAGAGATCCAACTAGATTGAGGAATGAAAGACAAGCCATTAATCTTTTATAAAGTAAGCAATCATTTATTAATAATTAAAATTAGTTATGATTAGCAAATTTTATTTTGGTACTTGCAAAAAAATATTGAAAGTTATTGTTTTAACATCAATAAAAATTCGTTTAACAAAACTTACAAGAAACATAAAACTTTTTTAAATTAATTGAAGAAAAAAATTGATATCGCTTATTATACACAAAGTAGAGTTTTATTTAATTTGAATTAAAAAAAAAACTATATTATATTATTTATCCGANAGAGTTTTATTTAATTTGAATTAAAAAAAAAACTATATTATATTATTTATCTGAATAGTCATATTAAAAAGCTCGAATCGGTATTAAATTTGAGAGAATTGTGTAAATTTTCTTTTGATTGAAATATTATCAGTTAAAAACAAATTTTCAATATATTATTGATTGAGTGGTATAACATCACTAAATAAAAAATTTTTTATTATAGTAAAAAGTTCAAAACAATGGTTAACAAATATATAATTTTATTTTATAGTTAAGTTTTTTTTTTAATTAAAAACTTGCAACCATAAAATATTTGTGTAGAAAAAAAACTTATGTTTAAATACAAGCTCACTTTAAAATGCTGATTAATTTTGTATTTAGAAAATTTAATCAATATTCACTGAATTTAATTACAATCTAAAATTTATTTTTTCAGTTTTGACTGATCATTGTGTTAGAATGTGTTGTTTACCTAATTTTTGTAAACATCTAATTGAGATGGTGAGACCTTATATTGTAGTGCCTATAAGTATAGTTACACTAACAGAAAAATTCAAGGTAAAGCTTTTTTTTTATGTCCAAGATGTACTAACCTGCAATGTTGTATAGTGAGTACTCAGTAACTATTTAAACATATATGAATTATATCAATATTATTAATTAAATTATTTCTATTATAGGCTGAAAATTGCACAATCTACTAGAAAATGACCATATTCAATTATCTTATTATATAATAGAACAAGTAAAAAATAAATTAATATTAAAATTGTTGAAATATCTTTTCATATCAAATTTTTATATATTTACAATTATTTTAACTATGAGTATATAAATTACAATGATACATTATTTTGATAAAACTATACTTATCGTTTAGTAAGTACATACTTACATTTTATAATATTGTATGTTTTAAGATTTTTCTCATATGAATTTATTATCATCACTCACTAATAAGTTATAAGTATTATTTTGTGTTTAAATTTTATAAAGTGTTTTATCGTTAATTTTTCTTATATAAATTAAAGAGAGAAACAACTTTATTTAAGAAAAGCGGACTGCCCGACATCCGGGTTGCCAATCTGACACAGCGTAAAATTCAAACTTATGTTACACAAAATATAGAAATTAGTTGGTATTTACAAAATAAACAATATTATAACATAGTTACAAAAAGTTAAAAAAATAAAATACATAGAATTTAAGGTATAAATTAAAATCTAATTATACATAAAAAAAAATAGATAAATTATTGTCATTCATATATATATATTTATTAATTGAGTTTTAAGAGTATAAATGCTTGTGGATAATATGTAAAGTATCACGCATAATGGTTAGACAAATAGCTCTTAGTTCATTTAAATTTAATGCGTGAGATTTAAAAAAATTTTTTAATAAAAGCGACGCTGTTCCGCGTGCTCCAAACCAAAGGCCGTGGACTTCCCAGTTGTTTATTCCGTATTTGTTTTTTAGGAATGGAATAACTGGTTCATAAATAAATTTTTTCTCCTCATCTATTTGCTTGTCCTGGTTCTCTTCGTTCGTTTCCCAACGGAGCGTTGGGTCCAGAACCATTCCTTTATTTTTTGTTCGGTCGAGAATAATTATATCAGCCCTTCTATTTTGCTGACTGTTCTCTTCCGTTGAGGCCAAACAGTGAACTTCTTCATGTACCTCAAAGCCTTTCTTTCGAAACATATTAGCTAGCTGAGTACGTATTTTGTGGTGTGCTGAGTTTCTTAATAGCTCTGATCGTGGACAGGAACCACGGATGTGGGAAAGCGTTTCTATTATGTTCTTCTCACTGCAAGAGGGATTTCTGCAGTGGCGGTTTCCCTGACTCCGCCCTCCTGTCGCGCGATTAGCCATTGAATTCATCGACATTTTAATGCCGTTGCACCAGTCGTTGCTCGTAATGCCGGCTTTATTGGATACCCAGCTATTCGCCGGGGTGAATGATTTGTACCACTTCACCCCTATGCCTCTTTGTGGCATTTGTGCCCATTTTTCAAACTCTAAAGCCCTAAGTTCAGCCCTTATAGCACGTACATTGTTTCCAGTCACTCCTCCGAGGGTATCTCTACATTTTTTGATTTCTGCTTCCATATTGCGGACTGTATGGAGATGATTGTCTCTGATTTTAAGTAGAGATTGACATATGTTAATATGTTGAAGAGATGCCTCCCAAGTGACTCTTAAAATTCCGAGTCCACGAAGCTTTCGACCAGTGTAGTATACTGGTATCGGTGTGTCAGCAGGAAGTCCTACAATCTCCCTTACCCCTTGTCTCATAATGGAATCTATTGATTCTAGAAATAGGGGATCTAAAAGATCCAATGGGGTGGTTTGCATGGGATAGACTAATTTTGGGAATATGTATTGCTCTAGGATATTCAATTTTTGGTCCCCTCTCAAAAGAGGGGATGTTATTAGCATTCTAAAATCTTTTTCAAGGCTGGTTATGAATTTTTTCCTGTCAAAGACAATACTGTTTGAGTAGTTGACTCCGAGGTATTTAATCTGTTCATTGATTGAAATTGCACGTATAGTGGCACTGTCTGATAGTATAAGATCGTTAGGAGAAAGCTGACCCTCTCGAATATTTATGGCTATTGATTTTTCTGGATTAATTGACATACCTATTTGTTCGAAAGCTAGTTGTAATGTCTCGACTAATATTATTGCATTTTCTTTGTCTCGCGCTATAATAACAGTATCGTCAGCGAACGCCAGTGCGGACAGTCTGTCTAGAGTTGGTGATAGCTCAAAACCATGAACATTAGCAATATCGGGATCAGAAATTAGCTTCAAAGCAAAGTCTTGACATAGATTAAAGATTGTTGGTGAAAGAGGGGAACCTTGTGCTACCCCACGACGTAACGTAATATAGTCAGTTGTTTGCTTATTTACTTCAATTTTGGTAGCGTTTGATGTTGCTAAAGATATTATAAGGTTCCGTAGATTATTCGGTAGTGATAAAGATTGCAACGTGCGACGGATGTGGTCGTGCCCTACTGTATCGAAAGCTTTGGCTAAGTCTAACATTACTATACAACAATTGTCCTTCTTTTCTCTAGCCACTCTTAAGCAGCCCTCAACGAGTGATGCGTTTATATGTGCTCCTGGCATTCCACAAATAAATCCTCTCTGCACTTGACTACATTTTACTCGTGCTCTCAAAGCCTGGTCTAGACTTCTTTCTATGATTCTACGAATTACGCTGAAAATCGTTATTGGCCTCCAGTTGCATAAATTTTGTTCGTCCCCCTTTTCCTTGAATATAAGAATAGTACGCCCTGTTCGGAAAGTTAAAGGGATATAGTTCCATTCTAGCATTACTTTCCCGATAGCCCATATAGCATTACTGCATTTTACATTTCTTATTGTACGGAGAACAATTCCATCGGGGCCTGGGGATGTGTCTATACATATCTTTTTAATGGAAAGCTCAATGTCCTCTTTTGTTATTAGAAATTTCTCGTTAATATCTACGCTAGATTCGTATGCCTCGCGTATTTGATTGTTGGGTATCTCGAAGAGGGAACGATAGTGTTGGTCTATAACTGGAGTTTCCATTTTGAGCTTAGCAGATTTTTTTGAATTCAGAAGTTTCCGCGCTACTTTGCGACGTTGATTTGCATATTGCCATTGTATTAGGTCATAATTGTATTGGTCACTAATTTTTTTTTTTCGCCGTTTAGAGTATCTTTGTGGGTTTGAGACTTGGCTNTGAGTGGTATAACATCACTAAATAAAAAATTTTTTATTATAGTAAAAAGTTCAAAACAATGGTTAACAAATATATAATTTTATTTTATAGTTAAGTTTTTTTTTTAATTAAAAACTTGCAACCATAAAATATTTGTGTAGAAAAAAAACTTATGTTTAAATACAAGCTCACTTTAAAATGCTGATTAATTTTGTATTTAGAAAATTTAATCAATATTCACTGAATTTAATTACAATCTAAAATTTATTTTTTCAGTTTTGACTGATCATTGTGTTAGAATGTGTTGTTTACCTAATTTTTGTAAACATCTAATTGAGATGGTGAGACCTTATATTGTAGTGCCTATAAGAATAGTTACACTAACAGAAAAATTCAAGGTAAAGCTTTTTTTTTATGTCCAAGATGTACTAATCTATTTTAAACTACCATTTTTTATGTCTATAGGTTTTAACTGATTTAACATTTTCCCACTGCTAGTAGTTAATACAAATATTAATACATACAAATTTTTGTATGTAGGAAATAAGTGACATTCAACAAAGAGTTAAGCATACATGTCTGTTAGAATATTAATGAAATATCTAATGCCTTATGTAAACCTGCAATGTTGTATAGTGAGTACTCAGTAACTATTTAAACATATATGAATTATATCAATATTATTAATTAAATTATTTCTATTATAGGCTGAAAATTGCACAATCTACTAGAAAATGACCATATTCAATTATCTTATTATATAATAGAACAAGTAAAAAATAAATTAATATTAAAATTGTTGAAATATCTTTTCATATCAAATTTTTATATATTTACAATTATTTTAACTATGAGTATATAAATTACAATGATACATTATTTTGATAAAACTATACTTATCGTTTAGTAAGTACATACTTACATTTTATAATATTGTATGTTTTAAGATTTTTCTCATATGAATTTATTATCATCACTCACTAATAAGTTATAAGTATTATTTTGTGTTTAAATTTTATAAAGTGTTTTATCGTTAATTTTTCTTATATAATTTTAAACAATAGTATAAATAATAATAATAATAATTTTTATAATTATTTTTAATTTTAAACATATTTAATTTATTATTTCTATGATGTTATATTATTTTTTTCTAAAATAAGTTTTACAAATTCTGTTCACACTTTTAAATTTAATTTGCAGAAATTACCTAATTTGTTGTTCTAACAATATATTATAAATAATTTTCATTTATTTTTAAGCTTTTAACATTTTATACTTAAATTTACTGTTAAATTAAAGATATTTATTTGTTAATTTTATGTTACTAATGAATTCAAGTATATATTTGGACATCAACTAGAAAAAATTATTTTCCTCTCAAATTGCCATTATCTTATAGAACGTTGAGAATAGTGNTTATTTTCCTCTCAAATTGCCATTATCTTACAGAACTTTGAGAATAGTCAACACTATTAGCATGTTGTTTGAATTAGTGATCAATTTGTCCTTAAAGGACTGTAACATGCTAGCAAATCAAAAGGCAAATTATTTTTTATTAACCATGTCCTAACATTTACTTATCTCACTGTATTTTTTTAGTAATTTTTATTTATTCAATTCTTATTCCTGATATTTAAATAATATTTTTTTTCAGTAATTTATGAGGCCTTATTAAATTATAGTTTTATTTACATGAAGATATTATTTATTTATATATTCAAAACTGAGTATATTAAATATACTTAGTTTTGACTNCATGAAGATATTATTTATTTATATATTCAAAACTGAGTATATTAAATATACTTAGTTTTGACTTTTTTTTTTTTGAGTTTTTGTGCTCTTATATTTTAATAGAAGTAGTCTAATTTTATTAATATGTAGTATTGTAATTTTATTTACTGTAAAGCTATTTCTTATAATAAATTTAACTACTTTTTAGAGCCTAGTTTAAATTTTAGTATTGATCATTCTATTTTTTTAAACATTATGTTAATTTGATGTTAAA
>NW_026099575.1:21564882-21577297 GCF_025091365.1 Daktulosphaira vitifoliae | reverse complement strand
GCGTATTAATAATCGCTTTGCTGAGCGAACGGCGGACTCCCACAATCCACCCATGTGTGCAGCCGAAGGCGCATTAAAATGTCACTCACACATGGGCGTCGCTGCCGCTATTTTAATTTGAGACGTTACGCTATTTATAAGGTCACGTAGCTGTTTATCAGCCCCGATAAAATTTGATCCACAATCCGAAAACACTTGGGCTGGTAGGCCCCTACGAGCGACGAACCGATCGAAGGCCGCTAAAAAGGCTTCAGTAGACAGTTCCGTCACGACTTCTAGATGTACCGCTTTAACGGTGAAACAGACAAAAATGGCTAAATATACCTTATAAGTACGTGATTTTCTCAACCTTATTTCGCGCATTTGAAGAGGCCCGGCGTAATCGATTCCGACGCGCCTAAATACTTGGCATTCTGTAACACGCGCAGACGGTAAGTCAGCCATCCGGGGTTGCGGATTTACAGCTGCGTAACGCACGCACGTTGTGCATCGACTAATAACTTTATGTACGACGGCCCGCGCACTCAAAATCCAAAATTGCCGTGTAGCTAGCGTAAGCATAACACGTGGGCCTGCATGACAGCTATATTCATGATATCATCTGAATATAAGTATGGCTAAATGAGACCGTTTAGCTAAAAGTATCGGATGTTTTTGCTCGTAAGGTAACAACGAATGACGTAAACGTCCACCCACGCGGATTACCCCATAATCGTCCAAAAAAGGGCACAAACGTGCCATAGGTTTAGAAGATATACTGACTCCAGCTACAAGTTCATTTTTTAACGCGGCAAAAAAACATTGTTGCGAATCAATCACTATTGCTCGTAACGACGCGTCGATTTCCTCTTGAGTGATCGCGAGCGCTGGAGATGCATTGTGGCGACACTTATGTGCAAAACGCCTCATATACGATATGACGCGTAACATCCGATTATATGAAGAAAAACGAGTTGACCATTCGGTTGGAGGGTCCTGGGCGCGAACAGCTAATGAAATAATGCGGACTTCAGATGAATCGGATACATCCAATAACGACGGTCGCGACGGCCACCTATCTGGCGCTTCTAAAATAAACGGAGGGCCATGCCAGTATAACGTATAATCACATAATTTAGAGGGCAATACCCCGCGCGATACGCAGTCGGCCGGGTTGACGGTTGTGTTTACATAGGACCATGAGCACTCAGGTATTAAACATTGTACCTGGTGTACTCTATTTGACACATATGCCTTAAAAGTATCATGTGGTACACTTAGCCACGATAATACCACGAGCGAATCGGTCCAAGCATGAGTCGCGATAATATTTAAATCCGTAGACAAAATGGATTTAATTCGTCCTAACCAACGTGCTAAGAGTACTGCGGCATTTAACTCGAGACGGGGTATAGAAAGTGGTTTAATCGGAGCTAATTTAGTTTTCGCGCCGATAAGGAAAATAGACGATTCAGTTAATGGATTTTCGACGCGCAAATAAATAACGGCGGCGTAGCCACGCTGAGACGCGTCACAAAACCCAAGAAGCCGACACGACGAGTTTTTACACGCGCCGATATAACGCGCAATTTTAATGTGCGACAACAGCGGTAGCTCCG
Source organism: Daktulosphaira vitifoliae (assembly GCF_025091365.1). Classification (NCBI taxonomy): domain Eukaryota; kingdom Metazoa; phylum Arthropoda; class Insecta; order Hemiptera; family Phylloxeridae; genus Daktulosphaira; species Daktulosphaira vitifoliae. Next base: position 21,575,699 of record NW_026099575.1, on the reverse strand, counting down.
CAACAAAATTTGACCACTCCATACTAATATCGTCAGGTAATTTTTCGTCCCACCCTAGGGACAGTTGCCAGGTTCGTTGCATTATAGATTTTGCCAACATAATACAGGGAGACAGAAGGCCGAGTGGATCAAACAAGCGGGCTATTAACGATAAGACGCCTCGCTTAGTAGTAACAACTACCGATTCTATGCGGGGCACATAATAAAAATAATCACCGGCATCGTGCCACTGAAGTCCTAGAACCTTTGTTCCTCCCCCATCACTGTCATCGAATGACAACGACGTCGCAGCACGGTGTTCTACCGAAACAGCGTCTAGAACAGCAATACAATTGCTTGACCATTTCCTTAGCTCTAACGCTGATTTCCCTAGCACCGAAATTAACGCCTTCTGTAACGACAACGCGCCTTCTACAGTATCCGCTCCAGTACACACGTCGTCTATATACGTTTGATAGCGCAACGCGTGACGAACGGCAGGCTCGTCGATACAGTCGTTGTCGGCTATAAACTGTAGCACGCGCAGCGCCAGGTACGGCGAACTGTTGACACCGTAAGTCACCGTATTAAGTTCATATTCAACAAGTTCCTCAGTCGACGAAGAACGCCATAAAACGTGTTGAAATTTACGGTATTCAGGATTTATCAAAATTTGCCGATACATTTTGCAAATGTCGGCGGTAAAAGCATATTTGCGCAAACGGAAACGGCAAAGTACGTCAACAACTTCTTGTTGCAACTTCGGACCAGCATATAAGCAGTCGTTCAATGAGCTTCCGCCCCACGGTACAGCCGAACTGTCAAATACGACACGAATTTTACGAGGGTCGATTTCCGGCTTGTACACAGCATGGTGTGGTATAAAATACAATCCCGGGGAAGAGGCTACGGACATATGACCAAGTTTAATATAATCTGCCATAAATTCACAATAGAGTGCACGTAGTTTCGAATCAGTTTGTAACCGTTTCTCTAAATTTTCGAATCGCTTAAGGGCCAAATGACGAGATCCCGGAAAACTAAGTTTGTCTGGAGACAACGAACGAAATGGTAACGGTACAGAAAAACGGCCTGACGGGAGCCGTACGCATTGTTCACAGAAAATTTTCTCGCATTTTCCATCATTGGTAAAATCGATTGGGGCTGCGTCAGGTTCCTCCACCTGCCAAAACTTATCTAACATTGTCTCTAAAGAGGTTGTTAATGATACCACATTTAAACACGGCAGGGAGACAGTGGTGGGAGCGCCACCGATGAGCACCCATCCAAATATCGAACCGAATGCGGCGGGAAGATCGTTATGTACAACAATACGTTTGCCATTCAAAATTAATGAGTATAAATCAGCACCCAGCAGAAAATCGATCGAACCGGGCGTATCGAATGACGGGTCGGCAAGTGCTAGATTGTTATAATTTTGCCTAACATGAGCCGTAATTACCTGCCGCGGTAAATTACTTGTAATTGACGGCAAAATCCATGCTTTGACCGTCAATACCGGTTCGCTAGAAAAACGTGGCTGCATCTGACATGTCATAAAACCTTGGGTGTCGGGAACCTGAATCCCAGAAAGACCCGTAACGGACTGAGTCCATCGAGTGCGCGGGAGACCGAGGCGATCCGCGAATGCCGTCGTCATGGCACTAATTTGCGACCCGGAATCTAACAATACGCGTGCCGTTTGAAGAGTGCCCGACCTATCACGAACATGAACTAACGCTGTCCCCAGCAATACTGTCGGCGTAGTATTTGCTGTAAGACCCGAGAAACTATTTGACGGCACATCAACTGTGGCCGACGAACTATCAATAGGTTGGCTGGGTGCGCGGGGTGGTCTATCAATGTGTAATAATGTATGATGTCTCCGATTACACCGATTACACGTCGCTGCTGAACATTTCGTGGAATAATGAGTAGCGATAAGGCATCGAAAACACAGGTGTTTATCGCGAGCAAACTGCAACCGGTCATTAACGGTCCAACTGATAAAAACATTACAATTAACTAGCGTATGTTCACCTTTGCACGCTGTGCATTGTTTCGATACTTTAATGTTATTGACTGGTTTTGTGGTCGCGAGCGACATTACCGGAAGCCGACTATTTTGCTCATTACGCCTAGCTTTATAAACATTGTGCACATTACCATGAACAGGGCGACAATCTTGAACATTTTCTAAAACGGCTACTCGTCTTTTTACAAATTTAATTACGTCATCGGCTGAGGGATATTCGGCTACCGTTTCAGCCTCGAAACATTTCCGACTTGAAGTCGGTAAACAACGGGAGCATAGCGCAAATAAAAGAAATGACCCTATATCAGGTATATTTAATGCTTTAAGCAACGAAATACTCTCGTCAAAAGTTTTCAGAAACGCATTTAAGTCGGCAATACTTTCTTGACGCAACATTTGGGCCGATAGCATTTTTTCGACTAACATAGTAGCCATTCGCCGTGGCTTATCATAACGGTTAGATAGAGTCGACCAGGCTAATGCATAATTTTGTTCCGAAACTGGAATACTGTTGATTACGTCCGCGGCGCTACTGCCTTCAAGACAGCCAATTAGAAAATAAAATTTATCAATATCGTGAAAGTTCTGTTGGTCAATGAGTAACTTAAAACGATCGCGAAACGTAGGCCACTTAGTGTAATCGCCATCAAAACGGGGTAGCGGCATATCGGGCATTTTTGCGCGACGTTTTTCCATAACTTGAACTGAACCCGCGCCTGAATTGGTTTCGCTAAATATCGACCCGTTTGCCGGCGGTGGAACGCGATCTACTTCCGACAGATATTTAAGTCTCGTTGCCTTAATTGAATTTACGCACTCGCGTACTTCTATCTGAAGTGCTGATGAATACTCTGACCCGACGCCTAAATTAAGCAACGCATCCATTAGGGCATCGTCTTCGGTGACGAATTCAAACCAAAGCGCGTCCATATCGCCCGCTGCCACGATAAAATTTTCTTTAAGTGCCGGTTCAGTAATTACCCGACGTGATAAATCGTACGTAGCTTTAATGTGCGACACTGCGGTTGATCGCCTAAGTAGCGCGCGATCTTTAGCGAGCCTAAAGGCGGCGTCGTCAGCCATAATAAACAATTAAGAGAAACAAAATTTTAATAATAAACTTTAAACAAATTAAGTAATTAAATTAATAACTATTCATATACAACGCAAAACCCAACAATAATCAAAACAATCAGCGGTACAAATAATAATAAGAACAACAATACTAATGGTTACCCATAAAAATGACAATCAATGTGTAAAGTATTCGATATAGTAACAATAAGAAGTTTACTACGCGATGATCGTATACTGACTTCTTATCAGAGTTCAAACTCTAATATCTCGCGATCCCTATTATTCTCGTCTATTTTTTGCGCAACCAAATACGTCTTTTTTCCCGAGCTGAAAGTTACGAAATTTTTAAAAGAAACTAATAACGTAAAACTAAAAATACTTATGTCCACACCGAAAGATGGAAAAAACATACACATACTACATAGAAATACATAAAGGATTTAAAACCCAGCAATTTTTTTTCTTTTTACTTATTTTAAGGAGTAATCATAAGAATAAGTCACATCTTACCGATCCACAACGAAAAACTGCTAAGGGCTTCCACAGGTCTCAAATACAAAAAAAACTACCACGCTCTGCAACCAAAAATGATATACCACCGACTCGAAAACACCTCAATGGTCGGGGTACCCAGTATTTTCGCCTAAGTGGACACGACTTGCTTTTACTTAAACAAACTATAGTTAACTGGTTTATATGCAACCTGGTTACTTCAATTTTTCGTAGACCAAGACCAGACACGCTTCTCCACACCATAAACTCGTGGATGGGCATCCAAATCCACCTTTGATATTGAAGTGACGATCACGGAACTCTAGGTTGTGGGCTCTCAAGTTGAGGCACTCACCGTCCGTCATAGGATCGTCCCAGCATAGGTGCCAAACACATACTCGCCGTACGCCACGACGCGCAACAATTTCGATCGCGTTTACCGGTTGTATACAAGTGGCGCTACAAATGATCGGCGGCCAAACAATCATATAGTCAATTATTATTTAGTAGAATATATAAGACTAAATTGCCAATACGAAATGAGTTTTTGAAACTAAAGGTAATAAATAAATATAAAGAAAACATGAAATATGGGCTGAACTAAAAAATATTATTATGATAAAATGTAAGAAACAGAAAATTAATTATAAATCCTAAAATAAAAATAATTTTCGGAAAGAAATACATAAGAACACCCGCAGAAGTTGTAAAACAACATAATACACCAAGATCGATAATCTTATTAGATGAAAATAATAGAATTAAAAGGACAAATTAAAGTAATATGAATATCTCAAACTCTTCAGGTAATATAGAGGAAGATTATTCAAACAACTACAAAACAATAAAATCCAATGGAAAAAAATAAATAGAGGATGAAAGCTTAGAACAAAAAGAGAATAAAGATAACGATATAAAACAATTTCTGTGGAAGAAAAAAAGAGGATAACAAATATAGATTAAGTAAATATGGTAAGAAAACTAAATTGCATAACTATATAAATATAAAAAAAATTAAAATTATTTATATTATTAGTGTATTTTTCTTGTTTAAATTTAATGAGAAAAAAAAAGTTTGTTAAGAGGGATGTAATGTATTGTACTATCACATATATGTCTTAGCATCTATCAATATGTATCATAGCTTAGTTCAGATTTTAATGAAAAATATAATAATGTAATGATGATTTTTATTTTTATTTAAAAATATATTATATATTATGTAATACATTTCAATATTTTAATTTAAATATTTGTTTTTTCATATTTAGATAAAACAGATATTCAAAGACTAAAAGTTCCTTCTGCGCCTACGAAAGTAACGAATACTGTGAAGTCATTAAGACGCGGTAAATTTATATTTGGAGATGTAATTGATGATGTTATAAATTGTTTTATAAAAGAAAACAAGAAGGAAGACACTATTTCATACGTTTCGTCATATATCTATATTTGTGTTCGTGAAAAAAATTTTTCTCCTATCATCGAATATATGACAAATTTAATAACTCAAGAAAAAACAATTATTTTAGTTAATATACAAGTTGGTTCATCAGCTTTCAGTTATCATTGGGTTTTGGGAGTAATTAATTTGGTTTCAAAACAAATAATTATTTTAGATTCAGAAAAAATAATTAGATTAAATTTATATGAAAATTTACATTTCATAATGAGTACTTACTTTAATATAAAAATATTCTATGATAATTCAGTACCCAAACCAATTGCGAGTGAATGGGAATTCATTCTTGCCAAAAATGCCATACGACAATATAATTGTACTGATTGTGGTATTTATGTTTGTATACATGCTTATCATTATATAACCAACGAGAAATTCTTTCGATTAAATTTAAATGATGGTAGACAATGGCTTTATTATTATTATAACATGTATAATGAAAATAAAACGTCTAACTTAAATGAAGGTTCTTCATCTAATCAAAATTCACTAAGTGAAGAAGATATAAACAATATTATTGAAATAACTAAGCAAGAGACAATAAAGGTTGAATACAACCAAGTTCAATGTATAAATGTAGAATAAAATAAGAAATAAAAAAAAAATTGTTTTTTTTTATTTTGTTATTAGATTATTAGATAGTTAAAATTAACTTTCTTTTATTATAATATTATTTAATATTCATATTATACACTTTTAGAATATTTTTAATATTTAAAGAAGTATATTTATTTGTTACTATTTCTTAATTTATAAAATTTTAACAGACATGACTAGTAAAACTCAACAAAATCAAAAAATATATACAAAATGATTTTTTATTATAACCCATTTTATTACTTACAGAATAAAAATTATTTAATCATGTTTTTGTTTCTTACCTTTAGTTATATATTATTTTTGAATTTTTAGCTATATAATTTTTTTTTATGTTCATCCCTTATACCTTGTAAGGGTGTCAGCTTTTTTTTAAAATGGGAACACATTTGCTTATTAGATATACAATTTTACGTAGTATTTACTGTCAATTATGACTATCAATAGAAATAATTTCTTTATTGCCAGTTGATGTATTTATTAACTAAAAAAATTGTTCCGTATTACCTTTGATAATAAATGTTGCATATATGCAAATGTCAACGCCATAAAATTACAATTAGCTGGTTGTATTTGTAATTCCTCGCTTTATTATACATGTGTGTTATCTCAAAAATTCGAAACCTAAAAATTTGATATCTAATAAACGAAAAATCTTATGTTAAAAATTAAAATGCCATTGACTATTTAAATAAACCTCAAACATATAATTAAATTCAAAAAATGTGTTTCTATTTAAAAAAACAAAATTTTCACCCTCAAAAGGTATTAGGGATGAACTTAAAAAGTATTACATATCTTATAATTTAAAAAATATATATATAACAAAAGGTAACCATTATCAAAGTGTTTGCATTGTTTTTATTAAAATAGTAAAATATTTATAAATTGTAATGAATCAAAATAGAAGTTTCGAGACTATCCGAGAAACTTCTAGAATAATCTTTACACAAATAATTATCAATTTTAAATACTTTTCTGACTGACTATTATTTTATTACTTTTTACAAATACATCGTTCATTTGGAGCGATGTTTACATTAATGTCCATCTTTTTAATTACCATAAGCGTATCTGTGGCGCCGAACAGACGGCAAGATTAAATAGTTAAATTTTTAAGAAAAACTAGCCTCCCTTCATTACCTTACCAACTAATTTAATATAAAAATGCTAGTAAAATTAGCACAGACACTCTCTTTCCTTTTTATCTCTCTCGCATACTCTCACTTTCATTTTCACTTATTATTCCCCCATAATCTTACACTTTCATATTAAAAGTTAATAATGTAAAATTCACGTTACTTTTGTTAATTTTAATTATAAGACTTATATATATTTGTCAAAATAATTAATACAAGTTATAGAAATAAACTCAGTATGTTGCCCCTCATATCTGTATTTTTATTTATTTAAATTAACTTAAAATATCGACATCAACAAGGAACATCACAATTCACCATCTATCTACGAATCCATTTGGACATCAAGGTAAGTGTAGTCTTAAGACATGCACTATATTCATGTAATATTAATAAATAGGACAGAGTGGGTAAGAGGTAGGATTAAGATGATATGAATGAATCTAACACAATCCAAATAACTTATAATCCCTTTCCTAATATCTCTATCTTATCGCCTCCCCCCTATATAATATTTTTATTACAATATATATATATATATAAGCCTATATTTTATATTTATCATAAATTATTTCTGAAAATTACAAAAATATAAATACAAAAAAAAAAATAGTATAAGAATTAGTATTAAAAAGATTATTAACTTCATAAATGTTTAATTGATTATAAATGATAAACTAATTTTATTTGTTTATTTATGAAGGATAACATAAAAAAATTACCAATATTTGAAATAGTTTCTTTAATTATAACTTGCTTGTTTTATCTGGCAAGCTTTTGGCAAAAATCTGGTGGTTATTATTAATCCCATCATCGCCATATAGGGCTTGTATGTTTTATGCAAACTCCTCGCCACCAATTGACACAAACTATATTTTCATTCATAACTACCCTTCCTTCGTCCAATAGTATTATCGTTATACTTCATCGAGCTGTATGTTTAATATGTTTTAAGAAAATAATATACCAATAATAATAAAAGTAATATACCCCCACAAAACAATTCATTTTCTGAGAAGCGCATAAAAATAACCGTTGCATTCATAAATTTATCCCCTGCATCCGTGCAATAAGTCACGATAAAAAAGTATACAGTCAACGGATGTGTTGTCTCTCTAATATAAAAATAGTATTAAAGAATGAACAGCTTTTTACACTCTAAGTAGTTGTTATTTTTATTCTTGTTGAAATAGCTTAGGTATTACAATATAATTAACTAACCCATGTACAATAATTCTGTAGTTGTATAAAAGATCCGCATACAATTTTAGTAATTGTATGAGGGATGTTAAACAAGATGATTATAATGGATTGTTTTATAGACTTTTGTAACGTGAGGAAAATGAAAATGATGATAGAACGTGTAAATGATATTCATATATACCTTACTGTGTATAGTGTATAGAAGGGAATAAAATTTCCTAATAAATATGTTTTCTGAAAATAATAATGAAAACAAGACTTCTTAATAATTTTTGTTGAAATTTTATTAACCCAATCCTTTTTATTCTGAAATCCTGAGTCTTATTTCTAATATATTTGAATTAAATTTATTATTTGGTTTTTTAAAATTACCGAAAGAACACTGATTTTGACGGAGAAAAATGGCTTTTTATAGTCAGAAGGACGTAGTCTAAAGATCCCTAGCGTAATCTTGGAAGCTGAGGCTTTCTATTCTAATGGGTTAATTAGAATGGGAGCCCTGCTTGTAGACATTACTTAGAAATCTCTAAAATATGTAGATGCTGCTGGTTACTTCAACAAGATACGTTTTGTGATCTTTTGATTTATTTTTGAGCAAAATCTATCGATTAAAAGTGGAATAATCGTGTATAAACATAGCAGAGTACAACCAGGAAGTAGATTATAATTCTAGTCATATCTTTATTTTTTTTAGGGATTGTTTCTATTTAAATTAGGATAAAAAACTTTAGCAAAGTATAACTTAATTACTCTAAAATCGAGAAATTTTGAAACCAATTGGTTTTAAATTTTATTTATTAATTGTAATGACATTAACTGTGTTGTAATACATCTTTATTTTTTAGCATGCTATATTGTAGTAGTTATTAATCGATATTTAATTCTTTGATAAATATAACCTGATTATAACATAAACTACAAATAATTAGTTAAATATAAATGTTTTATTAACATACAAAAGTTTATATAAAAGTTTTTATAAAATGACATAGTATATTGTATTGTAGTTTTAATTATTATTTTATAAATGTGTATATAACATTTATTCTTAGTTTTAGTTTAGAATATAAATGTAAGTAAACATTACGGATCGCGTGACCAATTTATACGTTTCAAGCATTAGCTCTTCTCAAAGTAATTCAACAAATAACTAATAAGGAACACAAATTATATTATAATATGCGACTTATTCAGTACCATCAACATTCACTTTATTCACCAATAAAGCATCTAAAGTTATTTTTTTGTTTTTTTAGTACCATCTAATAAAAATTAATATTATACATAAATTGTAATATTACAATTAACATTTCAATATTTTTTTAAAAAGTTTTAATGATTTCCTGAGATTATTAATGTAGGCTATGGTTGTTTAAATTTCTCAAATTGTTTAGGCTCTATCTATTCATTAAGTTTATTCAAACTATACGCAAGATTAGGATATTTATGTTCAAATATAAATATTATATACTTCATTAAATATGTGAGACGTACTCCTCAAAAAAACTGATGGATTGTATTCATTATCATGCAAATCAATTGATAGCTCGACTTTTTTTACATTAATTAAAAATAGGTATCACCTCCAATAATAATTATAAACCTTTAGATTCAGTAGTTTTTCCAATAGGTTTGTATATTATGACTATGAATAGCCAACATAATTATTAGTTTCCTGGAGGATTTTGTGGTTTAAGCTATTGATTTATATGAAAAAGATATTACTCTATATAACAAAGTTTTTATTATTCATTATATTGTGGAATTGTTGAACTCTGTTTTTTTATGACAAATTACACGGATATGATTAAATGGATGCATAAGTAAAAATATTGTTACTTTAAATGCGCTGGGAGTTCATTGATTGTGTAAGCTTCTCGATTTCTGTTTCTATCAAAAAGTCGATACATTATCATATATGCGCTTGATTTTCCGCTAAAAGTACTTTCAATTTTATGTGATGGTATCTGTGTAATAGTTATAGTCTCATAATTGTGGTATTTTTCAAAAAATGTAAATACCTACGAGAGTAATAATATCATCATTATNTTTTCCAAAAATCTAAATACATACGGTAGTAATAATATCATCATTACATTCAAACCATTGTCCCGACTTGAAATCTTTTATGTATGAGTAATAGTGCCCAAAAGTGGCTTCACCTTTATGAATGATCACTCCGTATAATTCAAATATGGAATTATAGCCATCCACATCCATTGAAATGATAAATGGAAAAGATACTCTGACAAAAAAATTTCATACAAAAATTCATAACAATGTTTTTTTTACGTTTATATAAACATTACGTACTTGTCATTTATTTTTTCAGGTTTTAGACTATTTATGTTATAATTAATCCTACCTAGATGAAAACATAAAATATATGGGAGCTCTTTAAATTGTTGCCCTTTTAGGAATTTGCATTTTTTTCCACAAATGTCACAAAAATGTTCATCTAATATTTCAGGTCTTAAATATTGTTCTATTGCATATTCCTATTAGTCAAGTATATTAATATAAAAAACAAATTTATTAGTTTAACTTTCATTTTGCTTTTTCTACATTAAACATATAAATATAATACGGTTCATATATATTTACCAGCGAGTCATATGATGTCTTTCCATCAATAGAGCGAATAGGCAGAGAAATATCAAAAAATGTGGAATACTGTTCTTTACTTATATTGCACATAGTACAAGTAAGGTATTCGACCTGAATGCCTGAAACATGATAATGAATAGTAAACACGATGAACTAATAAAATACTAATCAAGTCTAAAAAAACAGTCATGTTTATTTTTATAGTAAATACATTATACTTGCCACT